>NC_045604.1:105749003-106050655 GCF_009762305.2 Zalophus californianus | reverse complement strand
GATGGTTAAGCGTCTGCCTTCGGCTCGGGTTGTGATCCTGGGGTCCTGGGATCGAGTCCCGCGTCGGGCTCTCTGCTCCTTGGGAGCCTGCTTCTCTCTCTCTCTCTCTCTGTCTGTCTTTCATGAATAAATAAATAAAATCTTAAAAAAAAAAGCCTACTGGCCAGAGCTAATCACATGGCCCTGCCTGGCTGCAGCGGGGGCTGGTGAGGGAGGACAGCAGATCCAGATGTTGGTGAGCACTGGTGACATCTCCCAGATTTACTCAGGCCCATTTGGGGGAAATTCCTCCATCCATGAGATGCCCTGAATCAGTTTCCACTTACTCACCTGAGTCACGAAGTTCTTCCTCACGTTCAACTGACCTTGCCCATCCATTGGCCTCCAATTCCTCCTTGAGGCTCAAAGAACACGTTTAATTCCGTTTTCCCGCATGACTTGGGAGATCTGGATCACTTCCTGCTGGTCTTCCTTCCTCCAAGTCCAGCATCCCTCTGGAGGCCACTCCTACCTGCCCTGGGCAAAGCTGCCCATCACAGACCCTCAGCTTGGGCACTTGTGGGAGGCACATCATGATGCGGAGTCATCCTGTCTGAACACCCCACCGTCTTCATACCTGGGCCAGGGTAATGCTGGTATGGCCAACACTCTCCTGGGTGTTGCCTCTTTCTCATTAATAATTTCACTCCCCTGCAATGGACTGTATGTTTGTGCCCCCCAACCCAATTCATTCGGTGAGAGTCTCACCCCTAGTGCCATTGTGTTAGGAGGTGGGGCCTTTGGGAGGTGCTTGTCTCACAAGGGTGGAGCCCTCCCTGAACAGGACTAGTGTCCTCATAAAAAGAGGTCCCAGCGGGCTCCCTTGTCCCTTCTGCCATGTGAGGACACAGCAGGGAAGATGGCCATGCCTGAACCAGGAAGCGTCCCTCCCCTGACACCAAGTCTATCAGCACCTTGATCTTGGACTTCCAGCTCCCAGAACGGTAAGAAATAAATTTCTGTTGTTTATAAGCCCCCTAGTCTATGGTATTCTGTTATAGCAGTGGATGGAGCCCACTAAGGCATCCCCTTTCTTTATCGCTGAGCCATCTCGGTAAGATCTTTGGGAAGCACTGTTTGAGCTGTGGCTACATTAGGGAGCAAACTGATCATCACAGGAGTTGAGTTTTCGGTATTGGCGACTGGGCAGACTCCTTATTTTTTGGTGTTTTTTAGGTTTTATTTTCGACCCTTTTTTTTGGTTTGTTTTCCTTTCAAACCTCGGTTTGAGATCATGGGCTCTTGTGATAGGCATCCAATTTGCTGTCTTCTGAACATCTATTACTCTGGGGAAACGGGTAGGCTTACACCTGCAGGTCTCCTGGGCAAAGAAGTGACCGCTTTTATAGAGCCTGGCTGGATGCCTGGGGGGCGGGGCGTGTACGGGGAAAGAAAAATTCAGGGTTCGAAGCTTCCAGAATATCCATGTTTCGCTCATGTTCTGGCCTGGCCAAGGACAGAAAGCTTGGCCAGAACAAAGAAGCCCTTCTATGTGACCATTCCGCTACCTTGAGTCAACCCAGCCCATTTCTGTGCTGTCCTGGGATCCGGAACAGCTGGGATTATGGGCTGCCTGAGAAATCAGTGTGGAAGCTTACATTGCCTCCCTAAACTTCTCGTGTGTGTGTGTGTGTGGGGCGGGGGGGAGGCGGGGGGCGGCTGCAGAATCCATGTCCAATAGGGCACTCAGGGGGAGGGGGAGATTTCTGTTTTAGATTAACAGGAGGATTTATCATGCCAGAAGGTCAATATTTACCTTGGCTTCAGCTTGATGAGTATTTACTTCTCTGCTCAGTGGCTCGTTCCGCTGACTTCAGCAGAACAGAAGATCTGCTTTTTGTCGGCGGAAAAGGATGCTGACTGATATTTTCTTATCAGAAAGGCCCGGTAACAGAGTTGCAGAGGATCCCCCTAGTCAAGTGTGTATGTGTGTGTGTGTGTGGGGGGGGGTTGTCTCCTTCCACCAAGAAATCTGATCCCTCTTTGTACAAACCTGTTTTTTAAGGCATGTTTGAACTTACAAAACGAGGAAAGCACGGCTCCTGGACAAATCACTTCTCTCAACTCCTTGTCTGAAAAATGGGAATTCTGAGAGCCCCTGCCTGCCTATGTCAGGGTTGTGGCAAACAGTGGATGTGCTCAGTAAAGCCCCGCCAATCCTCATTTGTGGGGTTTTCGTTGTATTGAGGTTGGGAGGGGCGGGTTAGGTGATTGCCCAAGGTCACCGAGGAAGAGAGGAGGAAAGGGGCCAGCACTGCAGACAGGGTCCCAGCTCCAAGCCCTTATGGCTCAATTTCTTGGGCTCTTGGCAACGGTGGCTTCTGCCTTTCCCAAAGCACTAACGTGTATTTGGGGGGGGTGCCACACGCACGGCTGTGGAATATGGAGACAAGTGCTTGTGTGGCGTGCTGACAAGGCCAGCCAATCAATTCTATGCTTGAGGACCATTCAATTCTAACGGTACTGCCTGGTCCTTTATTTTGGGGTGCTCACACCTTGCCACTGTTGCCACCCACCACATGTATGTTTTATCTAAAAAAATAACACAAACTGCACATTCTACACAATAACACCCCCATATTTGTTTTATTTTTAAAATTTTTATCTTTTTTTAAAGATTTTATTTATTTATTTATTTGACACACACAGAGAGAGAGAGAGAGAGAGCGTGAGCACAAGCAGGGGGAGTGGCCGGCAGACGGAGAGGGAGAAGCAGGCTTCTGGCTGATCAGGGAGCCCGATGTGGGGCTCGATCCCAGGACCCTGGGATCATGACCTGAGCCGAAAGCAGTTGCTTACCAACTGAGCCACCCAGGCATCCCTTTTTTTTTTTTTTTAAAGTAGTCTCCGTGCCCAACGTGGGGTTTGAACTCACAACCCTGAGATCAAGAGTCGGATGCTTTACCGACTGAGCCATCCAGGTGCCCCCTCCTGTATGTGTTCCAAAATAAAGTTTTGTTTTAAATTGTTGACCACAGATATATATACACAATGGAATACTATGCAGCCATCAAAAGGAATGAGATCTTGCCATTTGCAACGACGTGGGTGGAACTGGAGGGTGTTATGCTGAGTGAAATAAGTCAGCGAAAGACATGTATCATATGACCTCACTGAGATGAGGAATTCTTAATCTCAGGAAACAAACCGAGGGTTGCTGCAGTGGTAGGGGGGTGGGAGGGATGGGGTGGCTGGGTGATAGACATTGGGGAGGGTATGTGCTATGGTGAGCGCTATGAATTGTGCAAGACTGTTGAATCACAGATCTGTACCTCAGAAACAAATAATGCAACATATGTTAAGAAAAAAAAAAGAAGATAGCAGGAGGGGAAGAATGAAGGGGAGTAAATCAGAGGGGGAGATGAACCATGAGAGACGATGGACTCTGAAAAACAAACTGAGGTTTCTAGAGGGGACGGGGGTGGGGGGATGGGTTAGCCTGGTGATGGGTATTAAAGAGGGCACATTCTGCGTGGAGCACTGGGTGTTATGCACAAACAATGAATCATGGAACACTACATCAAAAACTAATGATGTAACGTATGGTGATTAACATAACAATAAAAAATTGAAAGGAAAAAAAATAAATTGTTGACCACAGAATAAGACATAATGGGTTTATTCTGGGGCTCCAAGAGTCATCTGAGAAAACTCTGCACACTCTGGGTATGAGCCTCCTGATCAGTCCTACCCTGGGGATTTGAGAAGGGTGGTTTTTATCAGTTTTATCACTCACCAAAGCCTTGCAAATTATCATAATTAACATTTGTTGAGCATTATAAGATATTACCTGCAGCATCCAGGCACTTCCTGTGAATAATTCATTAAACTCTTTTAGCAAACCCATGCCTTAGGTGCTGTTATTATTATTGATTTTACAGATGAGGATGCTCAGAGAGGTTAGGTAACTTGTCCAAGGTCACACAGCTGGTACTTGTTGGAGTTGGACTCCACTGTTTCTCTACTAAGCCTTCACTGCATGACACAAGAAGTTGCCTGGTTCGCGGTCATGGGGCCAGAATGAACTTTCTTGTCCTAGATATGAAGGGAAGGACCAACCTCAGACAACTGCCCCAGTCCTGAAGCTGCTGGGATAAATTAATTCTTTTCCTACAGCTTTTCATCCTAAAAGAATCCTGCAGAATACGAAGTAGTGGTATCCTCTCCTCTCCTTGGTCCTTCTAGCTGGGGCGCAGCCTGTGGCCCTGGAAAAAAATGACTTTGAGATAAAAAGGAAATTCTTAAAAAAAAATAAATCTTATTCTCTTCCTGTCACCCCTGCAGTATAAAAGTCATTTACAATCACATGGAATTTCTCTTGTCTCATTCTGAAAGTAGACGAGAGGAAGAAGAAAGACAGAATGTTTACAGATTCCTGGGAGATGGGGAATGACCTCATCACTTACTGGGAGTTAGCCAACTGTCCAGGGAGCACAGATCAGTTTTGGGGAAGGCCCTGAAATTCCCCTGATACCCCAAATTCTCCAAATCTTTTAGGTCTTGAGAGAGGGATGGAGGGCAAGATGAAAAGGAAGTCATCCCAGGTCCAGATGACACTTCCCATTATGGGCTGTCCACTCTGAGATGGACTCATCATCCATCCTGAGTCCTGTTCAGGGACTCGGGACTTGGGAAGTGTGGGTGTGCCATTGAAAAGGCCTCGGCAGGATTTGAGGGAACTGAGTGGAGAAAGAAGGGGTAGTTTGGGGGAGAGGGTGGAGCGGGTTGGATATGATATTTTGGGATACATACTCAAGGGGGTACCAACGGGATATGTAAGCAAGAGGGCAAAAGCCACAGGAGTGGGCCTTTCCGTCCACCTGCCTAACAGCGTCCTCTAAAAACAATCCCACAATTCTCTTACAAAATGTATTGCAACCCATTAAGCGCTTCCATATTGGATGGCTTCTCTCCAGATGTACCGACATTTTACAGACTAGGAGCTCCCCGATGTGAACAGGGCCAGAGGTAGCCTCAGGGCCTCTGTCAGCCCCTAGGATGCTCTGGCAGAGAACTGGAAAGACTCCCAACCTGGGGAGTGGGGCACAAGCTGGATTTCAGGGCCCACCTGTCTCTCGCATGAGGTACAGTGCTGTGGGTGTCCTGCAGCCCAGAAAAGACCAACCTGCGGCCAGGCTGGTGGGCTCAGCTTGTCCATCTGTAAAAGGTGGGAGGTAGGATGGTATTAGATCTCCCCTCCCCCCTCCCCCCAGCTTCCTTCCAGATCCGATGCCTCACAAATTGGTGATTCCAGAAACAACTTCTCACCCCAAATCCTGCACTTTCCTCCTTCTGTGCTACATACAGCTCATCTTGGAGAGAGAGCTGTCGAGGTAGAGGGTGGAGGTGAACGGGAAGAGGATTCTAGGGAAGCCTGGGTGTGCAATAGTTTGGTCCAAAGGGCCCTGGACCAGGACCGCGTTATTTTTCGGCTTAATTCTTGTGAGCCTCGGTTTCCACCTCTGAAAAATGGGAACGGCGCCACCTAATACAGAGGGCAGCTTGGGCCAGGGGAAACTGCCAGGCATGGAGTGGGTGCCCCACGAGCGTTTGCGGGCCCGAACAGGGCTTGGTTGGGAAGGTTCTAGAGAGTGTGGTGTGCGCGAGGACGCAGGAACAAGGTCTGGCTTTCCCGGCACGCGCGGCTCCCGGACCCCCAGCTCTGCGGCCACTGGCGCCTCCTCGGCCGCGGACCGCCGAGGGTTAATGAAAAAGCCCCACGCCCCCTTTGACGGCGCAGAGCCCACCTCGCCGAATTTGAAAAGGCGGCCCTGGTGAGGCGTGGGCGCCCCCCAGAAACTTCCAACTCCTGGCCGCGCTCCACTCGCTCGCCGGCTCCCTCGCTGTGCTCCCGGCGGGGGCCGCGGGTTCGGTCCGGCCGCGGGTGCACTCCCGCCTGTCCTCCCGCCCGGGCTGCGGGTCCCCGCGGGCGGCCGCGCAAGATGAAGCTGGCTCTCCTCCTGCCCTGGGCGTGCTGCTGCCTCTGCGGGTCGGCGCTGGCCACCGGCTTCCTGTACCCCTTCCCGGCCGCAGCCCTGCAGCAGCACGGCTACCCCGAGCCGGGAGCCGGCTCCCCGGGCAGCGGCTACGGGAGCCGCCGGTGAGTAGCGCGGGGCTGTGGGGCCTGGGGGTGCTGAGCGCTGGGGGTCCGGAGCGGTGGGGGCTGGGGGCTGCAGACAAGGGGCTGAGGGGCGGGGGGCGCCGGGCAGGGGGTGGGGGTGGGGGATGGAGGGGCTGAGGGGCGGTGGGCTGCGGACGCGGCGTGGTTGGGGGCTCGGGGCCTCGGACAGCCGGGGCTGGGGGCGCGGGGCTGAGGGTCAGGAGCTGCGGGGCCCGGACTGCGGTGGTCTCTGGCCGCGCCCCCCCTTCCTTTCTTTGCTCACCCAACCTTCCCCCCTTGGGCTCCCGGCTCCGAGTGAGGGTGGCTGAAACCTGCGGCGGGGGCGCGCGGACGGGGCGACCGTGGCCCGCTGGGGCTGGGTGGCTCAGCCCGGGGGTGTTTACCGGCTCACGTGGCTCCGCCGCGCTCCCCTGCGCGGTCGCGGCTTTGTGTTGGGGAGCAGGTTCCCGGGTTGCCAAGGCCGAGCGTCCGGGGTCTCCCGCCTCTCCTGCCGGCTGCCCAGGGACACCGGAGGGGCGATTCCGTCCCGTCTTGGGGGCCGAGGCCGCGGAGGAGCCTCGGCTGCGCCTCCCCGGCCACCTGGGGAACCCGGCTTGGATCGGAGGGGTCCGCGGTGGGGCGGGAGAAGGAGCGAGGTCACCGAGACCAAGGTGCCGGGACGCACCGGTGGCCTCCTCCTCTGCCGGCAGGTGGCGCCCTGGCCCCCCCCCCCCCCCCCCCCCCCGGGAACGGTCTCCTCGCCGCGCGGTTGAATTCCCCCAGAAAACGCGTAAGCACGCGAGGAAAAGTTGCCAAACGCCTCGTTTGCGCAGCTCATTCGAATTTAGCTTTTCCTCATTTCATAATTACAACTCCCGCCGCTGTCATAGATCTCTAGAGCACACAACGTGCGTTCATTCGTACCTTCCACGCCTTTTGATCCTAAAACCACTCCAAGGGTACCTGTTACAGCATAATCTTTCCTTCAAGTGAGGAAGTTGAGCCCCAGAGGGAGGTCCCCAAGTTTGTGGCAACTCAAGACTGACCTTCGGTCCGCTTTCTCCAAATCCTGAGCTTTCTGCCGCACCGCTCTCATTATTACGGAGGAAGGCAAGAGACAGGTCCCAGTTCGTTCTCCTCCGTGATATTTATTTACCAAACCCGGGAGAGCTACCAAGATGAATCCTGGCAACGTCTTAGAGCCTCTGGGAAACAGGGAAGTTTTTGTGCCGGGCGCGTTGTACCCTCCATGGCTGGGTAAGGCGAGACTCCGAAAAGCCAAAAAGTGCTTCTGGAAAACTTTGCATACAATTTTATTTCCCTCATTTTGTTTGGAAATACTTACCCATGGCTTCTATTAGTATTATTCTCCAAACATCCACAGTAGTGTGGCCTCTGCACGCTTCCATATGCGATGAGTCTGAAAAAATAAACTTTTCAAGTTGTAGCAGGATATGTATAACACGATCTCATTTGTGAAAAAAACAAAAACAAAAACATTCTGATTTATGGGCATGTAAACGCGCAGAAATAAAGCTTGTAGGCAAACGTTTCTTGCAGTGACCTGTATGGAGAGAACCGAGGCTGGAGGGGCAGGGGGAGGTGAGGTGGGTGGACTTCCGTTTTCTCCCTCCGTGGACTTGGGTCTTGTTAGCCTCTTTTACCAGGAACATGAATTCATGTATTATTTTTGTAATTAAAAAGTGTGGGAAGGAAAGTCCTAAAAGGCTTCTGCAGTGTGGAACATGCATGCTGGGAAGAGCCAGAGGTGAGGTCCCTGAAGGAAGCGAGTGAATGGGGACGGGCGTTCTGGCGTTTGGTGGGCTGGAACTTGGGGGCCGCCACAGAAACTTGGAAGGGATTGTTGTAGCATAAATAAAAAGAGGCCCAAACAATTGTGGTAATCTTCCAGAACTCTTTCTACCAGGATGGAAGCCGGGAGAAGGTATAATTAAGTTTAAAGAGGATCTGGATGAATCTGTGGAAAATGGATCCCCAAATAGGATACGGGGAGGTGTTAAGGAGGCTTGGGGCAGGTTCCAGACACTTGAGATTGATGCTCCAGAGCGTAACTGAATCTTGCCATGCACGGCCCAGCATGGCCATTGCAGCCTGGTGTCACACACTCCTGTGTCTCACGAGCCATCAGTCACAGGTGGCCTGTGTCCTTGAAATTCAAAAGCCCCAGAAGCAGAAGGCTTGGAGACAGCATTTGGCACCGTGCCCTTCACGGCCTTGGCCTTGGCCTCGGCTTTGGCTCCGTATGTGTGTTTACAGTGGCTTGGTCTCAGTCGATGGGCCAAGTGACAGAGCTGTTTCTTGACAAATAGTCCTCCTTTATTTTATGGTATTGCTCCTGTTGACATCTGAGTTTTGGATGTGGTGTGCATTTGCCTTCATGTGTGTGTGTGTGCACATGCGTACAAGCCTGTGCCCGTCCTTCTGGGTCTGACCTGGGCTGGGGGCACCTTGCCTAACCCACGGTGCTCTGCTTTGGTCCCCTCTGTCAGAAGCCCAGGGTGCACCTCTCTGTTTAAGCTATTTTGGGGAAAAAAAAAAGAAAGGAGGACCCCACTTCCTCAGAGGGTTGTTCCCAGAAGAACCTAGCGGCCCTGTATATGGGCCACTAATGATTTTTGCCGGCCATAGAGCTGTTCAGGTGCCAAATAAAAGCTGAAGGGAAATGCAGCATTAATGTACCTGCTGGGTTGCGCTAAGAACAGAGCCCCCAATCCCTGTTGCAGTCTCTCCATTCTACCCTAGTAAGCATAATGCATTTGTGAAACTCTTTAGAGTATACACATTTCCCTCTTTTCCCTTTCTTCTAGACTCCTTCCCTCCCCCTCTTCTCTGACACAGATGTTAATGGGGGGGGGGTCTTGTCTGTTGTCTCCTCCTCACCTCTATCTCCAGCCCTAAAAGGGGCCAGAACAGGGTGATCAGGGCACAAGGAGTGAGATCAGACAAGGGTTTTTACGCCTTATCCATGTTAAGGATACGTCTCCCAGCTGGAGGAAGGAGAAATTTTAATCCAGATAAATAATAAATTTTTATATTTCCTATTAATTTTTGGACTGGAGGTATTCTTCTGACTAGGAGAAAACAGAAGAGATGTGGGACCTGCCCAGATTGCAGCAGAGGAAGGAATGAGTACGTCTGGAGAGTGGGTTCATGGGGCGGGGGACCAAGGACAAAGCTGTTTTTTGCTTCTCCTCTGAAGAAGAAAGCTCATTCCAGAAACTGCTTACCCTTGTGTAGGGCCCGAGGCATGAGAACAAATGGAACCCACACACCGTAGGGCTAAATGTCTATATATTATGACTCAGGCTAACGGATGGTTCAGTAAGTGGGTTCTGTCCACCAGCCTTGATGAGTGTACCTTCTCAGTGACCTGGAAAGCTGGGTCGATGAGGAATTCATAGATGCCTCAGAACTCTGTTCTGGAAAATGGTGGTGGGGGAGGGCTGGCTCTGGCCTGCCCTCTACCCTGGATTCCTCCCACACGGTGAGGGGCTTTGTGCTCAGGCTTATGAACCCCTCAAGCTGCATGTCCAAGATCACTCCTGTTGGCCTAGAAGTGGGCAGACTAGCTCCGGGGTCTACCTGGAAGGATGGTCATACCTTTAGTGATGCTGATACTGATGAATGAGGAATGGTTTCTCCTTGAGCCCTCACCAGCTGGTGGCCTGTTCCATCCTTGTGGCTTGACCTGCATGAACCTGTCATCCTTACCATGCCTCTGGAGGCTGCCCACTCACTCCCTCCCCCTCCCCACTCTGCCATTATTCTGGGCACCGGGATGTCTAGGTGTGTGGCTCACCAATGCCCCACGTTACTCTAGGCCTCCCCTTCCCCTTAGTCACTGTCCTTGGCCTTGTGCCTTGCCAGGCTCTCACTACCTTGCATGAACCTCCTCACACCTCAATATGTCGCTATCATAAATTTCATACATTCTGGACATAGGCTCTGCCATCTCACCCCTCACTCGCCTGGCTGACCCCTCCTTTGCTCACTCTGTCTTCTCTTAGCCTGTCTACTTGTCCCATCTTTGTGGCCTTCCGAACTTCAACTTCTTGTCCCCTTGAACTTCTCTACTAGCTGCCTAGAAAGGCCCCCCACGGGACCCTCCAGCCTCCTGTGGAGGGTCGGGGGGGCTGTGGATCTGCTGTAGGAAAGCTGTTGCTCATCAGCAGTGGTGATGGGGTCTGCTTTCCTGCCTCTCTGCCCAGGTACCTGGAGATAGGGGGTGTACCAGCCAGCCCTGTGATGGTGAGGCTGTGTAGCCTGGTCCAGGACCAACCTAGCCACTGTCTGGTGGGGCCTGTTTTAGTTCTATAAGGATCTGTCTTTCTCCTCTGCACAGCTGTCCGATGGACCTTTCTCAGCAGCAGCAGAGAGCACTCTCCTCTGGTTCAAGCCCTTTGGTGACTCACCATCTCCTGCATCGGTGTAGCTGACAAGTTTCAGTTCTTAGGTCAGCTCTTAGTGACTGGTAGGGGCCGACCAGGCCAGTGGGTTAAGAAGGATTCTGAAGTGGAGTCTGGGCTCCGGGAGGAGTACCAAGACAATTGAAGGATGTCACTGTGACTGAGGGACAGGAAAGTGGAGGCAAGTGTGATGTATTTACAGCCTTGGCCTTTATGATAAAATCTACTTTCTCCAGCGTCACATGTAAAGGCTGTCTTTTTTTTTTTTTAAGATTTTATTTATTTATTTGAGTGAGAGAGAGTGAGCAAGCAGCAGTGGGGGTGGGAGGAGGTTGGGGAAGGGCAGAGGGAGAAGCAGGCTCCCTGCTGAGCCGGGAGCCCGACGTGGGGCTCGATCCCAGGACCCTGGGATCATGACGTGAGCCGAAGGCAGACGCTTAACTGACTGAGCCACCCAGGCGCCCCTAAAGGCCGCCTTTTTAAAGCCCATCATTTGTCCTCTACACCATCTATACCGTATTAGTTATTTCTGTTTCTTTGCATCTGCTGTTTTGATTTGTTTGGAATGTCCTCCCATGAGCACCTAGAATACTCTGCTTACCTCTATCTTCAGGTTTCTCAACCTTGGTACCCTTGACGCTGTGGACTGGGTAATCCTTTGTCCTGCAGCCATCCTGTGCATTGCAGAGTGTCCAGTAACATCCCTGGTCTCTCCCCACTAAATACCAGGAGCACACCCTTGCCTCGAACCGAAACAACCAAAAGTGTCTCCAGACACTCCCAGATGTCCCCTAGGGGACCAAATCACACCCACTTGGAACCACCATTCTCTATGAATTTGAACATTTTGATTTGGGGGACATTTAAAAATATGGCAATTAAAATTTTTTTTCCTATGGAAGTTGTCAAGCAAAATAAACCCCCATGTACCCTCACTGGGCTTTGTTGCACTTTGCCACACCTATTCCACTCCCCTCTGCCTCCCAACACACACACAGTCTGTTTGTGTGGGTGGAGCATTTTACCTTTTTTTTTTTTTTTTTTTTAAAGTAGGCTCCGTGCCCCACGTGGGGCTCGAAATCACGACCCTGAGATCAAGAGTCGCACGTTCTACCAGCTGAGCCAGTATTTTTTTTATTTTTTTATTTTTTTTTAAGATTTTATTTATTTATTTGAGAGAGAGAGAATGAGAGAGAGAGAGCACGAGAGGGAAGAGGGTCAGAGGGAGAAGCAGACGCCCTGCTGAGCAGGGAGCCCGATGCGGGACTCGATCCCGGGACTCCAGGATCATGACCTGAGGCGGAGGCAGTCGCTTAACCAACTGAGCCACCCAGGTGCCCCTGTGTGGAGCATTTTAAAGCAAATCCCAGACTCCTGTTCATTTTACTTGTAATATTCAGTACATGCCTGATTCCTCCCCAGCATGCCAGTGTCGCAGCTAAACCGACTTACGCTCCGTCCTTAGTCGTATTATTGTTCCTTATTACTTACTATTGGATCTAAAATCCGATCCACATTCAGATTTTCTCCAATTGTCCAAAAAGTGTTTCTTTCTTGTTAGTTTGTTCAAATCTGGATCTAAATGAAGTCTACTTTGGTTCTTGTGCTTTTTTTTTTTTTTTTAGTCTCTCATGGTAGGAAAGTTCTCTCTCCTTTCTGAAAATGCTTTTTTTCCCCCAAGCCTTTGACCTGTGGAAGAAGGCCGGTAGTCCTGTAGAATGCCCATGTTCTAGATTGGGCTGATTGCTTCTGGGTGGTGTAATTGAATTGATCCTTTACCCCCTATATTTGTTCTGTATTGGAGATTAGATGTAAAGGTTTGATTACATTTAGGATCTCTTTTTGGGGGGAAGGCAAGAATGCTTCATAGTTGGTCCAGTTTATCACATCATATCATTATCAGGAGGTGTTATGAACTGAATGTTTGGGTCCCCTCAAAATTCTTATGTTGAAGCCCTATCCCCCAATATGATGGCATTTGGAGATGGACCTTTGGGAGGTAATTAGGTTGAGCTGAGGTTCTGAGGTTGGGGTCCCCGTGATGGCATTGCTGTCTTTATAAGAAGGGGAAGAGAGACCAGAGCACTCTCCCTCTCTCTCTCTCTCCCTCTTTCTCTCTGCCACATGAGGACACAGTGAGCAGGTGGCCACCTGTAAGCCAGGAAGAGGGCTCTCACTGGGAACTGAATCTGCTGGCACTTTGACCTTGGACTCTTCAGTTTCTGTATCTGTGAGAAGTATCTTTTTAAACCACCAGCCTATGGTATTTTGTTGTGGGGCCTGGGCTAATATGGGAGGACATGACATTTTTTTTCCTGGAAAGGTGGCTGCTTAACATTCACCAAAACGCTACTGTCTACCGGTTTCCTCTTCTCTTCTTTTTGCAATTTATTTGTTGAACAAACTAAGCCTGGTTGAGTTTTCCTCGCTCAAGTTGTTGTTGATTATATCCTCATGGTGCCTGTTAACATGTTCCTCTGTCCTTGGTATTTCCAGAACATTCGAAATTAAATAGAGGTTTGAGTGGATTTGGGTTCCTTCTCCTCCTCCCCCTTATTATTATTTTGGCAAAATTACCTCATTGGACATGTAGTATTCTTCCATCAACAGTCATATCAGGAGTCACACTACGCCTGGTGGTTTCTCTTTCTCTTGTGACATCAGTAGATTTTGATAATCATTGTCTTCATTGCTATTTCATTAAGGGCTGCAAGCTTGTCCTATTCTACTCCTGACATTTTTTTATTTTTATTTTTTAATTATTTATTTATTCATTTTTTAAAGATTTTATTTATTTATTTGACGGAGACACAGCGAGAGAGGGAACACAAGCAGGGGGAGTGGGAGAGGGAGAAGCAGGCTTCCCGCCGAGCAGGGAGCCCGATGCGGGGCTCGATCCCAGGACCCCGGGATCATGACGTGAGCCAAAGGCAGAAGCTTAACGACTGAGCCAGCCAGGCGCCCCCTGCCATTTTTTTTAAAGATTTTACTTATTTATTTGAGAGAGAAAGAGAGAGCAGGGAGGAGCAGAGGGGGGGAGGGAGACTGTGTGGAGAACAGAGTTTTTTGAGATTCTTTCATCATGGCCCATTATAAGAAATACCTTTTCTATGGCGACTGAATATGCTGCACGTGTACATCTGAAACAAGTTTCACAAAATAATGCTTACTGTTACCATATGTGATACTCTCTTTTTTATTGTATTCTATGGAGTTCATAAAAAAAAGTGCTTGCCAAGACTCAGAAAATTGATTCCACAGCCCCTCTGGGTTCAGACCTGCCTGGAAGACCCTGTGCCCTGGGGGAATGTGGGAGGCTCCTTGCCCCCCCCGCCCCCCCCAGCCCCTTGCGTGCCTGGCTCTCCCACCTCTGCTCTGACTCTGAAGTCTCTTGTTGTTTCAGCCTAGCTGAGTGCTTGGTGTGCCCCCTTCTTACCCCAAAGGCCTCCCGCAGACCTTACTCCACTCTCTTTCTTATGGGGCAGCCACAAAGCCCTTTTCTTCAGGAAGCTTTCCAGGACTGACCTCCCTGCTCTATGGGCAGCAATCTGTGTCCCTTGGATCTGTGATTATTTGTGGTTTTCATCCTGAGAACTCACTTCCCACTTTCCTTCCCTGCAGATGGAATTATTTTTCCTACCTGTTTACTCCCTAGCATGGCCCCAACTGGCCCACCTGGGACATGGGTGCACAAGCTGACCCTGCCCGCCACCCACTCCTGCCCCTTAGGGGTGTGAAATTATCTTGCCAGGCATTTAACCACCTGGACACTGAGCCTAGTAGGTGGGCTAGAGCTGGGGACTCAGATGTGAGGGCCAGGGCCGCTGCCTGGAGACCTGCACACAGGAGGACCTCTGCACGCTCTGGGGAGTGAATGATCACATCTGGGAGGCCTTGTCTCCCTGATCGCAGGTTCTCAGGTGCCTTACCTTCAAGGAGTTACTATTGAGGACCTATTGTATGTACTTGGTGCTGGAGGCTGTGAGGTGACTGGTGATCAGTGGGGCCTCAGAGACTGGTTGCAGAAGGCAGACCCCTGAGTGAGGGTGGGATTTGCTGCCATGTGGATGTGTGCTAAATGGTATGAGCAATTGTTTGGGGGAATTTGGGTGTCTCGTGCCTCAGTTTTCTCCTCTGTAAAATGGGGATGATTACAGCATTTACTTCAGAAGGTTCTTCCAAGGCTTAAATGGGTTAATACAGTGCTTAGAAAAACGTGTTAGCAAACACTCTATTTGGCCTGGTGACTGTGCAGTGTGCTCATGTACCTTGCAAAGGTTGTGAGGATGGGGTGTTTCACAAACACACGAGGCCGTGGGATCCTTTCCTGGGGAGCATTTTGTCCGGCTGGTGTCCTGGACGCCATACTGTGGGAAACACTGGCTACGTGTTTCGAGGACCTCCGAGGGGGTCACTTTTGAAGTGGGTCTTGTAGGATGAACAGGAGTGTTCTTGGCAGTGACAGGGGAGGGCGTTTTGGGTGGACGAAACAGCCGTGTCAGGGCTGGGAGGCATGAGCGTGGTTATATATGGTTAGGGTGGGTGAGTCCAAGAAGGGCTGGACCCACCGGGCAGGCCGGGCCTTTGGAGCCTGAGTGCAAAGCCGCTTTCTGCCACCCTGAGGAGCCTGGGTTTTATGTCTAGACCTGGTCACAGTGGGTCTTGTGCTAACCTTGCTGGTGGGAGGAGAGCCAGCTAACAGACAGTGTCGGCAGTCCCGGGCCACTTGGTGGACCGCTGATAAGCAGCAGCAGGTTGACCATGACGGGGGCTTCCAGCCCCGCCCAGTGCTTGGGGGATGCTGGGAGCCGGCCACCTTGCTCCTTGGAACAATGCAAAGACTACAGTGTTTTATCAGCTTTGAAAAGGCAGCAAAGCATGGTGTTCAGGCACCTTGCGTTTTTATAAAATACTTGTATTTTTCCTCCATGGGGTTTTCATGGCATGCAGCCGTGGGCTGGCCCACGTTGGGATTCAGTGGCTGCTTGTTGAGTGAATGAATGAACAGAGGCCTTGACCTCTCTCCTCTGGGAAACTGAGGCTGTGGGCTCTGCCCTCGTGCGGTTCTGTCATTGTGAGGGGCCTGGGAAGGTGGTTCTTGTCTGCCCTTTGTCCCCGCTAGGTCAGCTCTGAAAGCCGTGTTTAGAGGAGCGATGGAGGCGACCTGCTTGAGGGGGTCCTCCTTCTTCCTTTGAAGTAGAAATGGGTACAAAAGGGTGACTTTTCCTGAAAACCACACGGAATGGCCTCGATGTAAATATCTGGTGTGACTTTTTCCTGCAGCCCCAGGCTTTTCTGTATCTCCTCTCCCTTCATCTCTCTCTCTCTCTCTCTCTCTCTCTCTCTCTCTCTCTCTCTCTCTCTCCTCCCCCCACCCCCAGCTTGTCTGTTATTTTAAAATCCATTCCCAGAGAAACAATTCCTATGGCAATAAGAACACTACTCCAGGCTTCTCTTGGCTTGAACCGGTCCCACACTTCATTGCCGCTTCGAGAGTGTATGAGCTGGATCCCGACCAACTCTGCCTGGGGCAGGGAATAGAGTAACAATAACTAACTGTTAGAGGATTTTCGGGAATCCTGCAGCCGATCCTAAGGAAGTAGACACATGGCACACTGTTCTCCTCCCTGAGGAGTTCAAGGGTCCCCGGCCTTTCCTGCCCAGGCTTCCTTTCCTTGCCTCCCAGAAACCAGGGTGTACGAGACCGTACGAGACCACCTTGAAAGGAGCTGGACCCTGTCCAGGTTAATTCTGTAACACTCGGGTTGGGTGTGGGGGGTGGCGAGGCAGGACTCCCACCTCCCGAGCCTCTCCCCGGCCTCACCCACAGCTGCCTCCAGAGTGCTCTGTGTAGGGGTCAGAGCTGACCACTGACTGCTGACCTCTGCCGGCTCCCCGGGGCCTGCAGTGACCTTGTCCTGCTGGGTGTTAATAGAGGTTGTGAGAAGCAGTTTGGGAAGTGCTTGCGGACCAAGCTCAAGCGTTTCCCTAATAAAGAAGGAGGGCGTGAACCCCGGCTCTGGGGGGGCCCTGACTGAGTCACCTGACCTCTCCTCATCTGTAAAATGGGGATGATGGTCCTATTTACTTCTGGGGCGTACCTGAGCTGATAGTAACAAAGTGCTTAGAACGATAGCTAGGAAGCACTCTTGGTGACTCGTTTCAGTGACAAAGGCTTTCCCGGACTGAGCAGGGTGCCCCTGGGCCTTGCAAAGCTTGGGAAATGTGGTTTCACGGACATCGAGGCCATCAACTCTTTTTCTGGGGAGCGTTTGGTTTGGATGGTGTTCCAGATGACACGTTCTGGGAAAGGCTGGCCTAGTGGGTCAGAGTTCATGTCTCAGTGGTTTACAGCGCCCTTTGCCCATCGGGAGCCGATCTTCAGCAATCTCAGCAGGGGCATTTCTAGCTTCCCCCTGCAGTGGCCCACCCTGGTGCTGCCAGGGACCAGAGAAATGCGGGAGTGAGGGTCCTGTTGTTTCCTGAATCCCAGAGGACCCTGCTGGGGTTTTCAAGGCTTTGAGTGAGGTGTGGGGGCCGGTCCACACTCGCGGCCGAAACTCGGCCACTAGGGGTGTGAGCACAAGGGGCTGCCCCCAGAACATGATGGGGAAACAGGTGGGAGGGGCTGTGGGGGACACCCTGAGATGCCCGCGGTGAGGTCAGAGGGCCCCGGAGTGCTGATGAGCTTCCCGTCCCAGAGAGCGAGACCCCGTGTGGCCCCTGGATCGGGGGATGGGGCTTCTTTGGGCCTGTCACGCCTGGCTAGGGGACCCACTGCCAAGCCGGCACTTCTTCTCGGTGACTTGGTGACTCCTGAGTAACATGAACCTAATAGGATTGGGTGAGATCAAATGAGGAAGTGTAGAGATGCAGACTAGTTATTACTCAGCGCGTTCCTGCCCACTGGACACCTTCCACCCCTCTGAGCAAGACTTGGGGGGCACCAAGGCTTGTGGGAAGATGGGTGTTTGCTCCGTGTGTGTGTGTGTGTGTGTGTGTGTGTGTGTGTTGCTTGCACCCATGCCTGGCTGCAACTGGCAACGCAAACCTTTTACGTCTCTGTTTGCAAGTATCTGGTCCCCCTACTGCCTTCCCTCCTTATGAAAGGGCAGGGAGTGTGCGGCCTTTGCTGAGGAGCCCCCCAGTTCCTGCCACTCGGGAAGCCCAGCAGAGGGTCTTTCCTGCTCCGAGCCACTGCAGAAAGCTTAAGCTTCTGTCTCGCCTGGGGAGCAGGCTCTGGAGCCCGGCCCGTGCAGGCTGTCGGCTGACCTTGCGGGGGTCTCACTGCAGAAGCCTTTGCTCAGAAAGTGGCAGTTTCCTTCTGATTTGGCTCCGGCTGTCTGTGCCCCGGCCAGTTGCCTCTGGCGTCTGACATTTTTGTCATTCCTGCTGCCCTGCAAGGGCTTATTTGGGGGAATCAGCACTTTCCTCTTCCCGTGCCTCTGTGAGTGACTTGGCCACACGGCTGCCTCTTTGGATTGGAGAGCTCTCAACCTTCCCCGGGCACCCATTTTCTGCAGGGATGGAATCCGGGGTCTGCAAAGGGTTTGCCAGGCTCTTTCTCTCGTGTGTCGCTTGGCTGGTTTGCGGTCCCCCAAAATAAGTCCAGGCCTTTTAGTTAAATGCCGTTGGAGCTTGCTCTCACACCCAGGAGCTCATGGTAACGCTAAGTCCATCCTCTAATCAATCACTTGATAATTACTGAAGAGTTGTCTACGTTGAGACTGGTGAGTTTTCTGAGGGCAGGTGTTCTGTCTGTCTTGTCTGGTATCGTATCTCTAGGTTCTTGGAGAGTCCCTGGGTTACAGAGAGTATCCAGCAAAGGACTAACTGCTTTGCAAGTTAGTTTGCAAGTATTCGTTCTCTACTGCTGCTGTAACAAATGACCACAAACTCTGTGGCATAAAGCAATACAGATTTATTACCGCGTGGTTCTTGAGGTCAGAAGTCCGAAATGGGTCTCACTGGGCTGAAAGGGATTCGCAGGACTGGTCCTTCCGGATGCTCCAGGGAAGAATCCATTTCCTTGTTTTTTTTCAGCTTCTGGGGGTTACCTGTTCCTTGATTGATGATTTCTTCCTCCATCTTCAAAGGGCACCCGCCAACCTCGCTTCCTAACATCTCCTCTCTTTCTGACTCTGATCCTCCTGCACTCCATCCCACGTGGACCCTTGTGATTCGGTTGGACCCACCTGGATCATCCAGGATCATTTCCCCACCTCAAGACCCTAAATTTAATCACACCTACAAAATCCCTTTAACCATGGAAATTAACAGATTCATAGGTTCCAGGGTTTAGGATGAGGACATCTTTGGGGGGGGCCTTATTTAGCCCACTACACAAACATAAATGAAAAAAGAAAGGCACATCAGACATCTGGGTTCTTGGAGAGTTGGGTTAACCTTGGGTTTCAAACAGCGTTCATACTGAAAGTGGGTTGGAGCCTCAAAAGCCTGTTAAGACTCAGTCTTGCATGAAAGAGCCATGAGAAGAGCATGGCCTTCCCACCCAAGTTTTTGTGTAGGCTGTGAGGTAGGGATTTAACTTTAGTTTTTCCCCCCAAACCTCTCCTCATGCTTCTAGTGAATAATCCACCTTTTTTTTTCATAATTAGAAATACCACTTTTATCATATACTCAATTTCCCTGTATACACAGCCCTTTTTCTGAACTCTTAATCTGATCTGGTGCCCAAACCACACGATTTTAATGACTATATCCTTATTGTGTGTCTTGTTAGCTGATAGAGCAGTTCCTCCTTCACTGTTCATCTTTATCAAAATAGTCCTAGTTTTTCTTGTACGTTTTTTCTTGGCGGTGAATTTTATAACCATCTTTTCTAGTTCCATAAAACATGCTGTTGGGATTTTGATCTAGGCTGTGTTGACCTAATGGATTCATAGAATTCGATGTTTATAATATTGTGTGTTTTTTCAGGAACAAGGTATACCGCTCCATTTATCTAGATCTTGTTATATTTATTCTTGGGCGTTTTATAGTTTTTATGGCTATCGTGAATCAGTCTTTTTTGTTCCCTGACTTTTGTAAATGTTTATGTCTGGCAAATAGGAAAGCTGTTGATTTGGGGCGTGTTGGTTTTATATCCAGTTACCTTCATGCATTAAAAATATATATATCTTCATGGTCTTTCAGGTGGTTCTGTGAGGTTTTGAAGGTAGAGAGTCCTAGAGTCTCCAGTGTGTGGGTGTCCTTTCACACAAATGTTCCCAGGTAGATGATGTTCCCCCCAAAGCTTAGGTGGCCCAAAGCATTCTTAGGGAAGAGAACAGCATTTCAGACTCTCATAGAGTCACGCACACTAGTCCAGATGTTAGCTGTCCAGTTGCCTCATATGGCCTGGGGCTGGCTGTGTAGGCTGATTCTGGCCCTTCTGCGCCTGTTGATGTGCTTGTGGAGAAATCACAGGGACAGCTAGTACTGAGTCAGTCACACCTGTGTCCCAGAGAATACAGAGGGTCAAAATTGCAAGTGCCTGGGATCTTGAGACACAAAGCAGCATGGCGTGGCCCGTGGGGTTGGTTGCACTGCATTCTGGATTGTGTGTCTGCCATGAGCCGCTCGCGCCCAGTCCTGTCTTGGTTTTGCTTTATTCCTGTGTCATGTACTTGTTCTGCAGCGGGGCTCAGGGTCAAGAACCCCATCCTGGATGGCTTTGTTTGCCGGGGCAAGTAACCCGGGCCTGAGCATAGAATGTGAGCCGAAACAATCCCTTATTGATTCAACAGCAACAGGACCAGTTGGGACACCACTGTGTTTACTTCTCAGGCTCAGCAGTCCAACTCCTTCAGGAGCTCAGGAGTCTAGGGCTGCATTCTAACCGGGGACGAACTGAGGAGTGAACAGGGAGCCCGGGGGACCCTGACGGGGTATGAGGGTCCAGGCAGTTGCAGGAATAAGAGGTTTGGCTGGAAAACTCAGTTTTCAGCCTGGCCGTTGGCAGGGAGGCAGTAATGCTGGAAACTGTCTGCCTGCTGGCCTGGGGCAGCTGCACGTAGGGACAGCTGTCTCCGCTTTGGACATTGGATCTGCCCTGAGATTAATAACAGAGCCTGGCCATGGCCATGGGGAGCAGAGAGGGGCTTGGGTTACAGCGCACCAGGAAATTCACCTGCCCTGCTGACAGTGGGTGGGTAGCCTGCAGGATGGATGGGCTCTGGGGGCCTGGGAGTGTCTGGGCAAAACAGCTCACCACTGGCCAAGCCAAATCCACCCCCACGAGATGCAAGCTGACTCTCCCAAGAGCCGCTTTCTTTCCGCTGGACCCAAAACCAGCAGGAGCTGATCTCCAAGAATTATGTGAAGAGCTGGGAATGGAAACCAAATGTTGATGTCAGGTAGAGAAAGCTGATGGAAGCCCTTGGCCCAGCAGGCCTGGGAGCAGTGGGGGCCCGGACTCCAAGTGGCCAGCCCAGACGTGTAGGTAAAAGGGGCCTGACGCATTTTCTTTCAGACAAAAGTTTATTTTCTCCTGGTTATATTTACTGCGGCTCATTTGGAAAATACGGGGAAAGTGGAAAGGAAGAAATCATTTATAATTCCATTTTTTTTTAAGTTTTAAATTTTTTATTCCTTTTCTTGTGGCGAAACCCACATAACCTAACATTTACCATCTTAACCACTTTTAAGCGTACAATTCCATGGCATTAAACACATTCACATGGTTGTGCAACTATCCCCACCATCCATCTGCAAAACAGAAACTCTAGACCCATTAGACACTAACTCCCCAACCCCGTCTCTCTCAGCCCCGGGCAACTACCATTCTACTTTCTGTTGGTATGAATTGGACTCCTCTCGGGACCCCATACACTGTTTGCCCTTTTGCGACTGGCTGGTTTCATTTAGCATCATGGTCTCCATGTTGTACCAGGTGTCAGCTGAAGAATAGTCCACGGTATGTATGGACCGCATTTTGTTTATCCTTCTATCTGTTGATGGGTGTTTAGGTTTCTTCAACCTTCTGGCTATTGTCAATAATGCTGCTGAGAACATGGCTGTACAAATATCTCGTTGAATCTCTGCTTTCAGTTCTTTTGGGTAGATATGCAGCAGCGGAATGGCTGGGTTGTATGGTAATTCTATTTTAATTTTTTGAGGAGCTGCCGTACTGTTCTCCACAGCAGCTGCTCTGTTTTACATTTCCACCGATAGCGAAAAAGGGTTCCGATTTCTCCACATCCTTGCCAACACTTGTTATTTTCTGATCTCTTTTTTTTTAAGATTTTATTTATTTTTGCGAGAAAGAGAGAGGGAGAGTGAGAGAGCACACACAAGCCGGGGGGAGGGGCAGAAGGAGAGGGAGAAGCAGACTCCCTGGTGAGCAAGGAGCCCGATGCAGGACTCAACCCCAGGACCCTGGGTCATGACCTGAGCCGAAGGCAGACACTTAATGACTGAGCCACCCAGGCGCCCTGATCTTTTTTTTTTTTTTTAAGACACACACACACACACACACACACACACACACACACACACGGTGTGCACATGCGAGGTGGTGGAGGAGCAGAGGGACAGAGAGAGAGAGAGAGAGAATCTCAAGCAGGCTCCATGCCTAGCGCAGAGCCAGACGTGGGGCTCAACCCCGTGACCCTGAGATCATGACCTGAGCTGAAATCAAGAGTTGGCCACAGAATCAACTGAGCCACCTAGGTGTCCCCTGATTTTTTTTTTTTTTTTGATGGTAGCCATCCCGATGGGTGTAAAGTAGCATCCTAATCTCATTGTGGTTTGGATTTGCATTTCTCCAGTGATTAGTGATGTTGAGCATCTTCTCATGTGTTTCTTGGCCATTTGTGTTCATCACTGGAGAAATATCTATTCAAGTTATTTTGCCCATTTAAAAATCAGGGTTTTTTTTGTTGCTTTTGCTGTTGACATATAAGTGTTCGTTATATATTCTGGATATTAAGCCCTCATCAGATATATGATTTGCAAAATTTTTTTCCCATTGCATGGGTTGCCTTTCACTCTGTTGATTATGTACTTTGGTGCACAAAGGTTTTACATTTTTGATGCAGTCCAGTTTATCTCGATTTTTCTTTTGTTACCTGTGATTTTGGTGCCATATGCAACAAATCATTGCGGACTCCAATATCGTGGAACTTCTTCCCTATGTTTTCTTCTATGTCTTGCCCGAAGAGTTTTAATCTTTTAGACTTACATTTTGCTCTTTGGCACTTTTGTATACACAATTTTGGGTAGCTCGATACTCAGAACTTGCATTATGACTAGTGATAGCTGAGCCTTAGAGTGCACTATGATGATTTTTCCTCTCCCTGCCCACATTGTTGACCCTTCCTGTTTTTGTTCACTTAGCTTTGGGGTTATTTGGGGCTTGGGGTTATTTTGGGGGTTAGTTTTTGGGGTTTGGAGGTTGTTTTTCTTTTTTTTTTGAGATTTTTCATTTATGCATTTGAGAGAGAGAGAGAGCACAAGTGAGAGCATGAGCAAGGGGGAGGGTCAGAGGCAGAGGGAGAAGCAGACTCCCCACCGAGCAGGGAGCCCGACCTGGGGCTCGATCCCAGGACCCCGGGATCATGACCTGAGCCAAAGGCAGATGCTTAACTGACTGAGCCACCCAGGTGCCTCTTGCTGTGGGGTTATTAACTCATCTCTAAACTCTTCCCTAGGCGAGTGCTTGCTTCAGCAGCACATATACTAAACTCTTCCCTAGTCAAGCAGATTTCCTCCTGATAATCCATTAGATATTCTGCTACTCTCATCTCTTTGGAGTAGTTACTGCCCAGACCTCTGATCTGCTGAGATCTGTCCAGGTAGAAGTTGAAACCCATAATCTTGGGATTGCTCTTCATCAACATCCTGGTGATTTCCTTTGTCCCAAGCTTCTCCCCTGTGTTGGACCCCCTCTTTCCTGCATTTCATATCCACTGTTTTTGGTTTACTACCTCATTTTAATGGAATACATCCTTTAGTAGCTTTCTGAGAAAAGGTGGAGGGTGCACGAGGCTTGGTGTTAGGAATTCTGCCCCAGGGCCAAGGCTGAGACATTTGTGTACCTCTCCTGCTTACCTCTGCCACGGGGCTTTACACTGGAATCCGCCACCTGACTTCCCACCCTCCTCAGGCTGGACTGCCAGGGATCAATACGCTTGGCAGTGTGAGTTTATTCCTATGAACTCATTCTTTCTGTTAGGTTCTGGTTTCTTAGAAATTCCTTTCCTTTCCCTCCAACTTAACCATGACTTCAATAATATGTACTTTTGACTTGATATTTTAACCGGCGTCATTCGTTGCGCTGAACCAGGAAGGGTTTTGTGAGCAAAACAAGGAGGTGGGGGAGGGGTGGGTGGGGGAGGGGGAGAGGGATTACCTGGGGAAGATGAAAACCAGAGCCTTTCTCCAAAGACCCCGGGATAGAAGAGACTGCTGTTTTGTGTAGGGAATTCAGTCTCAAATGCTCTAAGTGGGCCTCCTAAGTGCTAGGAACTGTGGGGTTAACGGAGGCAAGTGCCACATGGTCCAGCGGCTCATGTGGGTCGGACACCCACTGGCAGCAAAGACCCAAAGTGCCTGGGGCAACAAACCTCAGCCTGGTCACAGGTGCAAAACAACTGGGGACAAAAACAAGGGAATGCCCCAGCCAGTGCCTGACCCACTCAGGAAACTGAGGCACCCGCCTCGTCCCTCCTCCAGAGCAGGTCTGTAATTTCTCAGAGGGGTCCCAGAGTGAGGTCCTTGTCTTTGCTTTGTTCCTGCCAGACCAGCTTTCCAGAAGCCACTTTAAAGAAGCCACAGAGGCCACCAGCTTTAAGGGGCTTGCTTCTCCCTTTGAAGTGGGAGTGGGTGGAGAAGGGGGAGTTTTCGAGAAAATTCCTTGAGACAGCCTCAACGTAAATATCTGGTGTGGTCTCAGGGATTGGGAACCCCTTCTCTGAAGTTGGGAAGAGGAGGGTCCATTGCAGGGGCTGTGTGGCCGGCTGGGCTTTGTGGGGAGGACTTCTCACAGATCCCCAGAGCTCTGGGCCCCTCTGTTCCCCGTGTGGCTTCAGGGCTCCTTCAGGAGAGTGTCTCCCCTCCTCAGGTCTCGTCTCCTCTGTGGCCTGTGCCCTTTGCCCGCGCCCTGCCTCTCTGGCCTGACCCGCTAACGAAAGCCTTCTGTGCAGAGGTCAGTGGTGCCTGACTATGGTCACAGAAGCCTCATGGGGGACGGGGTGGCGGAAGGAAAGGGGGCTGGGGGAGGGCCTAAGCCACAGAGCTGGAGCAGATGGCTAAGAAAAACACAGGCTTGTTTGCCTCTCTGGGGGTTCCAGCACAGGATGGGAGTTCTCTGGTCTGAGGAATTTGCTCACACACAAGGGCATGTGGGAATGTGTGTGTTGGGGGGGTGGGGGGAGTCACCCCATTTGTGCCGCAAGTGCTGGGGCCTGGTGGGGATTCTGGTTGTTGTTTACCTTCCTGAGGGACTGACTTCGTCTGGGCTGTGGATTCATCCTGGGCAGGGGCTGTGACCTTCCCCCTCAAAGCCCACACTCCGTCCTGCCCCAGCCATGGGTATTTTGGGTGTGTGTCAGTACGGGTCCTGTTGAGTGATAGTTGGACTCAGGAGGTTTCAAGAGGAAAGGAGACTCTTCATCTTCCTGGATAGTCTGCACATAGGTCTTCCCCCCGACTCTCTGGGAAGGAGGGAGCAATCTCTGCATTTGGATCTAATTTTAGAGGCCTTTCAAACTCTGCAGGCTTCAGTTGGGAACCAAACGTTACCTTTGGGGTAGTGTTAGGCTGACTATGCCTCATCGCAGGGACAGGTTTTGTTACTCTGCTGGGCACCCCCCCCCTCCACTGTCATCCTCCCGGGAAAACAGGCTGGGAGATGAAGAGGGGTGGGTCCAGGGTCACACAGCTGGGGAGTGGCTGAGCCAGGGCTGGAATTGAGTTTTTTGGCTTCCTATCCTGCGCCATCTGCATCGTGCAGCATAGGGTCTGTGTTTAGATGGACACAGTGGCGTTCTAGAACATACTGTATGCATAGAACATGGGAGGTATAGATATTTACTATTTACAGTTCCAAGAATAGAAGGCAGGCCAAGCTGCACAGGGTCACATGAGGAAGCACCGGGGTTCCTTGGGGGTGGTGGTGGGGAACAGGAAGCCTTGTGGCTTTTGCTGGAAGGAACAGGTGAGGGAAAGTAAGCAGGCTTAGGCTGGCTAGTTTGAACAACTCCAGTGGGCTCTGGGGCAGAGGGGCTGTCCCTTGTTGTGTGTGGTACCCGGCCCTGGGGTGAATAGGGCAGGTGGGTAGTGGCCCTAAATGTGAGAGTCCCCAGAAGGAGGCAGTTGGGTATGGCCTCTGGATCGATTGGTTTGTATTTGAACGCCATGCCCCGAGAGCGGGACCTTCGCCAGGTGACTCAGGCGCATCCTTGGGTGGTCCAGAGCGAGGCGTGTCTGGCATGTGCCTATAGGGCAAATGTTGGAGCATCAAGTTTCTAGAAACTAGAAACACAGCGGACACACAGGGGCCTGTGTGAGCCCGTATGTGAATGTGGCCAGCTCAAGAGCAAACGCTGATAAGGCAGTTGGGGTCTTCAGGAGCCACTGTTTTTAGCCAATGGGGACCCACGTGGGCCGCACACAGGCAGGGGTGTGTGTTACTGCTATCCACCATCTACTCAGTAATTAATGAACTCATGGTTTATTTCATATCTGTTTTCTCTGTTAGGCTACAAGCTTCCTGAGCATAGAGACCGGGACAGACACCTTCGATGCCTCATTAAAATGGCAAACACTGAATCAATGCTTATTATGTGTCAGGTGGTATTCTAAGTGTGTTGGGTACATTAATTCATTTGTTCCGCACAATGCCCCCATGGGTTAAGTACCATTATTATTATTATTATTATTTTAAGATTCATTTATTTAATTGAGAGAGAGAGAGAGCAGGTGAGCGGGGGAAGGGGCAGAGGGAGAGACTATCCAAGCAGACTCCCGCTGAGCGTGGAGCACGACGGCTCGATCTCATGACCCTGAGATCAGAACCTGAGCCGAAACCAAGAGTCGGACGCTTAACCAACTGTGCCACCTGGGTGCCGCTAGGTGTTCTCATTTTATAGGTAGGGAAACTGAGGGGAGATTTAATAGCTTCCCCATCCCCTCCAGGGTCATGGAGCTAAGAGCCGGGATTTGAACCCAGGCTGTCCTAGCTCATGCCCTTAACCCCTGAGCTGTCTGACCCTTCGGTGCTCGAGGGTGGAGCATGAGCAACGAATGGAACACAGATAAGGGGACATGAGTGGCCTGGTGGGGAGAGAGCCACATGTGTTTGTGTCTGCTGCATTGTGGGTGTGCATTCTAGGGGCACGGCAGAGCAGTGTGGGAGCATGGAAGCTGGGGGTGGGGTGAGCCTGAGAGCGGGAGGATGGAAGAGGCTGGGAAGGAGGTCCTTCTAGGCAGAGAAGGGAGAAGTTGCTATGAGTTGGGACTCTGGAGGTGGGTGCAGAGGTGGGAGGGTTCTCCGGGTTGATGGAAACAACAGGAGCCCTGAGGGGGGTGGGTCTGGCATTCCTGAGCCACATGCACCCACCTCCTGCATCCCGTCCACAGGACGTCTACCCTGTTCCTTTGACCCGTGTCCCCAAACCAGATGTATGGGGATGTCTGGGAACCCCGAAAGCGTGACGAAGTCTTGTGACCCAGTTTCCACTTGTTGGAACTGGGCCTCCCTCCCCGGGCCCAGCGTGGCCACCTCCTGGCTGTGTGGCCTGGGGCCAGCCATGTGTGGGAGGCAGAATAATGGCCCCTGAAGATGTCCACTTCCTAATCCCCCCAGAGCCTGTGCATAAGCGACCTGACCTGGTAAAAGGCACTTTGCAGATGTTGAGATTGGAGAAGGTCCTGGATTATCGGGGTGCGCACAACCCAATCCCAAGGCTCCCGTTAAGAGGGAGGCGAGAGGGTCCAAGGGGACGGGGGATGCAGCAACAGAAGCACGGGGTCAGAGTGACGCACAGAAGGGAATGAGGAATGCAGAGCCTCCAGAGGGAACCAGCCCACCGATACCTTGACTCCAGCCCGGCGAGACTGAGTTTGGACTTTGGACCTCCAGAGCTATCAGATAATAAATACAGGCCGTATTATACCACCAAGTTGGAGGTAATTTGTTACAGCAGCAACAGCAAGGCCATACACCACGTCCCTGCTCTGAACCCCAATCTTTTCTTCTGCAGAACAGTCACGACCCCCCTGTCCTGTCCTGACTCCCGAGTTTCTGAGGATCAGAAAGCAGGAGACTTTCTGGTCTTCTGAGCTGCTGCTGGAACTTTCTGTCACTGCACAGCAGGTTTCCATCCAGTGGCAGATGAATGGATGAAGAAAATGTGGTCTCTACGACTACGCTGGAATATTACTCACCCTTAAAAAAGAAGGCAGTCCCGCCATTTGGGACAACAGGGAGGAAGCTGGAGGACAGTATGCTAAGTGAAACAAGTCAGACGCAGAAGAACACGTGCTACGTGATCCCATGTAGATGAGTGATCTAAAATAGTCAAACTTAAAACCGTAAAATCAGGGGCGCCTGGGTGGCTCCGTCGGTTGACCGTCTGCCTTCGGCTTAGGTCCTGATCCCAGGCAGGGTCCTTGGATCGAGTCCCGCATCTGACTCCTTGCTCCGCGGGGGCCTGCTTCTCCTTCTCCCTCCGCCCCTCCCCCTTCTCATGCTCCCCACCCCTCGCTCTCTCTTTCTCAAATAAATAAATAAAATCTTTTTAAAAAAAACCCCGTAAAATCAAAGAGTCGAATTTGTAGAAGCCGAGAGTGAGAGGGTGCGTGCCAGGGGCTGGGGGAGGGAGGAAATGGGGAGGCACTTGTCAAGAGTACAGAGTCTCATTTACTCGAGAGGAACATCTGAGAGACCCGTGCATCGTGGTGCTGGTGGTTAATAGTATACACTGTGCTTAAACATTTGCTAAGAGGGTAGCTCTGATCTTAGGGGTTCTTATCACAAAATAACAATAATAATAAATAAGAAGGAGGGGCCGGGTATGTTTACGGGGCAGATTGTGGTGCTGGTTTGTGGAATGTATATTTATCTCCGAATTCATCAAGTTGTATCCATTAATTACCTACAGCTTTTCGTGAGTCAAGTGTATTTCAGTAAAGGTTTAGAGGGGACGGGGGGAAAAGCAGCGGGTTTCCAGGCCTCACCATCACATGTGTCCAAACGTGCCGCTGTGAGGTCTCTCCTGGAGGGGAGAAAACCTTATCCCCAGGAATTCTAACCAAAAAGCTCGGCGACCCCACCACAGGACTGATTAAAAGAACCCTTTCTGAAAGCAGCAAAACTGCAAGTCATTAGTTTGCAGCTTTTTCGTGTGTGACCGTTGGGTGGCCTGGTTCAGAGCATTCTGCAGCCCACAATGGATTTAATTATGTGTGTTGATCCCACGGCGAAAACCACAAACAAATAGAAGCACGTTCGCTGGACCCTGCTGTGGGCTCCTGGGACCAGGTGAGGTGTGGAGGCCTGCCCCTCCTGGCGGCCCTGTGGGGGACCCCCCACCCCCGTCTGCAGGGGTTCCTGGGAGGGAAGCCCTTTAATCATCGGGGTTGGAGGCGAAATGGGCTCTCCTGTCTGGTGATTTTGTGTCTTTCTTGTGGCCGGACGGCGGTGCCCCTTCACCTGGGGAGAAGGAGCCAGATGAGAGGGGAAAGGTGGGGGGCGTTTGCCTTCCATCACACTCTCCGTCCTGGGGCCGTGCCCATCGGGGCTGCTGGGGGAAACCTTCTGGAACTCAGCTCTGTTCACGTCGTGCCCTTGCTTAAAAACTGCTCTGCTGTCTCCCCTGGCCTCAGGCCGAGGCTGGAACCCCCGGGGCCGCTCCAGCCCCACAGAGCTGCCCCGTTGGTGGTTCCAGAGCTTTTGGAACGTGCTTCGTTCCTCAGCCCTGCCTGGAGCCACACTGATGCTGGATGCTGGGGGTGCGCGGAGTCGGCATGGTCTCGTCTTTTCCATCCCTGCCCTGCACCAGTGCTGGGAGTCTGGAGGAAATCAGATTTCGTGTGTCCTGGGAGGGACCTGTGAGGCCCAGACGGAGGGTGCCCAGGAGTGAGAGGGGAGGCGGTGGCCAGGTGGGCGCTGAGGGGATGGCAGTAAGCCTTACTGCGGGTGAGGGGGTTGAGAGGTGCTTTCCAGAGAAGAGCCTCGGGAAAGAAGCCTTTTTTGTACGTGGAGTGCTGAGCTTGCATTGGAGCCTGGGGACTGAGCAGTGTGGGGACATCCTGGGGAGGGAGGGAGATGAGGGCCCCCTGGTGCGTGTCGGATTCTCGATCGCTGTCCCCTGGCTGCTGAGGGTGCCTGGCTGGGGACAGAGGCAGGCAGAGGGAGAAGCAGACTCCCCGCTGAGCAGGGAGCCCGATGCAGGACTCGATCCCAGGACCCGGAGATCATGACCTGAGCCAGAGGCAGACGCTTAACCCACTGAGCCACCCAGGCACCCCTAATGGACCTTCATTCTAATTTCAAAGCTGCTTTCCCATGAGAAAGAATCTGGTGGTAAGGTAGAATTTGAATGTAAAGATCCTAAACTTGTTTCTTCCAACACACAGTTTACGTATGTTAATTGTCCCACTGAACTTCCCAAACATTCTACTTAACGCTTACTTGATGCCCGGTGCGGCCGCGGAGATACAAATTGGGTGGGTTTCTGCTGTCAGGGACCAGACACAGAAAGAGATGGTGGTGTACCCCCCTGGGGGGGGCACAGTGGCTGTGAGTAGGTGGGCACAGTTGGGGGCACCAAGAGGGAGAGGTCCAGCTTGTCCAAAGGGCACAGCAGAGATTTGAGAGAGGAGGGGCTGGGTGGGGAGGAGGGGACTTATCTAAAAGACACTGCTGTGGGCTAAGGGTCCAGGTGGGGGGAGGGGCACAGCTCAGGCTGGGGAGACGGGCCACTGGAGGGCCAGATGGCTCAGTTATGGAGACCTCAGGGGAGAGCATCAGGAGTCCACACCACCACTGTCCCTTCTTTCTTCATTCATTTGTCTAGTGAGCACCTGTTCATGGATGGGCACCGTGTGCTACACTGGGGCCAGGGGCCGGGGAGGCAGGGGTTCAGTCGTGGTACCTGCCCCCCGGAAGTCGGCAGGTAGACCAGGCTGGTGGACCGCAGCACGTACTTGCCCATCACGTGCCCTACACAAGTGGCTTTGTTTTGCTGGAAGGTCTCACCGGGCCCCTGGCTTGGGGACGACTTTGCAGGTGTTTTTGCAGAACGACCTGCCTAGAGAGGGGGTAAGCACCTCCAGCCCCGTGAGCAGTAGAAACCTAGCCCTGGCCGGCTGGAGGGCACGAAGAAACATGCACTTGGCCAGTCTGGTTTCCCAACAGTCTTGACTTCTGGGCGAGAGGCAGCGTCACTCTGGCCCTTCTGTCAAGGTGAACGTGATGGCCTCTAAAAGCCTCTGCCCCAACCCTACCCCCCAGCTCCAATGCTGCCAGGAGGACGTGGAGGTCCAGAGAGAGATGGGGCCAGTCCATGGTCACACAGTGATCCCAGGGCTCCGGCTTCCTCTTTTAGGAAGACCTCTGGAACCCACTGACTTGTCTCAGGTGGAGAGTGTCAGGTCCGGAGGTGTCAAACCCATGTTTCCCCACTACCCGCTGGGGAGGGGGGAGATTTACTGAGCTGCCAGCCATGAGTGCTGGTGGCAAGACGCCTCGAAGAACTAGGGAGACAAAGCAGGCTCCAGGAGAAGCAGCGATCCCAAGGAAGAGGCGAACTCCATAAACAGCAGGATTTAATTCGGAATGCCGTGTTCATTCCCCACCGGAATCTGAGTTGCTTCAAGTTCTCCGGGCCCGCCCTTTGCGGGGGGATTGAGGGGCTCCTTCGAGACTCAAAGCCAGCTGCGGGATGCAGGGGGGCCACCCAGCTGGGCCCGGCGTGTGGACACGGAGCCCCGCTTTTTTTGGAAAGGGACGCAGGTCCAAAAGGTGTTCTGCTCACCAGAGACTTGTGGGGTCGTAATTGTGTGTGATCTTTGGGGTATCGGATGCCAAATTCCACCCTCGTCCCTCTTGGCAGCCACATTCTTCAGATTCTTATTAGTTTTTTTCCCCCAAGTGAACACTGGGAGCCAGTCTCCCTGTTGATTGTGGGAGGATGGGAGAAAATTAAAACCAGGAGTCCTGGCTTTCGTCCTGACTCTGCCACCAGCTTGCTGTGCCACCGTGGGTCCTTCCCGCTGGAGGGCCTCATTGTCTCACCTGTAAAGAGGGGGTTGGGACAAGGTGATCTTTGCAAGACCTGCCCCCTGCAGTGCAGACCTTTCATAATTCTCCATCCAAGTCCCTCTGTGGGAACAGTGGGTGATGCCACCTTTGCCCATGCCATCCAGAGCCGGCACCTTGGCTGCCAATCGGTGGGGGTCACACAGGGCATGTCCTACACTGAAGTTTATGGAAGCAGCATGTTTACATCCAGAGGAGCCTAAAACCCCAACCAAGAGGTGGCAGTCTGCATAGTGGTAATACCTACCCTCTGCCTGGAGCTGTGCAGCCCATATGTCTGTATTCATTCACATAGGTGTTACTGCTCTTGAGCAGCCCTTGGAAAGTGGGCTCCCATTTTGCAGATGAGGAACTGAGGCTCTGAAGTTGAGACTTGCCCAAAGCCATGTGGGTGGTAAGTGGTGCAAGTAGGACACAAATTAGGCCTCCTGGTCTCACATTTGTACACCTTGATAGTACGCTCTGACAGTGGGTTGTTTTGTCTGGGATGCTTTTAAATGTGAATCATAAAAACCCTACTGACGTAGGCTGAAACAACAAAGTCATTTAATATTTCACATATTGAGAAATGGGTGGCTCGAGGGTTGGTTAATCCGGCAGCATCAAATGCTCAAGGACCCTGCTTTTTACTCTGCTCTCCCTAGGCTGTCTTCCCTCGTGGCTCTAAGATGGCTGCCACAGCTCCAGGCATCACATTCTTATCCACCTGTGTACAGGAAAAGGCCTGAACTTCTCTTCTTGAATCCTCCCTCCCCCATAAGGGGTGGTATTTTGCAGAAGCCCCTCGGTTGACTTCCCCTTACTTGTCACTAACCAGACATGAATGAACATGTCCACACTTCAACCAATGAGATTATGGTCTTACCCACCTTTTTTGAACTTACTGATGCCCAGAGTCTGAAGAAAACTGGGGTCGGTTAGCAAAGAAGGAGGAGGAGGAGATGACTACTGGGGACACACGTGTCATATATGAGAGGCCAGTTAGGCACCCAACTCCCTCACTGTCTGTTCTAAAAGGCACAGTCCCCCAGAGTGCCCGCTACAGGGGGCCCTAGACCCCCTGTTCTGTGCCATGCGAGTTCCCCACACCTGACTGGACCAGGGGTGGGCGTCTGCCCCAAGGCAAGCAGGCCTGCGGGGGCCTGGCGTGGACAAGAGGAGCTAGGCCAACCCGAGTCTCTGTCTCAGGAAACAGAACTGGGAGAAAATGAGGCCATCCCTTCAGTGTGGCTCCAACTGTGGTAAGCATACATTTTTCCTTGCGGAGGGGTGGAGTGAGGGAAGCTGCTTAGTCTGGCTGGCTTCTTCTGAACACAGGTATGGTGGTGGCTCTTCCCTGGTGGGTTTCTATAAGGATTACAGGAGGAGATGTGTCCGACGCTTGCCCCAGTACCTGGCACATCCAAGCGCTCGGTAAATGTCAGTTACTCTTTTTCCTGTTTCGGTTCCAACTTCCGTTGGGTGGAAAGCGTCACTGTCCTCACCCAGCATCCCTGGGAAGACTGTTACAAGTGCATATTCTTGGGCCCATCCCCACAGGACCCGAGTCAGAAGGTGGTTCTGAGAGATGGTGCCCTTGAGAAGGACCACCAAGGACACACAACTCGGTCCTGTCCTGATCTTGGCCACACAGAAACCTCTGACTTCGACAGAGGTTGCTTGCAGGCCAAATGGCTCACGGTCCAAGGCGGACACGCCTCACTCTGTAAAAGGTCTGGTGAGTTCCAGTTCTGGTCGCGGAATCTGTGTCGCCGGAACGTTTCTCGGCAGGTGGCCTCAGGAATGCTGATCCCACGGAGGACGTTTGGCACCAAACTCTGGCAACTTGTTTCCTCTGGCGCTCTCATTAATGGGAGTCATCGTGGATCCTTCTTGAGATGCTCAAAGCCACGCTCTCTGTTCCGCCAAGTCGTATGCTCCCTCAGCTGCCCCCGTGCGAATGGGAAATTCAATCTGTAAGTGGCTGATGCTCTGTATGGGGTTCTTCCAGCCTTGTCTCAGGTGGGGGAGGCCTCAGGAATTCCCCACCATGGAAAGTGCTAGAGAACGAATGTAGACAGGAAGCAGCAGAGCTGTGCTGTCTGGGGGCACGCTGGCTCCCCCCTTTGCCTGCGGACCCGCATCCAGACCCACACGCCTCCTTTTCCCACCCGGCTTCAGCGTTGGACCCCGCAGTCCACGTCATCACCCCCCTGTTTTTACAGAAAGATTGGGTCGGTTGCTGCCGGGCTTTTAGATCAGCAGCCTATCCCTCTGAAAGTCAGTGACCTTAAAATGACTTAAATTCCTCCCTGGTCTTGCCTCGAAATGGACGACAGTTCCAATAAAATCTGTCAGGGAGCGCAGGCAAAACTCTCTGCGTAGCAAACGCTCCTACTGGTTTCTGGGCCCTAAAAACTGACCAGGACTGAGTGGATCACACACTCAGTTATTCTTACAGGAACGAAACCGTCACTCCGGACAGCGGCTCACTGGTTGAGAGATGAAGAGAAACACCAGCCACAGGGACACTTGCCTTGTTGGGAGACACTGTGTGGCAGTCTGGTCTCTGGAGGTCAGTCTCCCAGGCGGCTCCATGCTCTGAGCTGACTTGGGGCCCCTGGGGCCACTTGAGCATGTCTCACCTGAAGGTGTCTCCCGTGGAGAGCTGGCCCCTCAGAGCTGCCTTCTCCCCGCTGCGGCCCCCAGCGCGTTTCTGCTCACTCTATCTGAAGGACCCACTGCCGACTGTTCTTACCTGCTGGAAAGGGCAGGTGTGAATGCGAGGGGTATGGGGCCTTCTTCTCCCCCTGGCCAGATCCTGGGCTTCCGAGCCGTCTTCTTCCCATGGACACTCACTGCTCTACGGGTCGGCCTCCTCGTCCCCCTAGCCTCTAGGACATAGACCGCTTTCCTCCCAGTGCGCCGGGTGTCACTTTATTTCTTTCCCTGTCGGGCTCACAGCAGACACCAGGCCGAGTCCCCAGGAAGCAGATTCTGAGACGGGGTCCAGCACAGAGGATGTGTCCTGGGATTGGTGACATGGAAGGACTTGGGAGTCAGAAGGAGAAGTTGAGCTGGGATGCAGGCCCAGTGACAGCTACCACCAGCCTCCCCAGGGAGCCCTGCGGCTACAGTGGACCTTTCAACTTGTCCTGGCGTCCATACGGCTGGGCCCTTCAACTCGTGCATGGACCAGACCCTGGACAGGGTCACCCTGGGGAGAGCAGGATGTCAGGCGAGGCAGCTCTTACTGGGAGGGTCTGACCGCTGATAGCCCTTCGTTGAGGGCGATCCGGAGGGGGATCTGGGGCACGGCCCAGTGTCCACACCCCATGGGCTGGTGCGGAGGGGAGCAGGGTGCTCTGAACGTTATTCTGCACGAAGACAGCCTGAGATTGCCTTTGCCTTTCGGAATACAGCACATACCACTGACTCGCACTGAACTTATTGTTGGCGAGAACCTCCACGCCCCATCTGGGGCTTGTCCGCTGGGTTTTGGGGCCGCAGGGCCGGACTCCACATTCACCCGGTCATGTTTCATCTTGTTAGATTTGGCTCCTTGCTCCAGGCTGGGGAGATCTAGCCTGGATCCCTCTTCCCTGCCAAGACCCAGGCCCCCGTGTGCACCAGCTCCTGGTCTGTGCTTCCCGTCAGCAGCCCGCTGCCTCCAGCACCATCTGCTGCCCGGCCCCCTCCAGGCAGCATGGCCCCACGTGGAGAGACCACCATTTGCCAAGACCCAGGTGCTCTTCAAGTCCATCTGGCAGGTGTAGCTGAGCCGCTCAGGGCTGGGCTTGAATCTTGGGTGCGCGTTGGCTGGCTTGTTGGGTGGCCTGGGACGTGTTCTGTCTGCCCTCGCCCCACGCCTCGTTTCCTGATCTGTGACAGCTCCCACCCCACGTGGGAGACCACTGGGTCCCTCCGGCTTCCTGGTTTGCAGGTGGGATGGCTCCCAGAGGGACTTGGCTACTAAGCACCTGCCGGGTGATTTTGTACTAGTTCTCTAACTGTCTGCTGGCCTCCTGGGCAAGGTGCGTGCAGCATGGAGCGTCGAATTGAAGACTGAGCTTCAGGGTCTAAAAGGACCACGTGCTCAGTGTGTGACCTTGTCTCTTCTGGAGGCTCAGCCTCCTTCTCTGTAAAGCGCCTACCTGAGAATTGTTGTGAAGATTACGTGAGATCACGTACGTGCAGGTTTCCTGGGGCCGCCACAACTAAGTCTCACACGCGGTGAGCTTAAATGACAGAAATGAATTTCCTCACGGTGCTGGAGGCTGGAAGCGCAAGACGGAGGTGTTGACAAGGGTGGTTTCCCCCCGAGGCCCCTCTGCTTGGCTCGAGGATGGCCTTCTCCCTGCATCTTCACGCTGTCTTCCCTCTGTACAACTTTGTGTTCATAATTTGCAAATTTCCTCTTTTTATAAGGACCCCAGTCACACTGGATTACAGCCCACCTTACTGACCTCATTTTAACTTAATTCCTTTTTTAAAGACTTTTTTTAAGGTTGTATTTATGTATTTTAGAGAGAGTGCATGAGCTGGAGGAGGGGCAGAGGGAGAGAGAGAATCCCCAGCAGACTCCCCGCCGAGCGTGGAGACTTACTCGGGGCTCGGTCTTACAACCCTGAGAACATGACCTGAGTTGAAATCAAGAGTCCGATGCTTCACCAACCGAGCCACCCAGGTGGCCCAAGACTCCATCTTTAAATACAGTCACATTTTGAGTTATTGGGGGTTAGGGTTTCAACATATGAATTTGGGGGTAGGGACACATCTCAGCCCATAACAGTACATGGGACTGCTTTGCCAACCCCAAAACAGGTCTTGGGGTCCTGAGCCCGACTCTGCCCGCAGGAGAGGGTCTCTGCATGGCCAGAAGCCAGGTGGGCTGACTCTGTACCTGAGCTATTCTTTCTGTCCTGGGAAGGGGCGAGGATCTGGTTCCTCTGCCGGCATCTCTCTGGAGACCAGCTAAGCCCCATGGGCTCTGCTTCAAGGGCATGGTCTCAGAGTCATCCAGATTAACCATCCACGTGGCCATTGCCTTCAGGCTGCAAATCTGGGTTCTCACAGAGCTGCGTGCACCCAGTTGGCCTGCAGAACCCCTGGAACTGGCCTCTGGGGGTTGGGCAGAGTATGGCCAGGTAATTAGAATGATCAGGGCTGGGCGGAGGGGGGCCTGAAACTCAACGCCCTTAACCTTGAGATGGGTGGCCCCAGCCATGGGGGCAGAACTTGCTGGGGCTCAGGGCCTGGCACCCAGCAGAGCCCGAGAAACAGTTTTTGGTGAGTGAGTGCAAGTGGGTGAGAGAAAGTCCCGCTGGGACATAGGGCTTGGGGTCGGATCAGCACAACTTCATGAGGCCTGTTCTGGGTCCACCGTCCTTGGGAGCCTATAGTTTTCTAGCATGATTGGGGCTAAGATCAGGGGATGCACGGGAGCCTGTGGAGCCTGAGGTAGGGGTCCCTTCCTGGCCAGGGGGTCAGGGAGGGCCTCCAGGAGGGGACAGAGCCTGAATGAAGACTCGTAGGATAACAGTTGGCCAAATGGAAGACGGTGGGACGGCACGCCAGGGAGGACACTGTGACAGTGTGTGTGGCAAGATGGAGCGTGGTAGGAGGTGGTACCAAGGGAGGTGGGTGGGAGATGTGGAGGATGGGGAAAGGAAGTGACGGGGCAGGACAGATTTGTGGTTTAGGGAGTGCCCTCTGGTGGCATGTAGAGTTCACTGCAGGGAGATAGGGCTGGAGGCTGGTAGACCAGCAGGCACCAAGGCCGTCCAGGTGCAAGATCAAGATGGAGCAGGAGATGGGTGGAGGACGTGGACTTGCCTGGCGTGGGGGCTAAGTGGCCACATGGAGTGAGGGAGGGAGAAGGTGGAGTCTGTGGCAATTTGCCGCTGGGCATTCTGGGTAAAGGGACCAGGAGTTTAGTGATGCTGGTCACCAAGATGGACCCAGTTGGGTCTGGAGAGCGATGCGCTCAGTATTGGACAGATTGAAATGGTATGTCTCAGAGTGTCCCATGGGCTATGATGATGTGTGACCACTGTCCAGACAAGTAGGGCCTATACATTGGGGTTCAAGGAGAAGCACTGAGGTGACTTAGCATGACGGTGGAGCAGAGCATGGGACAGGGGAAAGGGGGCAGACTGGGTGATCCTCCCGGGAAGGGAGGACACCGTCAGAGCCCCAGGGCTTGGTTCGGGCTCAGAGCTTAGGGTCCTGGGGATGGAGGGAAAGTGTGAGTGAGATCAAGTCCCAAGGCAAAGCTCAGCTAGAACTGGGGGGCTCGGGGGGTCAGTGCTTGGGTTGGGACCAGGGCTCCGGGGAGGAGAAGTTGCCATATTGGCATCTCCCTGGGTTAGTTATATTCAGAGGTGGGCCTGGGCCAGGGGTGTCCTGAAGACCCTCCATTCCATTGTGCCGTGATATCCTGAAGCCACTTAGCACTCGTGGTCCCAAAGGACCCTAAATTAAGAATTTCGGAGCTTAGCCAAGTCATGGAGCCAAACACTAGCAGGGTGAAGACCACTGTAGAAGCGGCCTCTAGGTGGGTGGAGCAGGGCCAAGTCAGTGGCTCTACCCCATCAGGGAGTGGACCTCGTCTCATAAGAAAAGGGACCTGCACGGGAGCCCGTCTGTCCCCAAGGCTGGGAGGAAGTTTCCCATCCTGGACCCTCCATGAGAACCCAGCTGGGGAGGGGCAGGGGAGGTATGGAAGAGACATTTGCTGCTCAAAGATAATGTCAGCCCCTTCCCATCCTGATGAAGGTTGCTGAGGGCACCCTCACTGCCAGGCAGTTCGAGGACCAGCCCTGCCACTCCCAAATTCTGTGATCTTGGGCCAGTCCTTCCAGAAGGATCTTAAAAGGGACATATGTCTCCTGCCAAGCCAGTCTCCTGTTGGAGTTATTCTGTGGTCCTTATTAGCTCTGTATGCACCCACCATGAGCAGGGGTGGGGGTGGGTGGTGCTGTGATACCACCCACAAACAGGAGACACGGAATGTTCAGGACATGGGGATCCTAAGAGGGACCCCACACGGGATAAGAGTGCCTGACACCAAGATTCTCTGGAACCGTGGTGCCTGGACATGAACAAGGTTTTGAATTCCATCTGAGAAGGCCTAGATCCCTTTTCCCTTGTCTCTGCCTGCCTTCTTCATTGTTTTTGGCCAGGTTTTGAGTTTGGGAAGCCATTTACAGCCCATTAAAAGATCAGATGTCCTGCAGATGATGAATTGAGGCATTTGAAAATGTTTTGCAATTCACAGCTCATTTCCCTATAGACAACCCTGACCCCGCGTGATTTGGAGACCAGGCTGGCTGGTCTGTCTGTTCCAGAACACCAGGGGCGGATGTCGGGATGGAGCATTGTCCTCGGGTTGGTTCATCCCCAAGAGAATCACGCTCAGTGCCTGAGATGGCACCAATGATCCCCAGTAGAGATGAAGGAAGGGCTTAGATGCCACCATCTTGCACAATTTCCGGACTGATCCGGCAGAGGCAAGAGCGGAAGTGTGTACTGGAGAGGTGGGACCCTGCTGGTCCTCTGGGCTGGAAGGCTAGATTCCCTTCCCCACTCAGCCTCAAGTCTGAGCTATGGGCAGTGAGGTTTAATTGCCCACTACTCCGCCAAGCTCCAAAATGTGTAAGATCAGTCCCTAGGCTTTTATGGACACTGTGGGGATCTGGTAGCCAGCCAATCAGGGATACTTTAGTAGCGAGTGCCACATGATTTATACACCACTAACCTGAATCTGCTCACATAGCCCTTGCAGTAAACTTAAGGGGTAAGATTTTTTATTTCACTGAGGCTCAGAGAGGGGACATCACTTTGCTCAAGTCACAGAGCAGGTTGGTGGCAGACCCAGGTTTTGAACTAGGTCTCCTGGTATCTTTGGGGAGAGGGATGGATTTTCGATTACTTCTATGCTCTTTTTGACAGTGCAAATGTTGGTAGTAGAGATTTGCCTAGAAAATTGTCCAGATTTTGAAAAATTTTGATGCAAGATCACACATAAAATTTACGTATAATTTTAAGTCTCTGGAATTTTTCTCTTGTGTCTTTGTTTCTCATTAGGAATTGCTATAAGCTTTGTCTATTTGATTTTTTTTAAACATGTTTTGTTGATTCTCTTAAAGTAAATCTGCTTCATTCATTTCTGCTCGAATCTTTGTGGATTCTTTTCTTCTTTCTCTTGCCAAGGTTTTCTAATTACTGTGTTTTCTCTTGCTACCTTCTTGCTTTTCTAACATTTTGTTGGATTAATCAAATTTTCTTTGTTTTTTTTCTTTCGTGGTTTGTTAGTATTTATCTTCAAACTGAAAGGTATATTTTAATTGTGTATTTTTCTGCTATACCTGAAGTTGCAAAGCACTCATGTCCTTTCCTTAAACAAGACTCAACCCCCAGCAACTTTTCGTTCCTTCTGTCCCTCTTACAGCTCTCTTCCTTACTGAGATCACTTTGGATTTTAGAGCTAGGCTGTTATTAAATCGTATTACTCTTTCTTTGCTCATAACTGCTTCTCATATGTAATATATTTCTTCTGCATCCTTCATTTATTTTGCTGGAGTACATCCTGCAGTGATTCTTTCAGAAAAGGTGACTGGTAAGCTTTCCGAGTTCCTGTGCATCTGAAAATGTCTTTATCTTGCCTTTGCCTTTGAAGGAGAGCTTGCCTGGGTGTGGAATTCTGGGTGCTTGATATTTCCCCTCCGAAATTCGAAACCATTGTGTTTCTTGATGAATCTGGTGCTGCTGATGAGAACTCTAATTTCAGTTCAGTGGGTAATCTGCGTTACTTTCCTTTCTACAGCATTTGGGATTTTTGTCTCCATCCTGAGGGTTCTGACATTTCAGCACGATATGTCTGTTTGTGTTCATCTGGTTTAACACTCAGTGGGCTCTTTTGGATTAAGAAATCATGTCTTTCTCCAACTCTCTTTATTCTTTCTTCAAGTACGTACTTCCCTTGGCTCTCTCCAATCCCCCATTCCAGAGCTACTAATAGACATATGTCGGCACGTGGTCTCTCCCCTGGGTCTCTCACTTCCCCCCCCCCACACACACTTCCCACCTCCTCTTCCCCCTGCAGTGCATCCTTGGAAAGTTCATGGCTCGGATTTCCGGCTCGTCCGCTAACTCTCTAGCTGTGTCTATTCTGATTTTTCAGCCCATCTGTTGTGCTTTTGGTTTTTACAGTCGTATGTTTCATTTCCAAGAGATCTCGTTTTTTCCATTTCATAATATTTTTTACAAGGGCACAATTCTCTTATCTCTTTGAGGACATTAATTATGTTTTAAAAAATTGTCTTCATTGGTTTGCTTTATTATCTTTTCCTGAGGTGTGATTTATTGTCTGTTGAGTTGGTGCTTTTCTTTCATGGTGTTGGCCTTTTTTTTTCTTGAATACTTTGAAATTCTTGGTATTTGGGGATTTCCACTGGCTCGTCTCTGCTCTACTGTTTATTGCTGCTTTGCCTCTTGGAGGGTTGGTAGTATGGGTAAGGGGTAGGGAAGGAGTGTGCAAGAATTCAGTTGTATAGGGGCACCTGGGTGGCTCAGTTGCTTGAGCCTCCGACTCTTGGTTTCGGCTCAGGTCATGATCTCAGAGTCCTGGGATCAAGCCCCATGTTGGGCTCCAGGCTCAGCGGGGAGTCTGCCTCTCTGCCTCTCTGTCCCTCTCCCTCTGCCCCTCCTCCTGCTCTAGCTCTCTCTCTCTCTCTCTCAAATCAATAAATCTTTTTAAAAAAGGAATTCAGTTGTATAAACTTGAGAGGGTCTCCGTTTCTCCTGGGGGTCATCAGATTTTGGAGCACCCTCTCCAACCACACCTGCCGCAAGGCAGGTGAATCTAATGCCTGATTCTTGACACCAGCAGGGGTAGGGATCCGGGTCCTACCTGTCTGACTCCTTGTACCATGGTCCTCTGACAGTCACCTCTGGGTCCCTCCCCTACCCCATTAGCCACATGAGCTCTTTTCCCAAGTTGTGCCCACATTTACCACCGATCTGGAGTCTTCCCTGTTTCCGGTTGGACTTTCCTCTTTCAACTTAGTTCCACCTACTTTCAGTCTCTCAAGTGTTCCTCAAAATTTCTCGACCACGGCCTCTTTGTTTTCCAGTGCTGTTAGGGACTGATTTTTTATTTTTTTTATTTACATTTTCTGCTTGATTGAGTTATGAGTGACAAAATTAAAAAGTGTTATTTAGGTTGTACAATACGCTTTTTTCCCCCAAAGGTATACAACGTGATGACTTAACATACATATGCGTTGTGAAATGGTTACTACAGATTATTAACACATTCATCACCTCACATAGTTACCACTGTTTGTTTGTTTGTTTTGTGGTGAGAACACTTAAGATCTCTCTTAGCAAATTGCAAGTATGCAATATGGAATTATTAACTATAATCACCACGTGATTATATATATAATACACAGATAATATAATAATACACATACATATAAATCTAATCTGTATGTTAGATCCCCGGAACTTATTCATCTTATACCTGGACATTTGTATTCTTTGGCCAGCATCTCCCCATCTCTCACACTCCCCAGCCCCTGGCAATCCCTGTTCTACTCTCTGGTTCTATGAGTTGGATGGTTTTGGATTCCACATGCAAATGAGATCATACGGTATTTGTCTCTCTGTGGCTTATTTACTTAGGGTATTGTCTTCCAGGTTCATCCACGTTATTGCAAATGGTAGAATTTCCATCTTTTTTATGGCTGGATAATATTCCATCGTGTGTATGTGTGTGTGTGTGTGTGTGTGTATTTTCTATATTGTCTTTGTCCATTCATTCATGGATGGACACTTTGGTTGTTTCCATCTTGGCTATTGTGAATAACTTTGCAATGAGCATGGGCATGCAGACATCTCTTCTAGATACTGATATTAATTCCTTTGGATATATATACCCAGAAGTGAGATTCCTGGATCATACGGTAGTTCCATTTTTAATTTCTTCAGGAACCTACCATAATGGCTGTACCAATGTCCATTACCATCAACAATGTACTAGAGTTCCTTTTTCTCCACACCTTCGCCAACACTTGTTGTCTCATGTCCTTTTGATATAATAACCATCCTGACGAGTGTGAGGTGGTCTCTCATTTTGATTTGCATTTTCCTGGTGGTGAGTGATGTTGAGCACCTTCTCATATACTTTTGGCCATCTGTATGTCTTTAGAAAAATGTCTGTTCAGGCCCTTTGGCCATTTTAAAATCAGATTATTTGGTTTTTGGCTATTGAGTTTTATGAGTTCCTTGTATGTTTCAGATATTAACCCCTTATCAGATGCACGGTTTGTAAAAATCCCAAAGCTCCCGCAAGGGCATTTTTGTCCATGGAGGGCTGGCAAATTATCGTTACTGAGGAGAGATATGAGTGGGGGACCTCCTGTCCCACCATCTTGCTGATGTTGCAACAGGGACTTATTTTTAGATTTTAAATTTCTAGGATCTGGGGAGGGGGGGAATGGGAGGGGCAGGTGGGAGCATGGGCTGCTGTTGGATCCAATCACAATATTGTTTGCGTAAACCCCACCCCCACCCCACCCCCCGCCCCGCGCCACGTCCCAGCTCAGGCTTCTGCACCAGAGAAATTTTTCTAAACTCAGACCCATTGAGGCATTCCCCTGGTCAGAGTCCTTCAGGGGCTCCCCACTGACTTCATGATAAAACCCACATCTAGCCTGGCAGGTACCACGTCGCTTCCTTCCTCCCGGCTCCTCCCTTCCCTCCCGCCTTTGGGCCGCGTGTGATTGCACTTGCTGTGGGCTGACTCTTACCTTTCAGTACCCAGGTGGTTGGTCTTTCTCGGGACCTGGGTTGGGTGCCCTCCTCTGTTCCCATAGTTCCCCGTGTACATCTTTTGGTTGTACCTATGGCCCCGTGTTCCTGTGGGTTGTAATCACTTCCCTCTTAGTCTTCCTCACCAGAGTGGGATTTCCCGGTGGGCAGGGGTTCCTTCCGAGTGTTTGAAGACAGAAATGGTGGGTGCCAGGGCTTGGTGGCCAAGGTTGTGGTGGGTACTTCCCTTTCCCCTTAGTCCTGGACTGAGGGTCTCAGTGAACCCCTTACCCGGGAGAACGAGCACCCCCACCCCGCAGCCTTATGGAGGGACCCCTCCTTGGCCAGCATGACCTTTTGCCCTGCAGTCAGCACCTCAGGAATAGAAGGGCTGACATGACTATTGCTTTCCCCACAGGCACTGGTGCCATCACACGGTGACGCGGACGGTGTCCTGCCAGGTGCAGAACGGCTCGGAGACAGTGGTCCAGCGTGTGTACCAGAGCTGCCGGTGGCCGGGGCCCTGTGCCAACCTCGTGAGGTAAAGGCTGTGGGGCGGGCCAGCTCTGCCCTTCCTTTCTGTTCCCTTGGGTGAATGCAACCCCAGCACAAGCTGCTGGGGAGGGGGGTTTGACGCTCGGAAACAAGAGCTGAGTGTGCGTTTATGGGGCACCTTTTGTGTACAGAGCATGGGGATTATGTGTGGGCAAGATGAAAGGGACATGCTTCCCACCCTGAAAGAACTTCACAATCCGGTAGGATTTGATGAGCAGAAGAGCACCATAGACAGGAAGTGGGGTGAGGGGACTGAGGGATGGGGGAGAGCCAGGTGAGGCCCCTCTCGGGCCCGCCCACCACGGCCCCGCCCCCTTTACGCCCCGCCCCCCACAGCCCGCAGGCAGCTCCTCAGCGTTCGTTCGCCTGATGATCCTTACTTCTCACAACTGCCCTTTGCCTTGGGACTGAAGCAATGATGTGAACAGTGTGCACATCAGACCCATCACATCACATCAAGACCCACTGCAGGGTCTTGTCCTCCGTGTGGGTGTTTACAGGCCCCCTGAGAGTTCTCTCCCTCTCCTTGGCATGAGGAGCTCAGAACAGAATGTTCGGTCACAGCAGATCGGAATTTGTCCTGAGCCATCCCTTTGTTGAGTAAGACTTAATGCTCATTCTCGAGAGGAATTCCATATCTCTGGTCTCAATTATCATTGCCACTTAAGTGGCTATTATCTGTTAAGGAATGAGGGTTTAAGGTACTTTCCTCTCTCTCCAGTAACTCCTATCCGAGTTAGGGTTGGGGTGCATCCCCTCTGCCTATGGCTGGGCAGGGAGAGGGAGGACAGTAGGGTTCGGCACTGTCCCCAGCTCCCTGGCGACGTGGGGCACCATGTGCACTCTTGTCCCGGGGCCTGGTTTTGCTGGCTTTGCAGATACGAGGCACTGTTTGTAGTAGCTGCTCTCTGGTCTTCCCACCTCCCCCGTCCCCTCCACGTCCTCTATCAGATCACGGCACTGCTCCAGACCTTCCAGAAGCTTCCATCTCTCTTACAGGGCAGTCTCTACCCCTCTCCACAGCCGATCAAAGTCCGGACACGGACCCTGTTTCCCTCCCGACCCCAAGGCCCTCCGCGAGCCACCCTGGTCCTGGGACTGTGGCCACACGGACCTTGCTGGCCTGGAGACTCCGTCCTTCCTCGGGGCCTTCGCGTTTGCTGGTCCTTCTGCCTGGCCTGGTTTCATGCCGGGAATAGCTGCATCTCCTGACCTAAATCAGTGCCTTTCCTCCCCGACGCCCTGTCACTTTCCAGGGGGCCACAGGAGGGCAGGAATTGCTTCAATCTCTCCTGTGCCCCTCCTCCCCCTGTGCCTCGCGTTCAGGAGCTCAAGAGATACTATTGAACTGATGGCTCAAGATCAGGAGGATGAAATGAGATCCAAGAGGTCAGAGCACTTTGAATTCACGCACAGGGTGAACCGTGAATACTGCACTTCATTCTGGCAGAGAGCCCTTGTCTTATCAACTAATGCGCACACTTGCCATCGGGAGTCTGACGTTCAGAGCAAAGTGACTTGCCCAAGGTCAAAAGAATCGTCACAGGGATGAGGTCGGGTTCAGACTCTGGCCCGTCAAACAGGCCCCATAGGGATGTGCCTGAGGTTTCATGGCCCAGCTCCCTTCCTCCCCCAAATAAATATGTGTTGACCTCCTCCTGTATCCGCGCTCTGGGGAGGCCACCTGTCCTCGGTGAGAACCCAGACCAGGCCCCGACTCAGGGAGCCGATGATCCAGTGGTGGTGGCAGGGGCATTAGTCAAACCACGACAGAAACAGGCACTTGGTCACAGATCATCACTGCTGTGTGGGAGCAAGGTGCCCTGAGGGTGGCGCTGGAGATGCGGTGGGGACCCCTGACCTGTGGGCTTCCCTGAGCCAAAGATATTCTCAAGATCTTGGGCACCTGTGATTTCACCCTCTGCCAGCTCCTGTGTCTGCCATATTGTTCCTCAGGGTCACAGAAGGGCGGGAGCAGCTCCGGGCATCAACAACAGTGTCCCAAATAAATGAGAAAGGGGATGTGGCATCATGTTCTCCTATCAAAGGGCACTGTCTTTTCCAGAGTCCCCCTGCAGACTCCCCTGATGTCTCACTGGTCCGAATTTGTCCTATGACCCTGGGTGTCCCTGACTCTAAAGTGGGGGTGGTAGAAAGCTTCCCTGGGAGGCTGTTGGAGGATGATGTGAGGCGGGCATGTAAGAAGTGCTCTGGGAATGGAGGCTGAGGCTGGGCCATGCTGAGATATGAAGCAGATCCTGGGCCTATCGCTCCCCCGCCCACCCACCCCCACCTCCGAGGCAGCCCCTAGTGGGGGTGTAGGCCTGGGCACGCTCTGAACTTGCATTTTTCCACACAGAGGTTAGGGTGGCAAACCCCAGCTGGGCTCCCATAGCTGCCTTGTGCCTTGTGTTGCTTATAGTCCTGGCTGCCCAGGGTGTCTTGCCACATTTCAACCTCCTCATTTACACAGAAGCTTCCAGGTTTCGGTATCTTTTTGCCTTTGCTGCCTGTGGAGCTGTGGGAGACGCAGCAGGACCGAGCAGGACCAAGACCCTGCCTGCCCCCACCCCCTGGTCCACAGAGCAGAGTTCCTGGGACATATGGCCTTCTACCCAGGCAAGAGGAACCCCTTGTCCTGGCCCTTCCTTCAGCCATACTCCTCCTCGTGGGGCAAGGAGTCTGCGAGCCTAAGCCCCTCTTCTGGACCATTCTCTGGGTACCTGGCTAAATAGCCCTGAGGGCTTCTGGGTCTGCCCTAGCCTCATCCCTGAATCTGGGGGACTGTGCGCGGTGGGCACACCCCCAAACCCCATGGGGGCTGGTGAGGGTGGCTGTTTGTAAGAGTGGCTAGCATGGCTGTTGCTGGGTACTGGTGCTAAGGCGTGTCTAGGCCAGTGTCTGGCCGGGATAAACCCCAGTGCCTTGGTGTGGCTCTGAGAAGAGACGCAGATGTCAGGTGAATGAAGAGTGGCTGGCGAGAGAGTGCAGGGGTGAGTTTCCTGCCCGAGGACGGGGGCACCTTCACTGGCATCTTCCTCCGTGCTGGGTCTGGGGAGAAGGGGTTTCTGCATTTCCGTGTGGTTAGATTTGGGGATCCGCATGGCCATAATCCTTCGTGAGGCCTCTCTTGGCCGAAGGCTCTGAAGTCAGCACATTATCTCATTACATCCTGATGACATTTTTGTGACCAAAGTGTGCAGGTGGGGGAAGGGAGAGCGTGGTTGTGAAAACTTTGAGGCCCTATTCAGAATGCACTCGGGGGCTGGCATGGGCCCCCACCCTCTCCGCCAGGAGCCCCACACAGACCTCTTTGCTTGCATTTATTCTTTGACTCAACCCTTTCTGCAAATATTCATTGAAGGCCCTACTATGTGCCAGAGGGGAATGTGATGGAAAGTAAGACCAAGTCTTCTTCCTCATGGGGTTTGTATTCACCTACATACGAAAATGAGAAAAAATATCGCCTCATAATGAGCGTAGGAAATTAAGATAGGGGTGATGTGACTGGGCATGAATTGGGACGAGAGAGAGAGCAGGCACGAGAGAGACCCTGAAAGGATGATGTTGATGCTGAGCAGAGTGAGGAGAAAGAGCCTCCATGTGATGACTGGGTGAGGATAGTTGGTGCAAAGGCCCTGAGGCAGGAAGGCCCTAGATGAAGGCCCAGAGAGTAAGTCAGTGTCCAGAAGCAGAGCAGGTGAGGAGGGGAGTATAGGGCAGAGACTGATCTCCAGGGCCTTAAGTTTGGACTTTTTATTTTTATTTTTTTAAATTAAAATTTTGAAAAAAATTTTAAATTTTTTTTAAGTATGGATTTTATGCCAGTGTACTGGGAAGCCATTGAGAGTTTTAAGTAGAGATGAGAAATGATCCGATTTAGGTTTCTTTTTGATTAGCTTTTTATTTTGAGAGCATTGTCGATTCACACACAGTTGTAAGAAAAAAGACAGACAGATTCCATGTGTCCTGTCTCTTTTTTGGATCCCATGTACTGTTCATCTCCTTCCTCCCAATGGTGCCGTCTTGCCAAAGTGTACGATGTGTCATAACCAGAGTATCGAGATGTTGACACTGATACAGTCAAGAGACAGAATATTTTCTATACACCAGGTCCCCATATATTGCCCTTCTGAAGACACACCCACTTTCCTCCTGCCCCCAAGCTCCCCAAAACCCCTGGTAACCACTAATCTGTTCTCCACCTTTAAAATGTTGTCATTTCAAGAACGGAATCACACAGGAAGTGACCTTACGGGAGCGGATCTTTTCCCTCATCATGATTTTCTGGAGAGTCATCCCGGCTGTTGGGTGTATGAGCAGTTCGTTCCTTTTTATGGCTGAGTAGTATTCCACGGTGCGGATGTCCCACAGTTAGTTTAACCAGTTAGCTGTTGAAAGACATCTCAGTTGTTTCCAGCTTGGGGCTATTCTGAATAAAACTGTCATCAACATTCGGGTACCTTCAGATTTTTGCAGGAATACAGGATTTCATTTCTCTGCGTAAATGCCCACGAGTGCAACTGAAGATTTTCTCCTATTTTCTTTCTAAAAGTTTTATAGTTTTGTGAAGTCCATGATGTATTTTGAGTTAATTTTTGTGCAAGGTGTGACGTTTAAGGCAAGATTTTTTTTTTTTTTTTTTTTTGTCTGTGGATATCCAATTGCTCTGGCACCATTGTTGAAAAGGCCATCCTTCCTTTCTTGAACTGCTTTTGCATGTTTGTCAAAAACCATTTGGGCGTATTTGTGTTGGTCTAAGTTCTCTGTCTTATTCCATTGATAACATGCGTCCACGGTTGTGCCAATACCACTAGGCCTTGCTTGCTGAAGCTATATAATAAGTCTTGAAATTGGATCAACTGATCTGAAATAGATCAGATAGAATGAGTTAGGATGTGCTCCCTCCTTCTGCATCTTTCTGGAAGAGATTGTGTAGAATTGGTATTAATTCCTCTTAAACATTTGGTAAAATTCTCCAGTGAAAACATCTGGGGCTGGAGAATTCTTTTGAAGGAGTTTTTAAGTTACAAATTCAATTTCCTTAATAGTTATGGGGCTATTCAAATGATCTATTTCAGATTCAGTGAGTTAGGTGACTTGTGTTTTTCGGTGACTCGGTCCATTTCCTCTCAGCTGTTAAATTTATGTGCATAGGCCTACTACCTATTTCATTTCTGATATTGATAACTCGTGCCTTTTCTTCTTTTTCCTTTGTCAGTCTTGCTAGAGCTTTGTCGTTTCACGGGTCTTTTCTGAGAACCAGCTTTTGGTTTCACTGATTTTTCTCTAATATTTTTCTGTTTTCAATTTCATTGATTTCTGCTCTTATCTGCTCCTGTCTCTACTCTGTCCTTCCTTCTGCTGGCTTTGAAGTATTATTCTCTCCTTTTTTGGAGGTTCCTGAGATGGGCTGGTTTAGGTTTTGAAAAGATTGCTGGCTGCCATGGGGACAGTGGGCGCGGGCAGGCGCAAGGTGATGGTGGCTCACGCCAGGACACTACCTGGGGAAGTGGAGAGAAATGGGTGAATTCAGGATGTGTCTGGAAGCTGAGATGACAAGAGTTTGACCACAGAAGAGCAGGGGGCAATCACAGAGAGCCCTAAATGTTTGGTTTGAGTGGCTGGCTGGCTGGGCGTGTCCTTCATTAAGTTGGGGACCCCCAGTGGTGTCAGCCCTAGGAGGTGGAAACCAGCAGCTCTGTTTCGGCGAAGTGAAGTTGGAGATGCCTATGGGCGCATCCGTGGGAGGAGAGGATGCAAGTAAGATGTCGAGTGCAAAAGTCTGGAGTACTGGGAAGATTTCAGGGCTCAGGGCATATTGCATTTCATGGACTCTATGACGCCATTGGCAGGAAGAAGTACATTATCTTACGATCCCTAAGAATTAAGCCAATTAAATGATCTCACACCATCAACTGTAGTATGAACCCCAGTGTCCCCGATGTTAAACTGTAACAATGTGGGCAAGTTGGAACCTGGGAGAGGTCATGTGACCGAGGATCAGGCGCATGCAGACTGTGTTCGAGGCTGCGGGACTGGGGTGGCCTTGGGGATGACTAGATGGAGAGGGGGTGCTGATCCCCAAGCCATCCGGGCACCCTGACCTCAGAGGCAGGGCTAAGGTGGAGGGGCTGGCTGAAGTGGTGAGAAGGAGCTCCCGAGGCAGGAGGAGCATCCGCATGTCCCGGGAGGTGAGTTTCGGGATGGAGGGCATGAGGCAGAGCCTGAGTCTCCCAAATGCTCTGGGAAACCTGGTAAGACCAGAGCCGAGTGCCCATTAGAAATGGCAACGCGGAGTGTCTGAGACCCTGGCAAATGCAGTTTTGGGGAGCGGTGGGGACGGAGGCCAAGATGACAGGTACAGAGGAGGAAAATGAGATGTGAGAAGTCTCAGGAAGTTCTTGCTGTGAAGGGAGCAGTGAATGGGGCTGGGAAGCTGGAGGCAGCATGGGTCAAGAGAGGGATTTTGTTTGTTTTGAAGACAGGAGGTACGGGAGCATATCTGTAAACTGTTTTGTGAGCCGTCAGGAATGGTCCCGGAGAGAGGGGAGGGCAGAAGCCCAGGGTGGGGAACCTGCAGCAGGAGGGGAAGGGGGGCCTTGTCAGAGCTGCAACAGGGGGGCAGGCTGAAAGCAGGGGTACCTGCCACGCATGTGGGTTCACCCGTGTGATGTGGGGATGGTCTGATTTGGGGGGTGACTCTACCGACTCATGACATTCCCCTCCTATTATTCCCAGGGCTCACTGCGAGGCCCTACACACCGAGGTGCTCGGCCATGTTCCTCAAAGGATGCAGCCATCTTCTTGCTACCTGAAAACAAAACTGTAATCCAGCCGTGTCCTGTGTGGATTGTCCCATTGTGTGATTTTTTTCCTACATTGGATTTCTGCAGTGTGTATGTGTGTGTGTGTGTGTGTGTGTGTGTGTGGATTGGAGTCGGAGGTATGTGTCTGTCATGTTTACAGACAAACATGAGGCCCAGGACCATGCCAGGCACCCGGTCAGTAGGCAGCTGGTGAGGAGAGGGGGTGCCAGGGGGTCCACCCTGGGACCCGGTCTCCCTTCAGGGAAGTCCCTGCCTCAGCTTTCTCAGATCCTGTGTTTGGTCTGGTCAGCGGTTGGTGCACAACTGAGCACCTAAGAGCAGACACTGGTGTGCAAGAACATGGCCCCTTCCCTCACAGAGCTCCCGTGTGTGTTGGGAGGACGGCTGGCAGAGGGAATGTGGAAGACTCACGGCAATCGTGGCCCTGACATGAGACCTGGTCCTGGGTTTCCTGGGGGCAGTGACACTGGCGCAGAGATCTGCGGGATGAGGGGGTTTCCCTAGGGGAGGGGTGCGGTGGGGCGGGAAGGGGTGTGGGGGAGGCAACAGTCTGGGAGGGCCAGGCGGGGGGGCCGTCTCCAGCCGGCGCCACAGTGAGGGGCTGGACGCTGAGATTTCCCCGTGAGAGGCCTCAGGACCAGCTCCACACCCAGAGGAAGGCAGAGAGGACAAGCCGGGCCTCCCCTCTCTGTGCCTCAGTTTCCCTTCCCGTCTGCCTTGCTTTGGGGTGGAAATCACAAGGCCGTGCCTTGATCAGAGCAGAGCAGGAAGTCCGCCGTTACTGATGCTGCCCTCCTGCCCCCCTGAGCCCCGCCGGGGGCCGCTGCGGGAGGGGGGCCGCGGGCCAGGCTCAGGGCCTGCCTGACAAATTGGGAAGCCCGAGCCCCAGGGACTCGGGGGTTAAGTTTTCCTCGGCCTGGCTTCCCTGCCCCGGCTGTCTCCCTGGCCCCTCCGAGCTCTTTGATGGCATTAGAGCCAACCTTTTCCAGATGTGCTGAGCGGAGGGGTTTGCCGGAACTCTCCGGGGCTTCATCTGCCTCCTTCATTGCCCTCCGCCAGACGGCCCCCTGCCGGCCAGCCTCCCCCCTCCGGTGGGGTTGCCTGCTGCCTGCAAGGCCCTGCAAGGCCCCGCGACGTCCTGGACTTAGTACTTTCTTAAAACGTGGCCTTTCTTTCCTGCCCGGCCTCTGCAGCTGGCCTGTGTGGGTCCAGAAGCTCTCCGAGGCCGACCCCCGCAGCGTGGGGGCTTGTCCGGGCTGCGTCCCCCTCCCTCGCCAGGACTCCCCAGCGCCCTGCGGTCCTGGGCTCTGGTGGGTGGTGGGGGTGGGGGTGGGGGCTGGATGGAGGACACTGCCCCCTGGGCCTGCTGTCCCTTGCGTCTGGCACTTAGGGATGACTAGCTGGGATTTGGAGGAGGCTAAGATACCCCCTCCTCTTGTCTCTGAACCACAGTGGGACAGCCCCTTCCCTCCCACTGGCCCGCTGCTATTAATCAAGAGATTAATAATCTACTGCCTCCCTTTCTGAAACCCCTACTCCCATTTCCTGTTGAGTCTCCAGCCTGTCTCGGTACCTCCCAGTCTGGTCCTCCTCACTGTGGTCCCTGGTGGGAGGAAGTGGGGCCAGGGCAGGAGCCTGTAGGCTGAAATGCCCAGCGAGGGAGGGGCACCTGCGCCCCCACATGAGGTCTCCGGGCTGGGGATGCCCAGACCTTAGCCCTGTGCTGGCACCCACCGAGGGGCCGCCTGATGCTTTGGAGACCCCCACCTTTGGAAGCCAAAGAGCCATGGCTTCCACCTACACACCTCCAGTGATGGGCACCTCACCCCTCCCGGGATCTCGTTTTTCAAACGCCCTCTCTCATGTGACCTTGTGCACCCAGGGCCACGTTTGGGGAAATATAAGACACATCTGCACCCTTTCTGGGGCAGTCACTGAGTGGCTGTAGGAGTTTGGGGGCCCTTTAAAGGACCTCATGACTTCAGCCTTCTGTCCTTCCTGAGAGGGTCCCCCAGGACCAACTGCTCGCGGTGGGGGTTAGCTTCCCTACGTTGTTGACCAGATAAGAATACACCAGCTCCAACAGGAGGCCTGGTTCGGTCAGAACTCTGCCACTTTATAAGCTGGAGTCTGACCCCATGCTCCTCTGCAGCCTCAGTTTCCCCTTCTGTAAAATGAGGTCATTCATCCCTGCCCTGCCCCTCTTTCTCGCCCAGCAGCCGCCTGACTGCCTTCCCCACCTTCCATCTCTCCCTTCCCATCTGGCGCCACACAGCCAGCCACAGGTGGGGTCTAGAAAAGCCGATCTGACCACCACAGTCCTCCACGCCGCAGTCCCTGGGTGGCTTCCCCTTTTGGCTGGGAGGGGTTGGTCTCCTAGTGGGTACAAGGCTGTCTGTTGAGGAGCAGGAAAACCACATCAAGTCTTCTGTTTATTTTTTAATCTCTAAAATAAGAGCGAAATGAAGCTTTACTGATTTTTAATATATGCAAAGACAGTAAATAATACGTGTATGTACACATGTGTAGACTAATACATGTATATTGCAGGCTCGAACATGTTTTGCTGATCAGGAGCGTGCTCTGAAGGCCAGGTGAGCGCCAGCCAGTGCGGTCTTCCTAAACCTAGGCCAGACTCCTTGCCTGCTTCGGGGGCTTTTGTACCTGCCCTGCCTTGTCTGTTCCCTGAATGCACCAGGTCTCACCCCAAACCACCTCCCGGCCCTCCTGGTGCTGGCTGCCTCCTCACTGTCTCAGCTCAGCAGATAATCCTCAAGCGTCCCCCGACGTAGGAAGCCTTTTCTGGCCCCTCGTTGTGGAGGTGGCCATGCCCTACTGGCCATCAGTGTCCAAGGATGTCCCCTAGCCTGACACCCTGAGCTCCAGCACTAGGCCTGGGAAGCAGCCAGCGGCTTTAGTGGAGGGGACAAACATCAGATCAATGACAGCACAGGTGGTGGTGAGTGTTTGGAAGACAAGCCAGGGTTCTATGACAGTATAAACCAAGGGGACGCAGCCTGCAGTGGGGGTGGGTGTGACTGAGGGCCGGCTGGTCAGGGAGGCCCTCTCAGAGGAGGCGGCAATTTTTCCGTGGTTATTTATTGAGTGAGTCACAACCCCCAGGAGAATATATGTCCTTGAGTTTGCCAGGTGACAGGTGACGGTGAGGGAAGTCTCAGGATCCAACCTTCAGAGGGAGCAAATGCGGAGAGGTCAGAAGTCCCTAGATTTGGGTTGTCTTGGGGGAAAAAAAAAAAAAAAAGCCCAGAACTGGTGAGGTGGGAGACACCCCCTGGAGACTCCAGATTGCATTTGGAGAATTTCAAGGTAGGAAGGGATCTTTGAGTCTGGTGCATCTCAGCGCAGACTTTATAGAGGGGCAGGGACTCACTCAAGGCTCACAGATGGGCAGAGATGCGTTGGAATGAACTAGAAACAAAGCAGCCAGAAATCCCTGTGTTTATCTTGCCTGACTGCATGTTTGCTCCCCTCAGGCCAAGTCAGCCTGGGCTGTCCTTGCGGGGGGCCACCCTGCACACATGCCCCAATGTCGGGATCTTGGTTGGGCCTGCGAAACCAAAGCAGCCTCATCTGACCTCTTAGATGCATCTGGGATGGGAGGTGGGGGGCAGCCGATGAAAAGATGGGCCCTGGGGTAGGTATGCAGTCGAGGGTGGGGAGCGGGCTTGTCCACTTCCTGGTGGTGCAAGCCAACTGGGGGCCCCGCTACCCACCAGCCGCACAGCTTGGGCAAGGACTCTCCTCATCCGCAAGATCATGGTATCAGGGGTCTGAGCTCCCAAGGGTTCGGCAAATATAACGCCCTTACATTCCTCTTCCTTTGCTGGGCCACTCTTGGCACCTGTAAAGCTAGGAATGCTGAGCTGGTCAGAGGCCTCAGGAGGGCTTCCTGGAGGAGAGGGCATTGGAGGTGAGGGTGGAGATGACTGGGCCTTAACTAGATAACAGAGGGAGAGAGAGAGAGAAAGAGGGAGGGCAGCCCTTAAGTGATGAGGGATGTGGTACGTTGGAGATTTGGAAGGCCAGTATGGCTGGAAAGCAGGAGTGAGGGGCTCAAGAGTCACTGGGGAGGCTGGTAGAGGCCAGGCCAGAGCCCTCAGGGCTTGTGGGCCACAGTGTGGAGTTTGCTCTCCACTCCACGTGGACACTGCAGCACCTCAGAGTCTAGAGGGAGACAGGATGGAGGAGCATCTCCACCTTGGGGGGCATCAGGCCTCAGAGGCCAATCTTGTTTCTCTTCCTGCAATACCCACCCCGGGAGTCATTCAAGCCTTGGCAGTGGGGGTCACTCCCGGGTCTCTGTGGCTGCCACCCAGGACCTCATCCTTGGCCCTCCATGTTGCTGCCAAGGTACAAGGCTCCTGCCACCACCTGGATGGTGGGGTAAGCCCCATGTGGGGGTGCAGCCTCTGCTGGGGAACCCTAGGCAAGCCGGGTCCTCTCCAGGAGCTCAGTGTCCCCAAATGAGACTGGCCTCCAGGCTGTCAGAGGTTCGGCCAAGGCTGTAAGCCCTGGGATTATGGCTGTTTGTCTTCTGGTGGGGGTGGCCTGGGGGCTGTGCTGAGTTGAAAGGGATTGCTTCCTGGGCTGGGGGATGGGAATGGGTGGGAAGTCTCTCTGCCCCTTGGGAACAGTCTTGAAACAACAGCAGGTGGTACAGTTGCCCCCTTACCTCACAGAGGCGCTCAAGACTGTGTGTGTGCGTATTTGTACTTTTGTTGATTGATTGATTTTTTATTTGATTTTTGACAAGTTTAGTCTAAGGTGTATCGCGTGGTGTTTGGATATATGTACACATTGTGAAATGATTAACCACAATCAAACTAATGAACATATCCCCCACCTCCCATACTGACCATTTTTGTGTGTGTGGTGAGAGCCCTTGGGAATCTCCTCTCTTAGCAAATTTCAGGTATACGATACGTCATTGTTAACGACAGTGATCGCATTGTTCGGTGGGTTTCTAGGCCTTACTGGTCTTATACCTAAAAGTTTGTACTCTCTTATCAAGATCTTCCTCTTTTCCCCACCTCCGAGCCTCTGGTAACCCCCATTCTACTCCGTGTTACTGTGAATGCCACTCTTTTGTTGTTGTTACTCCGTATATGAGATCATACGATTTTTGTCTTTCTGTGTCTGGTTTATTTCACTTAGCAGAATCCATGATGTCACAAAGGGCAGGAGTTCCTTCTTTTTTACGACTGAATAGTCTTCCAGTGTGTATACGTGTGTGTGTACATATATCATTTCTTTATCCATTCATCTGTCGATGGACACTCAGGTTGCCCCATGTCTTGACTGACGTGGACAATGCTGCAGTGAGCATGGGGATGCAGATGTGTCTTTGAGCTACCGATTTGATTCCCTTTGGATAAAGACCCGAAGAGGGCTTGCTGGATCACGTGATCATTCTTCTTTCTAATAACCCGAGGACCCTCCCAACTGTTTTCCACAGTGGCTGCACCAATTGGCATTCCCACCAACAGCGCACGAAGGGCTCCCTCTTCCCCACATCCACGTGAATCCACGTATCTTTTGTCTTCTTGAGCGTAGCCAGCCCAAGAGGTGTGAGGTGATCGCTCGTGACCTTGATTTACGTTTCCCTTCCTAGTTATTTATTGATGTGGCTGTAGTAGACGAGGTAGATGAGCTGGTGCTTGGGAGGACTTTGTGGTCTGGAGGGGCAACTGATATGGAATAGCTTCATTACCATGATTATAATTGAAAACAGTAGCTGTATTAGGGTTCTCCAGAGGAGCCGAACCAATAGGATATATGGAGATATATAGAAAGAGGTTTACAGTAGGAACTGGCTCGCGCAATTATGGAGGCTGAGCGGTCCCATCATGTGCCATCTGCAAGCTGGAGGCCCGGGAAAGCCTGTGCTGTGCTTCCAGGGGAGACCCGGGGTGTCGATGTTGTAATCCCTAGTTCAAGTCCCGAGACCCAAGAACCAGGAGTGTGGACGTCCAAGGGCAGGGGAAGATGGATGTCTCCGCTCCAAAAGAGAGTAAATGTGCCCTTTCTCTGTTCTCTTCAGGCCCTCAGTAGATTGGCTGATGCCCACCTGCATTGGTGAGGGCAGATTTTTTTTTTTTAAAGATTTTATTTATTTATTTATTAGAGAGCAAGAGCGAGCGGGAGAGAGAGCACGAGCAGGTGGGAGGGGCAGAGGGAGAGGGAGAAGCAGACTCCCCGCTGAGGAGGGAGCCTGACTCGGGACTCCATCCCAGGACTGCAGGATCATGACCTGAGCAGAAGGCAGACACCTAACCGACTGAGCCACCCAGGTGCCCAGAGGGCAGATTTTCTTAACTCAGCCTACCAATTCAGTGCTGGTCTCTTCTGGAAACCCTCACACATGTTTTACCAATTAGGGGGGCACCAGTTAGTCCAGTCTGGTGGAAACATACAAGTACCCATCACAGTAGCTAACACTTATTGCATTCCTACCTGGAAATTGTGTTCACCTTGAGATGCTGCTATAACAAAATGCCAGACTGGTGGCTTAAGCAATAAACATGTACTCAGTAGACAGCTCTTGAGTTTGGACAGTCCAAGATCAAGGTTAGGGAGCAATTGGACCCCAGGCGCTGCTGCTCGGCTTGTGAACTGCTTTGTCCAAATAGATTTGGGTCACCTGTTTGCAGCATCTACTAAAACAAAACCTATATCCATCCTGTGGGCCAGCAACGCTGCTCCTGGGAATATACTCCAGAGAAATGAAAACATGGGTTCACAGAGACTTCTACAGGAGTGCTCATCATGTCTTTCTCCATCCTGGTTCGAGACTAGAAGCAACCCAAATGGTCAATCAACAAGAAAATGGGCCAATTGGGGCCCATTTCTATACTGGAATATTATTTAGTAATAGAAAGGAACAAAATGCCCCTGCACTTAACAACACGGATGAACCTCAGGCTAAGGCTGAGTAAAAGAAGGTGGGCACAAACCAGTGCATGCTGCGAGGTTCTGTGTATATGAGATTCTAGAACGGGGGGGCGGGAGGGGAGGGGGAGAGAAATCAGAATGGATACGCTTGGGGGCAGGGTAGTCATTTTGGAGAGGGCACGGGTGACTTTGGAGTTGGGACCGTTGGTTTAGACATAAGTAAAAGTTTATTAAGCTAAACACTAGATTTATCTATTTTGCTGCATGTACATTATATTTTAATAAAAAAGAAAAAAACCCACTTTAATGTGAGGTATGAATTCGGTGCTTCACTTCATAGCACTTACCGTGGCCCGTGGTCGTCCGTTCGTTCATGTGTGTGGTTCTGTGGCCAAGCAGAGCTGTGCCCGCCTTCTTCATGCTTGTGTTCCCATTGTCTGGCACTCCAATGCTCTGCTGAGTGCACGCATGAGCGTTGGGTTCAAAGCAAGCTCTGGGCAAGGAGCTGTGGGAGGGCTCAGCAGGGAGCCTGTGGACTCTGGCCAGGAGCGGGGGAGCTTCACAGAGGAGGATGACAGGTGAGTCACACCCTGAAAGCTCTTGGGAATTTTCTCAGGCAGAGTAAAGGAGGAAGGGCAGGTAGGCAGAGGAGCCTGCACGTGCAAAGGCCCAGGGGCAGGAAGAGCAGGTTGTGCTGTGGTGGTAGGGGGTTGGCTGGGGGTGGCAGGAGGAAGGGAGCATAGAAAGGTAGGCAGGGCCTTCTTTACTGACTTCAAGAGTTTAGTCCTTAGTCTATGGGAGCCGTGGGAGTTTTTTGAGAGAGGGCAGTCACAAAATCGGATCTACATTTTAGAAAGAACACCGGGTTTGTAGACTGGATCCCAGTGGACGGGCTGGGAGTTCTTCATGAAATGTAGGAGGGGAAAGCCCAGCCTGGGCCAGGCTTCGAATACTGCCTGTTGCCCAGGGCACTCAGGGGAGACCTGAGGGGTCTGCCAGGCTGAGCCCGGGCCCTCAGGGCTGGCGAAGCAGCGCCACCTACTGGTGTGCCCTGCTCCTGGACATCACAGGTCATCTGGTTCCTTCTGGTCCCAGAGTGGGGCAGGTCAGCCCATGGCTCTCTGAATGAGGGGCAGTAAGGGACCTTTCTGGAGGACAAGCTTTCCCTCTGCTTTAAAGCCCGAGATCAGAATCTTGTGCAGATGTAGGGAGGGAAAATATTCCCTTGTGCCGAACAAACACAAATTAGTATTGGTAGGTTCTGCCAATTCTGTCTCCGTTTGGATCCTAGTCCCATTACATTCTGGAAGTGTGACCTTGAGAAAGTTGCTTAACTTCTCTGTGCCTCAGTTTTCTCATCTGTAAATTAAAATTAGTAATAGTGTCCACCTGTTAGGATTGTTATGAGTCAGCACATGGACAACACTCAGAACAGTGCCTGGTGCATGGTGAATACTCAAAGCTCTTATGATACCTGTTCTTATTTCCATCATCATCATCATCATTCCGGGCGTGGATGGAGGGATGCCTGGTGCATTTGCCTGGCTCAGGGGCCGGAGGGGGAGGGACAGCCTATGGCTCAGGGGGCCGGAGAGCGGCCATGTGAGCAGGACAAGGGCCTGCACGCATGGCTAAGCAGTCAGACCCTCCTGACCGCAGCGGGGACGGCTGAAGGGCGTGGGCCGAGAGGAATGAGGTCAGATCTGCGTTTTGCGAAACCAGCATCTGTGCACGCTTCCTGCTCTGGGCGCCTCGCACACGCACCCTCTCAGCGAGCCTCACGCCCTGCATCCTCGTCTCTGTGGTGTCCTCATAAGTAATGCGTGCAAGTCCATATCGTGAGTTAGGGGCAGTGCCCAAAGCCCACAGTCCAGGGCCCCATCCACCCCATGGTGCTGAGGTTACAGGAGGCACCCATCCATGGCATCGGCTGCCCTTGGCAGGATGCGAGCTGCAAGACACTTGACCCTTTCCCTGCCCTGCACGTCTGCCCCAGGTGGGGCTTCCATAGCCTTTCTGCTCCCTTTCAGCCGGAGTGACATCTTATTCCAGGAATCAGTGAAAAAACTGGCGTCTTTTATCTAAATTAAAGCCCCCTCCCTCTCCTAGCGGGGCCTGCTTCCGGCTGGGAGATCTGCAGCAGGAAGGCGGTGTGAGGGTGTGAGCGTGTGAATGAGTGCCTGTGAGTGTTGAGTGTGTGAAAGCACGTGAGCGTGTGTGCATGGGAACACATGTGCGTGTGTGAGCATGAAAGCACGGGAGCCCGTAGGTGCACGCAGGAGGGTGTGTGTGTGACTGTGTGCGTGTGTGCTTATTATCACCTGTTTATTATCTATGTGTGCTCCTCGGACCCAGGCTCAGCAGCCCCGATGGCCCACCAGGCCACTTGCCATGGGGTGACGATGGGACACAGTTCCTCTGTCTGCCCTGCCCCTCTGGCCTGCCGCAGAGCTTCCTGGGGGGCAGTCGAGGGTCTAAAGATCTGGGTCCACTGTCCTGGTCCCAGCGTGGACGTCTCTCTGTGCAGACTCCTGGCTTCTCACTCGAAATTTCCTGCCCCTGGCTGCACACAGCCTCATGCCCCGCTTAGATCTCCAGGGGGAAGCTGGTTTGCCAGAATGTTCATGAAACATGAGCGAGAGGACTTTTTTTTTTTTTTTTTTGGTAAAAGAGAAATTAGCGTAACAGGATTGTTCAGATCGAGTGCAGTATTTCTGAAATTCGAGACGTGACTCGTGTGTTTTCCTGTCAACGGGGCATCTTGAAACGTCACTCCTGCTGCTACCAATTAATTCATAATTTTCCCATTCCCCGATTAAGTTGCTTGGTGTCAGCAGATTCGGATTTTGTGCAGTCACTTAGCTTAGCTTTGCTCTCAGGAGGAAGATGTGCAAACGTGATCAAGCAGCGAAGTCATAATGATGCATGCAAATCGAATAATAAAGCCAAGTGTATCCTCCTTGTGAGATTGGGTCCTATGTTTATGTGTGTATGTGTGTATTGGGGTATGATTAACATTCCATGTTAAGTTAGTTTCAGGTGTATAGTATTTGATTTGATATTTATATGTATTGCAAAATGATCACCACAATACGTCTAGTTAGTATCTGTCACCACACACAGTTACAAAAATTGTTTTTCTTGTGATGAGCACTTGAAGATCTACTCTCTTAGCCATTTTTATATATGCCACTCAGTCTTATTAACTATAGTCCCATGCTGTACATCACATCCCAAGACCTTTACATTTTATTTTATATCTGGAAGTTTCTGCCTTTTGATCCCCCCTTCTCCCATTATGCCTGCCCCTACCTCCCGACGCTGGCAACCATCAGTCTATCTGTATCTATGACCTCGGTTGTTTTTTCCTTAGATGCCACATATAAGGGAGATCATCCAGTATTTGTCTTTCTCTGTCTGACTTATTTCACTTAGCATAATGCCCTCACGCTTCATCCATTGCTGTCGCAAATGGCAAGATTTCTTCCCTTTTTATGGCTCCGTAATAGTCCATCGTGTACATACATCACATTTTCTTATCCGTTCCTCTGTCGATGGACACTTAAGTTGTTTCCATGTGTTGGCTCTTGTAAGTAAGGCTACGATGCCCATGGGGGCACAGATCTCTTTTTGAATTAGTGTTTTCGTTTTCTTTGGATCAGTCTCCAGAAGTGGAATTGCTGGATCAAATAGGAGTCCTATTTTTTCTTTTTTAAAAGATTTTTTATTTTTTATTAGAGAGAGAGAGAGTGCAAGCAGGGGGAGCGGCAGGTAGAGGGAGAGGGAGAAGCAGGCCTCCCGCCGAGCAGGGAGCCCGATGTGGGGCTCGATCCCAGGACCCTGGAATCATGACCTGGGCCGAAGGCAGCTGCTTAACCGACTGAGCCACCCAGGCGCCCTGGGAGTCCTATTTTTAATTTTTTGAGGAACTGCCGTACCATTTCCCACAGTGGCTGCACCAGTTTGCATTCCCTCCAACACTGCATGAGGTTTCCCCTTTGTCCACGTTGTCGCCCACACCTGTTGTTTCTTGTGTTGTTGATGGTAGCCATTCAGACAGGTGTGAGGTGATAGCTCATGGTGGTGTGGTCACACATCTTATGTCTCGGAGTTTTGTAAAATAGTGTCAAGCTTTTTTCAAGAAAAATATCAAAACTGCAGGAGCGTGAAATCTGGCCCCGGAATCCACAGCAGTTTGCAGGGGAATAGGGTCCCACAATGGGGCTGCCAGTTTTCATTGGTGTGTCTCGCTCATCCGTGAGGCTGTGATTTTCTCGAAGGCGGGACTCAGTTCTGTCAGTCTGTGACCACAGTATCCCATGTAGTTGGCGCTTAATAAGTGTTCATTGGATGAATCAGCCAAAGGAGATGATTGGGACAAAGTGTTAAGAGTTCAGGAACTTTTGGGTGGTTGGAAGTTGAGGACGTCCTAACGATAATTTTCTTTTCCTTCTTCATCATCTTGGTCAACGTCTTAGCTCAGGCTGCCACAGCAAAATATCACAGACTGGGGGGTTTCAACAACAGAAGTGTGTTTTCTCAGATGGTCACCTTCTCACTGGGTCCTCGCACGGCCTCTCCTCCGTGTGTGCATGAGCTCAGAGATCTCTTTCTCTGTCTTCCTCTTCTTATAAGGCCACCAGCTCTGATGGATTAGGGCCCCACCCTGATGACCTCATTAAACTGTGATTACCTCCTAAAGACCCTCTATGCAAATAGAGACACATGTTGGGGGGGGGACAAGTCTTCAACATACGGATTCTGGGGACACAATTCAATCCATGGCAGACATTTTCCCACCCTCGGTGGCCCTGCTTGGAAACTTGCCGGAAGGCAGAGCTGGGAGGGACTTTATAATGCATCCAGCACAGAGAGGGGTGGTCACTTGCCCAGGGCTCCACAGCCAGTGGGCACAGAGCCGGGATAACGGGCTCCACTACCCAGGTGGCTCCCAGAGCCCTGGGCTGCGTGCTCTCTGTAGAAGTGGGATGGGACCTGGGGTGGGTGGGCAGGTGGATGGGTGCTCACACTATCCTGATGCTGCCCTTGTGTTAGTTACAGAACTCTGATCAGACCCACATACAGAGTGTCCTACCGCACGGTGACGGCGCTGGAATGGAGATGCTGTCCTGGCTTCACCGGGAGCAACTGTGAGGAGGGTGAGTCTGCCGGGGTGTGGGGGGCCGGGGGTCAAGGGCCAAGGGCTGGGGCACAGGGTGCAGGGGGACGGGGCACCGGCAGGACTGGGCTGCGGAGTCTCTGGGGGTTGCTGCCACCTGCCACGGGCACGGAGGTGGGGACCCTGTGTGCATTGATTGGGTGGAGGAGAATCATGAGTCCTGGCCTGGGGGAGGGGATTCAGTTTACAGCCTCTTTCTTCCGCTCTGGATCGCACTCACCCGGGAATGGGGGCAGGCAGAGAAGGCTCCCAGGGTCTCTGTTCGCCAGCCTTGGAGCCACGTCTGTTGTCCAATGAGGCACACGGATCTGGTGGGCAGCGGACTGATTGTCCTGCCCTTCTGTGTGGCTGGAGCCCTGGGGGAGGATGGGAGGACAGGGCCTAGAGCTGGGGCCTTCCTTCTGAGCCTCTGGACCCGGTCCCAGCCTGCCTCTGGAGCCCGGTGGGGCCAGGGAGGGCCCGAAGCAAATCCCAGCTGTGCTCACGGCCAGGGAAAGCAGGTCCTGCTGGACCAACAGATTTGCAGCCCATCTCGTTCCCAGGGCTAGCTGGTCGGCCCGGAGGCTCGCGGGTCAGGGTTGTATTTGGAAACGGTAATTTTCCATGACATGGACGTTCTGATCAAATTATTTTCCTTCATCTTTTTTTCAATTACCTAACTTACTGACTTTTGTTTTATGGATATGCTTTTATAAATTAGGTGATTATAAAGTTATAATAAGTTATAATATGTTAGGTATATTTTTTTATTGAAAACTGCCTAAAATGCTTTGGGTTACAAATAATAACAGGATAATTACAGAACAGTACAAATAATGATGATGCTTCAGTGGGCCTGTGGCCCAAAGCAGAGCTGAAGGAAGGGTCTGGAATGGAAAAGGGTCCAGTGGTGCCGCCCTTCCTGACTTAGAAGGCGCCTGATCCTGGGAGGCTTTTGCTCAGCGCTGGGAAAGCTTTGGGGGCACTTTTCTCAGCTCCCAGAGCCTCCGAGCTCCCCGCGACCCCATCCTTGCCTCAGCTGACTATAATCATGGGTTTTCCTGTTTGCCCACCCCCCGCCTCCAACTACCACTCGCCACCCTGCAGATTGTTTCTTCTAAGGGTAACTGAGCCCAGCCCAAATAGGGCCCCTTCCTCCCTCCCCTGGAAACCACTGAGTGCTGAAGCATGGACGGTTTTTCATCTCTCCTCATGTTCTCATTATTAAAGGAACAATCCAGTAAATGAAGTGTAAGTCTCAGATGTCTGAGTCATAAACCTCACGCAGATAGATAAAGGGCACATTGATCAAACTCATTGAGCGAGTGATTCAAAAGGGGGATTCGAGACACTGAGATAGATGCAGACTGGGGAGCCCAAGACCGCCCTTAGGTCTGATAATTCGCCGGAAGAACCCCCAGAGCCAAAAAGCTATTGTGCTCACGCTTATGGTTTATTATGATGAAAGGTACGGATTCAAATCCTCCAAGGGAAGAAACCCATGAGACAGAGTCCAGGAGGGTTCCACACACACAGAGCTGCCAGGTGTCCCCTCCCAGCTGAGGCATGGATAGCGATGAACTCCTCCCCTCACATGTAAAACACATGGACAAAAATGTGACCAGACGCTGGCAGGAGCCTCCCCTGAGTCTCCCCCAGGAGCAGTGGTTCACTATTTGCTAATTCAGGACCACTGTGACTTTATAGATCACAGCTACCATGAATAAGCAGAGTGAATCGTGTCTAAGTATCTAGAACTATAGGGATGTATCTAGAAATGTTTTCTTCTTATTGCAAAAGTCAAGCCTGTGTTCGGTGTAGAAAAGGTGAAGACAGGCAGAATCACACCTCTCAAGGTTGACCTTGAGTCTCACTTGGGTGAAAAGCTTCCAGACCTTTTTTTCTGTGCTTTCATACGGTTGTACTATTTTGATAACTTTCTTTTTCAAATAAGTGACCATGAATGTTTCTCCATGTCAGTAGATAGCTTTCGGTAGCATTATTTTTAGTGGCTGCAAAATTTGGGTATATACTTTATTAACTAAACCCCCACTGCAAGATATTTAAGTTGCTCCCAAGTTTTAAATTATTGATGACATTACTCCAGACATCCTTTTATTTTTTCTGACATAAAATTTACATACTCTGAGATGCACCTATCTTAAGTGTACACTTTGATGAGTTTTGATACGTGTACACGTTTCTATCACTTTCTGGAAAGTTCTCACCCCTCAGCAGCCACTGTCCTGATTTCTATCATCATAGATCAGTTTTACTTATTCTTGAACTTCATATAAATGGAACCATATAATATATACTCCTGTGCATGGTTTCTTTCAATTTTCAATAAATCTTTGAGATTTATTCATATTGTGATATGTATATCATCAGTACTTTACTCATTTTTATTGCTGGGTATCATTCCATTGAGTAAATAGCCACAATTTTATTTGTGCATTGTCCTGTGGATAAATCTTTGGGTCATTTCTGGTTTGGGGCTTTAAGAATAAAACTTCTGTGAACGTTCTTGTAATGTCTTTCTCTGGACATCTGTTTTTATTTCCCTTGGGTTAATCCCTACAAGTGGAATTGCTAGGCCAGGTTGTATGTTTAACTTTATAGGAAAGAGCCAAACTGTTTCCCAAAGTGGCTTTACCAAGTTACACTCCCACCAGCAAAGTATGTTCCAGTTGCTTCACATCGTTGCCAACATTTGGTGTTGTCAGTCTTTTTCATTTCAGCCAGTCTAGTGGGTGTGAAATGCTCTCTCATTGTGAGTTTAGTTTGAACTTCTCTGTTGACTAATGATATTGGACCTCTTTTTGTATGTCTATCTGACAAACTTACCGGTCATTCTTACATCTTCTTTTGTAAATTGTCTGTTCAAGACTTTTGCTCATTTTTGATTGGGTTGTTTTACTTGATAAGAAGTAGCCAAATTGTATTCCAAAGAGGTTTTAATGTTTTACACAAGCAAGGTGTGTTCCAGTTGCTCCACATTCTTGCCAATATTTGGTGTGTTTTAATTTTAGCTGTGCTAGTGGGAATGAAATGAAATGCAATTTCTTCTTTTTTAAGACTACTTTGACCACTCTAGTTCCTTTGCATCTCCATAAAAACTTTGCACCACTTAACAGTGTCTGGAAAAAAAAAAGTATGTTGTCATGGCGGGTAGGATTGTGATGAGTTTACAGACCAATTTGGGGAGAATAGATATCTTAATATTGAGTCTTCTGATTCATGAACATGGTATAGCTCTCCATTTATTTAGGTATTTAATTTCAGCTTCCAGAGTAGAGGTATTGCTTATCTCTTATTAAATTTATTTCTAAGTCTTTTAAGTTTTGGTGCTTTTTAAAAAATGGGATTGCCTTTTAAATTTTCATTTCATAATTATTTTTCTGCTAGCATATAGAAATATATTTGATTTTTAATATTGACTTCATATGTAAAAACCATGCTAGATTCATTTATTAGTTCTAGTAGCTTATTTATTCATTTCTTTGGATTTTCTACATAAACTGTTATGTCTTCTGTGAATAAAGGCATGTTTGCTTCTTCCTTTCAACTATTAATGCATTTTATTTGATTTTTCTTGCTTTATTGGACTGGCTAGAACTTCTGATAAGATGTTTAACAGAAGTGGTGAGAACAGATATAATTGCCTTGTTTCTGATCATGGCAGTGGGGGGGGGAAGTTCTCCATTTCACTGTGAAGTATGTTGTTAGCCGTATATTTTCTCATATATGCCATGTATCAGATGAGGATAGTCACTTTTAGCCTGAGTTTGTTGAGATTACTCATCAGGAATGGTGCTGAATCTTGTCAAATGCTTTTTCTGCTTTTATACTGAGGTGATCATTTTTTTTAATCCTTTATTTTGTTAATGTGACAAATTACATTGATTTGGAATACTAAACCAACCCTTCATTCTTAGGAATAACGTTATTATTACAGGGATCAACCACCTTTGGATGTATTATTAATTTTTCTATTTCTCTATTTGATATTTATCTGTAATTTTCTCTTCTTGTAATGTCTGCCAGTTTTTGGTGATGGGAGTTGTGCTGTTCTCATAAAAAGAAATGGGAAAATTTCCCTCCTTCTCTATTTTCTAAAAGAATTTTTTTTTGTAAAGTTGGTATTACTTTTTCCTTAAATGTTTAATAGAATTCACAGTGAAACCATGCGGACCTGTAGTTTCTTTGTGAGGAAGTTTTTTTGTTTGTTTGTTTCTTTAGAGAGAGAGTGTGCATGCTCAAGCAGCGGGGAGGGGTGAGATAGAGAATCCCAAGCAGGCTCCACGCTGGGCATGGAGCCCGACACAGGGCTTGATCTCATGACCCTGAGATTATGCACGACCTGAGCCGAAATCAAGAGTCTGTGCTTAACTGACTGAGTTACCCAGGGACCCCTGTGGGGAAGATTTTGATAACAATTTTTTTTTAAAAGACATAAGGCTATCTGTGTGTTCTATTTCTTTTTTCTTTAAAGATTTATTTATTTTAGTGGGGGGAGGGGAAGAGGGAGAGGGACAGAGGGAATATCCAGCAGATTCCCTGCTGAGCCCAACACAGAGCCTGATCCATAACCCTGAGATGAGACCCTCAGCCAAAATCAAAAGTCAGATGCTTAACTGACTGAGCCACCCAGGTGCCCCGATGTTCTCTATATCTTAAATTTAATAATTATCTGCGCATTTAAAAAATCAAATTTACTAAGGTTTAATTGATGTACAACTTATTATATACATATAATTTACACACACCAGATGTGTACAGATCAATAAATTTAGACTGAATGAGTAATTTTCTACGTAGTTCTTGTCTTTCTGGTATTTTGTCCACCAAATTTGCCTCAGCCTTCCTGAACTCAGATTTCTGTCTCTTCAACTCAGAGAGATTGCCACGTTCTACTTAGTCTTCCCTCCGTGAGCTCTGGTCCAGAGGTGTCTCTAGGAATTGCCTTGTTTGTTCTGGACTGCCTCCTGTCTAGTGTCTACAAATAATTTTTCCATGAATTTTGTCCAATTATCTAGTTATTTATGGTGGGAGAGCAAGTTCAGTAGGAGTTAATCTATCATTACTGGAAGCAGAAATTGTGCCTTTTCCTTTATTAAATTTTTCTTTATAGTTTTCTGTATTATTTCTTAGTAGTTTAAAAAACAGTATGCTTCCACTTATCCACGCCACTATCCTTTGTGCTGTTGTCGTCTTTTGTTTACAATCTAAATCTGTGAAGAACCTCCCAATTCAATATTATAATTTTCTCATTAAACAGATTATGTTTTTAAAAAGGAAGGGAAGGATCATTTCCAGTGATCTCTCTTCCTCCTAGAGCTCTGAGCCTCCATCCAGTATCCCTTTTCTTTCAGCATGTCTTCTAGTGCAGGTCTGCTTGCCGTGAATTTTCTCTACTTAAAAAAATTTTTTTACTTTCTATTTTGCCTTACCTTATTTTTAATAATCAGTCAATGAATTGATTTGTGGCAAAATACACATAACCTAAAATTTACCATTTTAGCCATTTTGAAGTATATAATTCGGTGGTGCTAAGTCCATTCACAAGGTTTCGCACGAACATCACCACTGTCTAGTTGCAGAACTTTTTTATCCCCCCAAAAGGGAAACCCTATACCCATTAAGCAGTCATTCCTCATTCCCTCCTTCCTTTAGCCCTTGGCAACCACAAATCTGCTTGCTGTGTCTATTGATTTGCCTATTCTGGATATTTCATAGACATAGAATCATGCAATATGTGGCCTTTTGTGCCTGACTTCTTTTACTTAGCACGATGCTTTGAAGCTTCATCCAAATTGTGGGATATATCAGAATAATGAATAATATTCCATTATATGGATATACCACATTTTGTTTATTCATTCATCAGTTGATGGACAGTTGGGTTGTTTCCACCTTTTGGCTGTTGTGAATAGTGCTGCTGTGAACGTTCATGTACAAGTTTGTTTGAAGACTTGTTTTCGATTCCTTTTGATTTTTACTTAGGATCGGTATTTCTAAGTCATATGGTAATTCTGTGTTTAACTGGTTGAGGAGTTGCAAAATTTTTTTTCGTAGTGGCTACACCATTTTACATTCTCACCAGTGTCGTACAAGGGTTACCACTTTCTTCGCATCATCTCCAATACTCCACTTTTTGAATAATATTTTCATTGAGTTCATAATTCTAGGTGTATTTTTTTCTTTCAGTGCTTGAAAACAGATTGATCATTCCGTTGTCTTTTGGCATCCATCGTTTCTGGTGAGAGGTCTGCTGTATTCCTTTTGTTGTTTCCCTTCTAGAATGTGTCTTTTCTCCCCTTCTGGTTGTTTTCCAAGGTTTTTCTTTATCCTTGCCTTTCAGCAGTTTGACTAGGATGTTATCAGGTCAGATTGTCTTAATTCTACTTGTGCTTCTTTGAGCATCTTGAATCTATAAACCCATGTGTTTTTGTTGTTGTTATTGTTGTTGTTGCTTGTGTTTATCTTGTTGGGAAAATTCTCTTCATTGTTTTTCAAATATTTTTTCTTCCCTATTCTCTCTTCTCTTGAGGGTCCATTTGCTCACATGTTAGATTGCTTGATTGAGGTTCTGCTTTTTCCCCTCTGTTCTTCAGTCTAGATAATTTCTGTTGATCTGTCCTCAAGTTCATTGTCTCTTCTGACATCTACAATCTTCTGTTAAGCCCATTTTGGATAATGTCTTTTCAGTTCTAGAATTTCCATTTCTGTGTGTGTTTGGCTTATAGTTCCCTGATAAGATTTCTCCATCTAGTCACTTATTATGATCATAATTTATTTTATATGCTAGACCTTATATATCATAGCTACTTTTTAAGTCCTTGTCTTCTGTTTCCAAATCTGGGTCATCTTAGGGTTTATTTGTGTTGCCACTTTTCTCTTGACTTGGGACACAACTGCTTCTGTCTTTCTTTTTTTCCATGTTAATAACTTTTGCCTATATGTTGGACACTTTGAATGATATGTTGTAGAGATGCCAATTTCCTTGAAGAATGTCCATTTTTGTTCTAGCAAACGGTTAAATTACTGTAAGTTTGTGAAGGCTTGGTTTTTATACTTTATTGGGTGGGTGTGTCAATCCCTTAGACCTGGGATATAGTTTTTACTCCTAAGGCTTGGTCTTTCTGTGGTTTCAAAGGCAAGGCCTAGGGGGAGAGACTCATGCTCCAGACTCGGAGACACTCAAGCTCTAAATCATCTTCCTCCTCTTGGGCGGCAGCTGATATCTCTGCTCAGCTTTTATAGCCTTCCCTCTGTTGTTTTTTGCTGATCTCACTGGAATCTTTCCTACACATGCACAACTCAGGGGTCAGCCAAGGACTTCAGGGGAGTTTGTACACAGAGTTTGGGGCTCTCTGCTCTATGTAGCTTGTTCCTTACTAGATTTCTTCCTTCAGTTTCCAGGTCCTCTGGCAGACTTAAACCTAAACAACTTCAGTTTTTGACTTATGTTCTGGCCACCCTGCGCTGCTGAACTAAATTTGGCCCTCAGGGGGAAAAGCCATGATATGTAACAAGTTCTATTCTCTTTTTGCAAGGGTCGAATCCCTTCAGTTTCTGCTGGATTTTTGTTGCTCTCAAGGGTCCTCAAATAATCGTTTAAAGAATTATCTAGAGCTTATAATTTTTACCTCAAGTAGAGTTAGTCTGATACAAGCTACTCCATCATTTTGGAACGGAAACTTTGTGAACATCTTTTCAACTCGATCTTTGTCAACACCTTTAATAATTTCCTTAGGATAAATGCCTGTACAGAATTATTGGGGTATCTATGAGGGATATACATTGTGTAAAGGCTTTTGAATCATATTGCCAAATTAGCCCCTAGAAAGGTTGCTGATTATGCTGCTGTGGGCGGATCGAGAGATTCTGGAGGGCAGAGGGTGTTGTCATTATCTGTGGCTTTTATGGTGCCCAGCACAGGGCCTGGCACTTAGTTGGGGTTCTTTCAAGGACTCTACCCCCAGGACATGATCTGGGACATGATCAAAGGAGTCGGCATTAAGCATGGGATACAGGACCATTAGTTCACCTCTAGATTTAATTTAAAGAGTAGTTCCTTGGGGCGCCTGGGTGGCTCAGTCCGCTGCGCGTCCGACTCTTGGTTTTGGCTCAGGTCATGATTTCAGGGTTGTGAGATCGAGGCCCACGTGGGGCTTCGTGCTCAGCAGTGAGTCTGCTGGAGATTCTCTCCCCCCTGCTCTCGCTCTCTCTCTCTTAAATAAATAAATGAATCTTAAAAAAAAAACAAAAAGGAGATCCTTAAGCTACATTCCACCTGGAGATGTCCCTCCAGTTAGCTCCCTTGGCAGACATCGGAGATGACATCATCACCTTTACCAACGTCATATATCATGCCATTATTTCTTACCTTTGAAATGGTACTTTACTCTCTAGAAAGTCCTTTTGGTCATGCTGCTCTATGTTTCCATGGTATAGATGCTGTGGACTGAATGTTTTTGTCCCCCTACCCCCCAAATGTATACATTGAAACCTATTCCCCAATTTGACGGTGTTAAGAGGAGGGGCCTTTGGGGGGTGATTAGGTCATGAGGGTGGAGCCCTCACGAATGGGATTAGTGCCCTCATAAAAGTCCCAGAGAACATTCCTTCCCCTTCTGCCATATGAGGACACAGTGAACTGGGAAGCTGGCCCTCACTAACACCAGATCTGCTGGCACCTTAATATTGGGCTTACCAGCTTCCAGAACAGTAAGAAGTAAATGCGTGTTGCTTATAAGTAGCGCTCCCCACCCCCACAGCGTATAGCACTTTGTTATAGCAGCCCAAATGGACTAAGACAGACGCAGAGACTGCGGCTCAGAGATGTGAAGAGACTTGGCCAAGGTCATCCAGCTGAGCAGTGGCTGATGCAGAACTAGAACCTGGGTCTTTTGCTCCTGAATAAGAGCTCTTTTCCTGTAAGCCACCTGGGACCTTCCAGGTCTCGGGAACTCCTACTCCAAGTTTTTCTAACACAAGGCACAGGTCAGCTGGGTTCTTGGCCGGCTTCTTTCCGGAATACCTAAGGTGGCCTGGTCCCTGGTGTTTTCGAGGCCAGGTCTCACATGGTGTCATGGAGGACATTTGCCACAAAGTTGATACAGACTCAACACGATGCGTTGAACTCAAACAGGGGATTTTTCCTTTTGTTTTGTTTTGTTTTGTTTTGTTTTGTTTTGTTTGCTTCAGCTGGAGTCAGAGCCAGGACAGGAAATGAACCCCCTGTGCTTCCATATGGGCAACGGCAGGCCCAGAGTGAGGCGGCTTAGCTAGTCCATCCAAGCATTGAGCTGATTGATTTGAGTCCAAGATGGTGCTGACATTTCACCCCTGGCACGAGCTCTGTGTATGAGTGTGTTTGTGTTTTGAATGGCTGAGGGTTCAAAGCCAGAAGGCACTCTCTTGGGAGGAGGCTATAGCCTCCCAGCCAGTCTGCAGAGCTCAGCATTTTAGGGAAACGATTCTCAGCGAGTCTGAGGGTGTTTCTGAAACTTGCCTCCCATGGCTGCCATTAAAGGGAGGGACAAGCCAGTGGGGCCATTTTTTTCAAATTAACGGAGTACCTGGGAGGTTCCAGGCACTGTGCTAGGGGCTTGGGTCATGCTGATGAAAAGGGGACCTCAGGAGTTCCCAGCTCCCCAGCTCCCAGATGTGGCGTGGAGGCCAGGGGAGTGGGCAAATAATCCTAATGCTGGGAAGTGAGGCTTTTGCTAAAGGTAGTTTGCTTTGCTGTGAGACCCACAGGAGGTAAGAATCGGGGAGGGGCCTTCCTCTAGCTCGAGGCCTGACCCTCTGGAGCCAACCTGGCTCTCGTACCACGGCGATCGTCTCTCTTGTCGGCTCCCTCTTTTTCTCACCCACTGGTTCCTTCCCATCAGTACACGAACACATCAAGTATGTCTTATCTTTCAGAAAACAATGTCGTTGAATCTGCATCAACCTTTAGCCACCACCCCGTCTTGAGCCCATTTTCTCTTTTTTATTTTTAAGGTTCATTTACTTAGAGAAAGAGAGAGCATGCGAGTGGGTGGGGGTGGGGGAGGGACAGAGGGGGAGGGAGAGAGAGAGAATCTTAAGCAGACTCTACGCTGAGCCTGGAGCCCGACGCGGAACTCGATCTCACGGCCCTGAGATCATGACCTGAGCCGAAACCAAGAGTCGGAAGCTCTTGGCCACCCCGGCGCCCCTTGAGTTTCCTTTCTTGGCCGAGCCTTTTGGAAGAATTGACTGCCTTCCCTGAATCGTGCTTCCTTGCGTCTAGGGCCTTCTGCAACCTGCGAGGTCAGGCTTCTGCCTCACTTATCTCTCAGAGACTCTTCTCACTGAGTGACCTCTGCGCAGGTGATGTCCTTGTCACGTTTATTTCTACTTCCCCAGCCACTGGCAAAGAGCGGGAACCTGATCTGTTTCTTGAACCAATGAATGATTGCAGAGGCTGTTGTTTTTTTTTTTTTTTTAAGATTTTATTTATTTATCTGACAGAGGGAGACACAGCGAGAGAGGAAACACAAGCAGGGGGAGTGGGAGAGGGAGAAGCAGGCTTCCCGCGGAGCAGGGAGCCCAATGAGGGGCTTGATCCCAGGACCCTGGGATCGTGACCTGAGCCGAAGGCAGACGCTTAACGACTGAGCCAACCAGGCGCCCCCAGAGGCTGTTCTTATGTGTGTGAGACGTGAGGTTCAGCTGGGGGATGTACGGTTATAACCCCATTGCATAGATGAGTAACTGAGGCTTAGAGAAATGTTGATTTTTATGTGAGTTCCCGCCGGAGCCAATGGGAGAGGTGGAGTCCAAGTGACAGGAAAAGGAAAATGCTGGCTGAGCTGGAGAGAACACTCCATGGGGCCCGACCCACTCAGTCACTTCTAACACCTGCCTCTTCCCTGCATCTTTGGTAAACTTTGGCCTGGGGTGGGGGGCGGGGAGAACGAGCTGGGGGCCTGTTCCGTTGAGCATCTGCTCTTGTTCTCAGTTTCCACGGACAGCGTGGCCTTGCTGATGAGGTTCCGGGCCCTTTGATACTCCATCCCAGCCTGGAGGGTTTCCAGCCGTCGGGATGGGTTTTGTTGTCGGACAAACATCTTTCGGCACCTCCCGTCATGCTGTGTGGGGCTGTAAATATCCACAGATGTCACCTGCCTTTTCTTTTTCTGGGAAGCGCTTGCACGGGGGCTGGCCCAGGTCACTGGCGCATCTTCTGGCTGCTGGGCTGTCTGCACATCCGGGGGGGCTCTCAGCACCACCCCTGGCCACTGCTTCTTCGCCCCTGGGCATTTCACAGGGAACAGCAGGGGCCAGAGTGATGCCACAGGAGATGATTGCCAGGCTCATGAATTTTCTGAGACTCTTCTGAGACCCACAATCTTAGGGAGTGATGCCCCTGGGAACCTCTTAGGGATCCAAACCTCTGAGAGGTCCAGGACAGGCCACAATCAACCAGCCAGAAAGTGGGCTCATTGGACCAGGCATTTCTCTACTAAAGCCTGCTCCTCTCCTGACCCGAAGCTCAGTCTTTTCTAGAAAGAGGAGGGGGCCTGTGGGGAAAGACCTCCACTCCTACCCTCATGGCCTGAGAAGACCAAGTCAGGTCACGGGGCCAAAGACACATGAATGGAGAAGGTGGGGAGGCCAGAGAGCTGTTGCAGATTGGGTTTCCTGGGGTGCAGGCTCTAGAGGAAGGCATGTGAGGGAGGTCCATTGGGGGCACACTGAGGCTCAAGACCTGTTATGGGAAGGGAAGCAGGGATGGATGGCACAGCATGAGAATCTGGGCCGCAGTGCAGCCTCGGTGAAGGCCTCAGCCCATCCCACGGGAGCTCTGAAGTGGGACGACCCTTCTCAATGGCCCTAAATTGGGGCCAAAGGGGTTGGGCCTTCATACCCTCCAGTTGGCTGATGATGGGTTGTGGCTGCCCAGAGAGGGCCATGACCTTGGGTGAGGACGCCGTCTCCACTGAGGCAATTCTCAAAAAGGCTGACGGAGGTGAGCTGCCAGCCCACAGCTTCCCAGCAGCTGGGGGTGAAGCCTGCATCCTGAAGGGGGGCCTGGCCAGGGCAGCCTCCACAGGGAGAGCCTCAGCTACTGTCTGAGGGCACTCCAAACGTCCTGGTTCCCACACAGGAGAAACGTAATCTGTACCTCTTGTTGTCCTCCTTGCAAAAGGCCACAGAATTTGTGATCGAGTAGATAGGAAAAACAGGTCGCAGGCTGCTAGGTGCGGGGACGGGTGTGGGGACGGCAGATGCCACACAGCCTCCCTGCTCGGTGAGTGGCGGCCACTGTTTTCCTATGTGCCTGGGGGAAGGAAGGCTCAGGCTCTGGGAAACGAAGTTCTAGCTGCAGAGCACACAGTTCCTTCTCACAATCCAAAGTCAGGTAGCCAAAAGTCGGGGAGGCCCTCCCAGAGGAAGTCTGGGGGCTGTGGGCACCCCATCCTCGCTGCTGTCACCTCCGCAGGGTCCTCTCACGCTCCCGTGGCCTGTCGCAGCACCGCCCCATGGCCCGTATTGGCCCCCCACTTGGAAACACTGAGGCTGGTCTGGTGGCTCCTGGGATGGCAGGGCAGGGCCCGATGGCCCAGAGGGCAGCCTGGAGTTGGGAGGGCAAAGGGGTTCCTGTGGAACATTCTAGATCCTCTGCATGGGTGGTCCTCTCCCCCTGCATTGGGAGCTTTGCTAGGACCAGACACACACACGGAGGAATATTTCTACCTGCAGAGCCCAGGCCTGCAGAGCCGACGTAGGGTTGATTCTGAGGGTTCAGGTGTTCCAGAGGGGTGTTCAATCCCAGGAGCCCCTTGCTCTGTGGCTTCTGGTGCCTTTCCAGCCCCAAACTCCCTGGCAGGTGGCAGAGGGTTAGCTGGGTCCCTGCCTCCAGCCCTTGACCATCGAGGTAACATCTCAAGGCTGATAGCGGAATTTGAGCAGGGACTGGATGGCCTGGTGCGTCTACCCAGGCCCGTCTGCCTCCAGAGAGGCTGTGGTGGCAACCCCCAGCCAGAGATACCTGGGTCCTTACATCCTGAGTAAATGCTTCAGTTTTTTTCAGATCACTGCTTATTTTATTTTATATTTGTTTTTTTAGAGAGGGAGAGAGAGGGGCAGGGGCGGGGCAGAGGGAGAGGGAGAGAGCAGACTCTGCACTGAGCGTGGAGCCTGACAAGAGGCTCGATTTCAGGATCCCGAGATCATGACCCGAGCCAAAATCAACAGTAGGATGCTTAACCATCTGAGCCACCCAGGTGCCCTGGCTTTTCCTTTTGTATCTCATCGGACTCCACCCCAGACCTCATGGCTGTGTGTAGGTCCTGCTGGGTATTTGCAGGCCCCCCATCATGCAGCATCTCTGCTCTGTTTCCCCAATCCTTTACCAGACCAGACACGCCACGGTGGCCTCCGACCTTGCTACCCTTCCCGGTTCGCCCACCCTGCTGGTGGGTGGACCACGCGGGGACTGATGCAGGGCTTCTGTCTATAGCTGATTTGCCTTTGGGGCTCCATTCAAACGTTTTTCTTCCAAGGCCACGTGACTCACCAAAACCAGCTTGGGGGTCCCTGGGAGCCCAGAATGTTCTCTCTGCCCCATTTCAACAGAGTCACAACCCCTGGGCCCCGGGCATGTGGAAGGGGAGGGGAGAGAGCTCCCGCTTTCCTGCTCACCCAGCACACTGGCCTCTTGCACACCTGTGCAGAGCACCGGGAAGCGTGCGGTGGTGATATAAGGCATCAGGCCCCTTCCCATGTGACCAGAAACCCAGGGACAGCGTGTGGCGGTTTTACACACAGGACGAGCAGAACGGAGAACAGAACCTCACCTCTCAGAGGGCCTCCGCAAGGCCTCCCGGAGTGTGAGAATGAGCCAGGCCAGCTGGCTCCAGGCAGGGGCACAGTGGCCTCCCGCCCCGCCGACCTCCCTCCTCCCTGTTGTCATTGCTTTGCCAGAGGTGGCTCGGTTTTCCAGCTAGGGCTCCTGGCCCTGGGGATCTGGGCGTGGCTGGTGGTCCTTCATGCCCGCCACCTGCCCACCACTCTCTGCCAAGGGATTCTGTCCCCCTCGCCTGCGAGGGCGGTGGAAAGAACTCGGGCTTCAACCCAGACCAAGGGTTGACGTCCTGGTTCCATGTACCCACTCCATCTGCGAGTCACTTGCTCAGTCCGAACCCGTTTCTTCCTCTGCAAAGTGGGCACAATGATAACCGTCTTGGACTGTAGATCAGATAAAGTGAATAAAAAGTACCCGATGTGCCACAGTCCGTGGTACACAGTGGGCCCTTAATACGTGGTTCTTGTTATTGTTGTTATGCTCCCTACTTGCCCTTTGCTAGGCACAGTGGTGTTAGAAATACACATGGAACTGATTTTGGGGTCTTCCTCTTTAGAATGTGGACGCTTAGGGTCAAAATGAACTGCAGAACTGAGGTTATGTCCTGGTGTGTCTGTGTGTGTTTGTGTGTGTGAGAGAGAGAGAGAGAAAAAGAGATATTCCACCTCTGCTTTTTTTTTTTTTTTTTTATCATGACCGGGGTGTGATTACAACACAGGACTTAGGCCCTTGGATTCCTTGGGGACAAGGGGCCACAGAGATGGGATTGACTCGGCTTCCAGGGAGCCTGAGCAGTCCTGACTGGTAGCCCCGGGCTGAGGGCCTAGGTGAGTGACCTCACCTGCTAAAGGTTCTCTCGGGGATTCATAGCTGGGGTCCGGGGTCCAACCGAATTCCCCTTCAAGGCAGCCACCTAGCCCCGGAGATGCTGTGAATGGAATTTGGGAGGTGGCAGGTGGTAGGGACAGAGCTTGGGGTGTGAGGCCAAGAGTTGGGACCGTTCCTGCCCATGTGAACTTTGTAAGTCACTGGCCTTTGGTTTCTTCTCTGGAAATGGGGTTCTAGTAATCATTCTGCTGGGAAGGGGGGTGCCTTTGAGGTATGCAAGCCTGTGGCTCTGCGCTCCCCTCAGCGGGGCTCCCGGCTGCCTCGGAGCAAGGCCTTGTAACGACACTGAGCTCTGGTTATTGTAAACTTCCCGCAGAAGGAGGCATACCTTACCATGATGTCATGTCTAGACACCCAGGTCAGGTATAAATTATGGAGACAAAGTAGCATGTTCAGTGGTTAACTGTAAAACTTTAACGAGAGATTTCTGTGCCTTGAACATGTGTGGGGAAGGGCTGTTCTGGGAGGAGGAGGAGAGGTGCTCACTTCCCTTTTCACTTCCTTCCGGGCTGTCTGCAGGCAGGGAGGTGAGGCCCCTAGGACTCAGCACAGGCTCCGGTCTCAGGGGGCGCCTTCCTCCAGTAACCCCGTGCTGGAAGCTGGAGTTCTGCCCTCCTGACCTTGGGCCGGTCACCGCCTCACCAGAGCTGGGGGGGCAGGGGAGGGCCTCAGTCTCTCTATCTGTAAACTGGGGGCAGGGGATAGACTCTTCCAGCACAGATATTGCCATGTCCTGATCCTCTACAACCTGGCAGAACAAATCAGTAGACATGCATGTCGAGCAGAAGGAATGCCTTTTTGGGTTTAAGACCTACCTCCTGGGGGCTGTGGTGCAGAGGAATGTGGCAAGACAGAGGAACGGCTTCACAGGCCGTGAGGTGCTGGGCCGACGTGAGGGGCCGGGCTTGGAAGTCCTAGAGTCTCCTCTGGAAGGGGCTGAACGCTCCACCAGCAGCAATTTAGGGAAGATGTGTGTGAAAGAGGAGATGGGCCCTTTTTGGGTTTTTTCGTTTGTTTGTCTATTCCTTTGTTTTTCTGACACCACCACATGCGTCGTCCCGACCCCGCTTCTCCAATGCTCTGACGCCAGCTGGGCGTCCAGCCCTTCAGGTCAGCTCTGACGCTGACTACCTGGTCAGCACAGCCACCGCAAGGTAAAGGGCCGCAACACTGCTCCCCACTTCGGAGGCCAGCTAAAAATAGGGTCCCCAGGCTTACCTGCACTTTTGCCACCCTGCTGATTCATGGGGTCGCACCACACCCCCCTTGAGGCTGATAACTCGCTAGGCTGACTCCTTGAACTCCAGAGACCGCTATAATGATGACCGTGGTTTTGTTAGAGAGGATGTGGCTCAGGAACAGCCACGTGGAATAGGGTAAAGTATGGGGGGAAGGGGCATGGAGCTTCTGTGTCCTCTCTGGGTACGCCACCCTTCCATCATGCCATCGCGTCTGCCAGCCTGAAAGCTCCCAGAGCCCCATTATAGGGAGCTCCATTACACAGGCACGATGGATGAAACCACTGGCCATTAATGATTGAGCTCAATCTCCAGCCCCTCTCCCCTCCCCAGAGGTTGGGGGTGGGGGAACTGAAAGTTCCAACCCCCTAATCTCATGGCTGGTTCCTCTGGGGACCAGCCCCCATCCTGAAGCCACCCAGGGCCCCACCAAGAGTCGCCTCGTTAGCATGAGCCCAGAGGTGGGCTTGTTATGAGGAACCAAAGATGCTCGGGTCTCTCAGAAAATTCCAAGGGTTTTAGGGGCTCTGGACCAGGAACTGGAGATCAAATATAGATATTTTATTATACCACAGAGAGGAAGGCCTTCCGAGCTGGGGTTGGATACCACTGAGTGTGTTGAAGGCGCCCACCTTGGGGCCATAGACTTGAGGCAGGGGAGGCCCTGGCATCTGGCAATGACGTTCCATGGTGCCTGCCCCCGGAGGACATCACACAGGTGCGTGTCTTGGGACAGCACATACATCACTGCACAGGGCTTTGCTCCAGTCATCCATGTGACTGAGAGATGGCAGAGCGTTGGAGCAGGGTAGCTGGCTTTGCGTGATGCTAGTAACTTCACTGTGGGGGGAGATCCATTCAATCCCGGGTGGCCCAGGATAGTAGACCATGTGTGCTGAGGATACGGAGCTCTGTGATCCCGGTACCTGTGGGTCAGGGTCATGTTCATCCTACCACAGGAAAACGATCCCCAGGAGACCACAGAGCAGCTGGGATGAGGACATCCCTTCCCTCGGCCAAACGTTCCACCACCAAATTGCATTTATGAAGTGCCCACATGCTCTGAGGAGACCATGAACACTGGGATCTATGGTGCAAAGGCTTACTCCTTCCAGCTGGAGTGTTGTGGGGCCCCACTGGACCCTTGGGCTGTGGCGGTAGTGCATTTGGCCCTAGGTCCCCTGTTCCCCCAAGAACCTCCTAAATGTTCTTTATGACCAAGCACTGCCTGGAGTTTTCCTCAAGAGGGGCTGCATTTCCTGATGCGCAGTTGGAGTGTTCCAGAATCCCTGTGCCGTGCTCTGCTTTGAACAGTTATTTATTGCCTGGGCCTCTCATTCAATGCTTCTCTCACCGGTTTGGGATTTTCTTCTTTTTCTCCTCATTGCCTACGTGTGTATCTTCTCAACTAGTCTGTGAGCTGCCCAAGAGTTGGAACTTTCTCTGCTGCTTTTTGGTCTGCAAGGACTACCACACCCCAGAGGAGGAAAAAAAAATCAGGGTTTGGAGGCTCCAGACCTACAGTCAAATCTGACCTCACCACCAGCTAAATTTTGGACAAAGCAAATGACTTCCCTAAGCCCCGCTTTCCCCATCAGTGAAACGGGAAAATTAAGGCTTACCCTGCAGGGGTGTTAAGAGGTCTAGGGTCTCCCAGAAAGTACCCGGCTCAGTGCAGAGCACCTGGTGAACACCCAGGGTATTAGATGATTAGGTGAAGATGGAGCACATGGATAGTAAATGATTGATCCTGGACGGGAAATCAGGTATCACCTGTCTGTAGTGCCTTATCACACTCACTAAGGAGGAAATGAATGAAGAATCGATCAAAATATGGGGTTGCTGTGGCTGACTCTGGGATCAGGCCTGGGCATGATGAGAAGCAGGTGGCCAGCCTGTTGGTTGGGCAGCAGAAGAGTCCTGATTCAAAGGCCAAGAGCAAAGGGGGGGTTTGGGGGGCCATTCGGTCACAGGGTGGACTCACGGAGCAGGGGTGTGTCTGTGTGCGATGCGTGTGTATGTGTATTTTCTGTACTGTGAGGATCTGTGTTGTGTTTATGATGTGTGCAGGCACCGAGCAGGTATAGGATGTGTGTGGTGGTTATGTATAGTGTTCATGTGTGCGTAACATGAGTGCGTTTGCACGTGTGTGTGTGTGCGTGGGTGTACTGTCTGTGTGCGGTGGGTGTGCATGATGTGGGGGGGTGTATGTTAGTATGTGGATTGTAAGGTATTGTGTGTCTGTATTAGTGTGCAGTGTGTGAGGTTTACATATGTGTGTGCTATGTGCAGATGGGTCATGAGTGTGTAGTAAGCCCTCAGTGATGTTCTTTTAGGCTGGGGAGATTCTCCTGAGAAAATGTGTCCACCTTTGTACATGGAGGGCGTACATCTGGTCACCTGCCTTCTGGAAGCTAAGTGGAGGAGGGGGGCTGGGTGGGGAGTGCTTGACATTCGATGTGTAAACTTGCCCTTAACCCATTGTTTTTTACTCTGGTTTTCTTTCTTTCTTTCTTTCTTTTTTTTAAAGATTTTATTTATTTATTTGAGAGAGAGAATGAGATAGAGCATGAGAGGGGGGTAGGGTCAGAGGGAGAAGCAGATGCCCTGCTGAGCAGGGAGCCCGATGTGGGACTCGATCCCGGGACTCCAGGATCATGACCTGAGCTGAAGGCAGTCGCTTAACCAACTGAGCCACCCAGGCGCCCTTTTACTCTGGTTTTCTCACTCTGTCATATGCTGTCCTTCCATCATGACATTCGCCGTTTTTCCTCTCCTGAGAATAAGCCCCAGTTTTCTGCCTGAGTGGACAGACCCTCCTCCTTTACAGACTTTGCACCTGTGCTGTTTTTAGCTCCTTCGTGAATCTTCCCTTTTCAGAGTACCTGACACGCTGCCTTCTGGGGGAGGGACGTTCTGCAGCACAAATGAGCTTTCTGCTGCTCTCTCTGCTGCTGACTTAGGACTCACCATTCTCGGGTTGGCAGTCAGCTCTCAGTCATCCATTTGTTTGCGCTTACCACGTTTTTACCTGCTGGTGACACCCTTCCTATTTTCTTTCTCCTTGTCAATTTATACCTTTAAAAACCCCAACTCATTCCGCCACTTCAGTGGGGAGGTTTCAGGAGAGTGTGGGGTAAATGTGGACCTGCCTTCTGTGCTGAACACAGGGGAACCGACGGAAATGTCATGTCCCTTTGTGGAGGTAGCTCACAACACAGGGCACTTGGGCTCAGCAACGCTTAGTACTTCTTACCATCCTAGGGGGCAAATTAAATTCTTAATTTGTAAACCTTATATAAGGAATATTGCAAACTTACTGAGAAGTACATAAAACACCCTTAAAATACTTATGTAGGAGCCATCACTGAAATTCAACAGTTAGCATTATGCCAAATGTGCTTCAGGGCAGATTTTTCTCTTTAATTTTTACTTTAAAATAATTCAGGACACAGTGTATTTTATTTTATTTTATTTATTTTTAAAGATTTATTTATATTAGAGAAAGAGAAAGAGAGCATGAGCAGGGGGAGGGGCAGAGGGAGAGGGAGAGAAGCAGACTCCCGCTGAGCGTGGAGCCCGACTCGGGCTTGATCCCACAACCCTGAGATCATGACCTGAGCCAAAATCAAGAGTCGGAGGCTTAACCAACTGCGCCACCCAGGTGCCCTGGGACAGTGTATTTTAAAGCTCTAAAATGTCACAGGTATGGCTAAAGTTAGGGACAGCTAAAGCTGTAATAATATTCTATAATATATATTTTTATATAACTATATATAATATGTTAGTATATTTATTCATTTATGTCTGTAAATAATATATGTGTTTGAAAATTTGTATACATGATGTTCTGCCCAATTCATCCTTTTACAGTTTACTTTTCCACTTAAAATATTTGAGATCTATTCGTTTGACTGTTTAAGCTCTAGCTCATCTATTTTAACTGCTTTATAGTGTTCACCTGCGTGAATACACTATAGTTTTTTTTATCACACCCGTTCTGAAAGACATACTGCTTCTACTTATTCACAATTACAAGCAGGACCACAGAGAATACCCTAGGATCCTTGTGCACGTGAACAAAGACTTGCTCAGACTGAGAATGTTTATCTCTACCTTTTCTAGAACTTGTCAGATTGCTCTCCAAACTCGTTGTTCCAAGGTCTACCCTACCAGCAGTGTACATAAGTTCCCCATTGCTCCATATCCTAGCCAATATTCCGTGTTACCCAACCTGATTTTTTGTACCTGATGGATGAGAAATTGTATATCGTTTTAAAGATTTGCATTCCCCTAATATATCTGAGTTTCAGCTTCTTTCAGTTTTTGTTTGTCCAAAAATCACTGTAACTAGCCATGACTCTTGAACGATAGTTTAGTTGGGTATAAAATTCTAGGTTGATGATGATTTTCCCTCTGCACTTCGGGGACCTTATTTCATTATCTTCTGGCCTCTGTTGTTGTTGTGGAGAGATCTGAAGATGTTTTGGAGATAACTCAACTTTTTTCTTCAGTTAATTGTAAGATTTTGTCTGTCTTTAGTGTTCTGCAGATTACTGTGGCTTGTTTAGATATGAAGAGGCTAACTTCTCTGTTTGGGACTCACTGTGATACTTGAATTCTTGAATTGATATATGAAGATCCATGTATTTTTAAATCCATTCCAGGAAACCCCAAGTCATTATCTCTTCAAGTGTTGCCTCTTTGCCATTTTCTTTATTCTTTGCTCTGGAACTCCTTGTAGACAGAAAGAATCCTCATTCTCTTCTCCATGTCTCCAAACCACCCTAAACCCCTGAAATCAAGAGTTGGACGCTTAACAGGCTGAGCCACCCGGGCGCCTCTGTTCTGCCATTTTTTGTGGTATGCTCGTCTTCGTCACAGCTTGTTTTCCTGAGAATCCCTTGTAGCCTGGATTGTGGAACCGTTCTTCCACAGAGTTTCACATTCACTCTAGAGTATCACTGGGCAGGAATAGATTTTTATGTTAATTTCTTGGTTTGTGGGTTTCTAAGATTAATTCAGACCCCGGACCCATACAAGGCATGGGTTTGAGGTTTGGGTGTATCAGGAGAGATTCTTCCCTCCCCATGCTGACTGGCAGGTAGTCTTCTAGCAAACCTTTCATGGAGGTTGCTGTCCTTCCTCATTTTGTGGACCCTGAGAGCATTTGGGTGTGAAGATCTCACACGGAAGCAGCCAGATTACTAAGGTGATAACCAGCCTTCAACCCAAAGTCAGTTACAGTGGCTACTCATATGGTGGCTCTCAATTTTAGTTTCCTCTTTATTCTTGTAAGCATCTCCTTTCTTTCTTGGGAACTCAACTATACATTTAAAATAATTTTTTAAAATATTTTAGCTAGCATTTCTTTTCTTTTTTTTTTTTTTAAAGATTTTATTTATTTATTTGACAGAGAGAGACACAGCGAGAGAGGGAACACAAGCAGGGGGAGCGGGAGAGGGAGAAGCAGGCTCTCTGCAGAGCAGGGAGCCCAATGTGGGACTCGACCCCAGGACCCTGGGACCATGACCTGAGCCGAAGGCAGACGCTTAATGACTGAGCCACCCAGGCGCCCTTTATCTAGCATTTCTATGTGTTTGTAGCAAGGGGTTTTTCTGATTTTCCTATACCCCATCTTGTTAGAACCAGGGATCTCTACCTAATCTCCTTAAGCCTCAATTTCTCCCTTGCTGGAGTAGGAAGAATGTTGCCTTCTACAAAGAGTTATCAGGACTAGGTAAGGATTTACATAAGCAAATGGTACATACTCAGTAAATGCTAGCTATAGTGGTTGCATTGATAACATATGTATTTTCTCTCTTTATTGATATTTTTGTGTGGCCTAGCTGGAGGGCTTTGAAAATTAAATAGCTAATTTTTTTTTTCATGCACGTTAGGATCTTTACTTGTGCCAAATTTATCCTGAGAAGGAGGTGGAAGGAAAAGCAATGACACTAGAAGTTAGTGTTCACAGGTTATGCTAATCATTCTAGTCTCATATCACCCCTATTATAAGCCCATGGTGTAGGATGTTGTAATTGTCAGGATGGACCAGGTTACCCTTTGGTAACAAAGAGCTCCAAGATTTCGGGGAGTTGAGCCAACAAAAGTTTCCTTACTCGAGCCACATGTCTGGGGTGGGTCAGCAGAGGGCCTGGCATCATAGGGCTCCTTAGGGCTCTGGGTTGACGGAAGTCCCTCCATCTTGCAGCTGCACCATCTGCAACGGGTGGGAGACTGGAAAGTGGTACGAGGACTTTTCACCACCTCAACCTCTCATAACTTCTTGGCCCAAACTAGTCATGTGGCCAACTGGTCAACTCTAAGGAGTCAAGGGAAGAAAATGGGATATTGGGTGACTACATCTGTCTCTGCCACAGGTGGAGTAGGAAAACATGGGCTTTTCTCAGACACCTTCTAAGTGTCTAGCACTGTGCCAGGCACATTTCCCATTCTTTCTCAACTCTCAGCAAGGCTGCTAGGTAGCTTTGTGCGTGAAGAAACCGGGGCTCAGAGAGGTTAAGGAACTCATGCAAGAGGCCATATCTAATTAGTGACAACGCCAAAATTTTCAGTTCTACCTTCTGACTCTATGTCGTGTATTTCTACCAGGGGCGAAAGAGAGCCAGGGACACACAGGGAGGTGAGAGAAGCCCAGAGGTCAGCGAAGAGGCAATGCTGTCTCTCCTCGCGAGCCCTAGGAGCAGGGCTGCCTGCTCAGCCTTCCAGTTCACATGTGTGAGCTGTTGGCCCCTCGGCTTCAGAGGCTAGTCATGCCAGGCCAGGCCCACCTTCCAAAGTCAGGCCTGAATGCTGTATGATAAATGTTGAGTTTGGGTCCTTCACACCTTGGCTGTTGTGCTTCGGGGGCCACCAAGGCTTCCCTGGGACGTACACTTGGGAGCTGATGGACCAGAAAGAACGTAGTTCTCAAGGTTACTTCCTTCTCCGTGCTGCTCTACAGCCTGTCCCGAATTCTATCCACTGACCGGTGGCTGCCTTCGATGGCACGGCTGTTTGGGCTGGGATGCTGGGGTCTTCTGTTTCATTTCTTAGTCCCCAACGTCCAGGACGGGGCCTAGCCCCGAAGAGGCCTCAGGAAAGGCTCTTCGGTGGGACAGAGCTGCCTGGTCCGGCATCCCTGAGAGCAGGTTGCTACAAACCTAGAGCTTCCGGGGCTGTGGGGGAGCGGACGGAGGAGGCTTGAAGTGGGTCCAGGCTGGGCAGCTGCCCTCTTCTGACTTTGGGAGGTTACATCCTCTTTCCCAGCCTCTGACTCCCATCCCAGATGGTGGGGTCTGGGGCCAAGTGATCTCAGCAGGTCTGAGATTCTGTGGGATTCTGGGATCTGTCTTCACCCTCCAGGCCTGGCTGAACCTTGGGGAAGGGATGGTCAGGGATTGTTCATCCCGTGGAGGAAGCAGCAGAATTCCCCGTGCCACATCCCCCGCGGAGCCCAGGGCTGTCTGGATCCTACCCCTTGAAGCTGGGTCTTGGGGTTCGCAGGACAGACTCAACAGAGGCTGGGGCTCTGAGCTGGGAGTCCCTCCCCGCCCCAACCTAGGAGGCTCTGCAGGGGGCGGAGGGCTGGAGCCTGTCCCCACCAGCCAGCCACGGCCCCTGCCCACCAGCAGCTGTGGGGAATAGGACCCGGGCTGCATTTATAGAATTCCTGTCTGCAAAGGCCATGCAGTTGTTTTAAATTAGCATACAAATCGACATTAGTGTAGTACATCTGTTGTTAATCCACATCCTGGTGGAAGGGAGATGCCAACACGTCCTTTATTAGGCACGTCGATCCCATAATGTCCTTTTTTTGCTGCCTTTGTCTTCTATCAGCGTCCGTAATGGGTTCCAGGATGTCTTTTATTTTGCTACAGACCACGTTTCCTCCTGCCTAACAGATCAGAATGTAATGGATTCCAGGATGTAATTTATGCTATGTTGGAATCAGACTCTAGTACTATTAATTCTGAAGCCTTTGGGGCAATCTCCAGGGAGGCCGGAGCCCTGCGTTTGCCCCCGTGGTCATCAGACAGGCACTGCGACCCCAAGCCCAGTCCTGGGGCCAGAGAGGGGAGGGGAGCCCGGGTCAGCGGCTCCCAATTAAGGGACTTCCAGGCAGGCATGGGAGAGGAGCCCAGGGGTGCTGGGGGAGAGAGAAGACACTGAGATGTGGGGCTGGAAGGCAGGACACAGATGTTCTAAAAACCCAGAGATGGGCAGAACCTCCGGGGCTGGTCATGGACACTGGGCCACAGAGGGTGAGCCCCTGGAGAAGAGAACCTAGACTCTGGCGTCCAGAGCGGGGATGAAGCCCCAGGGAGGTGCCTCCCAGAGGAGGGCAAGGCCATGCAAGCAAGGGCATTGCCTTTGGAGCCACTAGGCACGGACTCAAGGCCGAGCTTGGTGACTGGAGTCCTCATTCACCCATGACCCTGGGATTGGCCACTCCCCTCCTCCGAGGCTGGCATTCTCTGCCCAGAGTCATTACGGAGCTCTAGAGACATAGTTAAGTGTTGTGGACATGTACAAGGTCTGGAGAAGTCCGCAAATTTTGTTCCTGGGGGTGGAGTGCCCGGCCTGTCCCCAGCAGGGGTGGGTCCCCTCCATCTGTTCGTTGAGCAGGTGAACAGGACTGCAGCCGGCCCATACATGAGGTAACTTCGTGTGATTTAAAAGACTTTTTATTTACTTATTTGAGAGAGAGAGAGAGAGTGCTGAGCAGGGAGCCCGACCTGGGACTCGATCCCAGGACCCTGAGATCATGACCTGAGCCGAAGGCAGATGGTTAACTGACTGAACCACCCAGGAGCCCCGCTTTAGTGTGATTTACATTGTGGTGAAACACACCTAAGATAAAATTTACCATTTTAACCAGTTTTCGGTACACAGCGCGGCGGTATGAAGTCCCACCATCCATGCGCCCAGAACTTTTCCGTCATCCCAATGATACTGCAGACTTTTAAAGGGGGAAGAGAAGTTTCCTGTGTGTCCTGGGAGGCTCCCCCTCCTTTCCTTGTCTCTGAGCTATTTGACGGCTCCGCAAAGCTGTTCACCATGAGAAATAAGGCCAGCAATTCTCATCCATATTAATGTCAATTAACTGAGTGAGTCCAGAGGAATGTGGTTGGTTGTTGCCCTGGGGACGGGCCCTGGTTTGCATTTATTTGTAAACCCAGCACAGAATTCCTTGTTTGCCTACATCCTGTGGTTCCACGAGTTTTCTTTGAACTGCGTGTAGCATCTTTGTTCCCTCTTCATTTAATGCGTTCAATAAAATCTTTGACACATGTTCATTTTATATTGTTATGAGAGCCGGGGTTTTCCCTTTTGTTAGGATCTGCCCCGTGACGACAGAATTTCTGTCTGCGGAGTTGAGGAGCTTGGTTTAACCCCTGACATTCTTGAGTCAATGTCACATTCCCAGGTGGGGATGGAAGACGGGGACCCTCAGCAGGGCTGGGGATGCCCGGGCCTCCCTGTCATTCCTCACGGGAACCTGGGAGGGGCTTACATCCGAGGATGAGAAACTCACAGGAGAGACCCCTCGGAGAGCCTGGGCCGGGGTGGGGGGCTGGCTGTAGGAAGGGCACGGCCCGGGGCCTTCTCAGCGGTTAGAGCCCAGCTGGGAAAACAGGTGCCAGATATATTCCATCCTCTGTCACCCTGGGAGCGAATGACAGCAGTCGGCGCTGGAAGGGGCCCCGAGACCCATCTCGCCAGCTCACTCCTGTTGCTGCTGAGGCCCCACAGCCGGGTTTGGACTGGCCGACACTGAGCGCTTTCTGCGAACCAGTGCCCACACTGAGCTGGTCACATCCATTCCTGATGACCCCCGGGACATCCCTGTGAAGTGTGGGTCCGGGCATGGCCTCCTGTTCAGAGGTGAACCCTACCCAGCCTGGGGAAGGTCAAATGACTGGCCCAAGGTCACAGTGCAGCCAGATGGGCAGCGGCTGAGGGTCCCAGGCCTCCCGCCCAATTCTTCCACTGACATGGGGGGTCCAGAGGCAGAGACACCCCAGTGGTCCCAGTGGAACAGCATTCCCGGGGCCCCTGGAACTGCCAGGACAATGGGCTTTTGTTTGGTTCAGAAGAAGGGGAGTCCTTGATGAAAAAGCCAAAACAATAAAAAGCATTTGCAGGGGAAATGTAAATAGGGCCTGCTGGGGGGCTATCTGCCCCCCCCCCCCCGCCCCGCCCAGTCTCTGTCCATCTGTCCTGCCAGCTCTTCAAGGCCATGCCCTTGTAAGGAGTCCTGGTGGGAAAGCAGAGACAGATCAGAGCCTCTAGGTGTGTGAACTTGGGCCCTCTGAGCCTCATTGTCTTCACCTGTGAAATGGGGACGGTCATGCTTTTCCCCGCAAGGTGTTGTCAGCTGTGGGCCAGAGCCGCCGCCTCCTCGCTCACTGGAGCGGATTTTGTGCGACACGTCCCACCTCCACGGCATCCTGCTGGTGGCTTGAAGTAAGCCACGGTGCGGGGAGTCAGACCGAGGAAGTGCGCAAACACTGCAGATGAAGGATTGTCCCCCCGGAGCCAGTTGTTAACCGTTTGCCGGCACACCACCGATGGTTGTGCAAATGTGTGGCAAGGCGTTTCGTGCCAGGCGCTTGTCCCCGAGGGGTGTGAGGACTTTGGTGTCACGGGATGTGAGACCACTGGGTTTGGGTGGGCTGCGAAGGGTGGGGTCCCTGCCTGGAGGCCAGGACATTGGATGCCTGAACCCCCCCTCCCCCGACCTGTGCCTGCCTCCCCCGGTCGGCGCAGATGTTGAGTTTAAGAGGGTAAGATTTGAACTCTTGTGGAAATGACATTTCTTGCTCATTCCTTTTGCCCAGACAGTGGGATCTTTTGGGAAAAGGCTGCTTTGTTTTCTCTTAAGGAAAAAGCCAGTAAATAGAAATAGTGTAGTAAAAAAAATGACATGGATAGCAATGGGGCGCCTGGGTGGCTCCGTCAGTTAAGCGCCCGACTCTTGGTTTCAGCTCAGGTCGTGCTCTCGGGGTCGTGAGACTGAGCCCCACATGGGGCTCTGAACTCAGCGCAGAGTCTGCTTGAGATTCTCTCTCCCTCTGCCCCTCCTGCTCCTGTGCGCTCTCTCTCGCTCTCTCTCTCTCTAAAATAAATAAATAAATCTTTAAAAAAATATGGATAATGATGGTGATGTTTTGTCACCATTTCTTGGATAGCTGCTGGGTACCAATTGTCAGAAAACTATGGCATTTGCCCTCCAACAAGGCAGGCCTTGTCATCCCCCTTCTATGGGGGAAAAAGTTAAGACCCAGGGAGGAGCGGTCACTTTGCTCAAAGGCATCCAGGGTTCCTTCACCAGGGGGTGAATGGCAGAGCTGGGGTCCCACTGAGCCTGGAGCGCATTCTTTCCCTCCTCACTGCACTAGGGAGTGAGAAGCCAGGACAGACCAAACCGCCCCTCCCCCTCCCCCTGGCTGTTCCCAGAGCAGCCTGCTTCCCTCCCTCCCTCCCCCACGGCTCTCCTCTCCTTACCTCGCCACCAAACTGGCTGCTTCTCTTCCCCCCCTTCATCCAAACTTAGGCTGAACTACTCCCACTCCATCCCCTCTGTGTTTGCCCAGCAGGTTCTATTTGTCTATAGAGGCCCAGGTCAGAAGTCACTTCCTCTGTGAAGCCCCCCTGACTCCCTCGGGGAGCCTGCAGCGGTGGCTTTGCCCCATCGGTCAAAGTTGTCTCTATAGCACATGAAGATTGCAGTCGTTCTTCACTTTTGGTGCCGTGACCCCCTTTGACTGTCTGCTGAAGCCTGTGCATCTCTTCTCAGAATAATGTTTTATTATGCCTTATTATTTATAATATTTATAATGTCTTATTATTTATTTCCCAGGATCATGCATAAAACAATTGATCAGGATTACAAATGGTTGCAGAATAGTTATCAAAAAAACTCAAAAAAAATACAAATGACATATAGAATAACCCGTGTCCTCCTTTGCCAACACACAAATAACAAGATCTAACAGTGGGCCTGAGGACTCCCAGAATTTCAAAGTAGTGATGAGCATAAGCGATATTTCTAGCTAGCTGCAACGATTGTGATGTGAAGTCTGTGAATTCCATAGGGAACAAGATAGAGGAGAGGCTTCTTGTGCTTTGTTGTGGCTGTTATTGTGACCACGTTCCTAATGGAAGGAAATGCTACATTTCAGTTAGAGGTTGGTGCAAATAAAGACGCAATTCTCTTTCCCATCACTGTTCACCAACTCCTGATTTCTAACCTTGCGTCAGGGATAGAAGGGGTTCCTTGTGGGCCAGGATTGGGTGTTGTCTACATTTCCAGTACATAGAGACACGCCTGGTTTGGACCATGCAGACACACTGAATAGAGCGACCAGGAAGTTTGTTGAATGAGTGAGTGAGTGAAATAAGGGAAAGAAGGCAAGGCAGGGGGCCAGGCCAAGCTCCTCCCCCCCGGGTCCTCCAGCTGCGCTGGTTTTAATAGCATGAATCTGACTTGGCTGGGCCTGGTACTGTGATAAAGAGCGCACGTTCCCTATCTGCTGAAGGCCAGACCCCGTGCTTGTCAGGTGCTGCCCGGCACTGGCTGTGGCTCATCTCAGCCCCAGGGGGGGAGGGGCTGTGCCCTTCATGCCCAGGCTTCCCCTCTGCTTCCAGACCTTTCTCCGGGCAAATGCAGCCCGAAGGAGCTGCTGCGGTTTCAGAAATGAATTGACCTGATGCTCTTCTGGCTCTTCTGAGAAAAAACAGCGAGTGTCGTCTTAAAGAGGCATTCACTATCCACTGAGAATGTCAGGCTATCAGGCAGCCACCCTGGAAGAGGAGCCATCAACCTCAGCTGTCAGCCCTGCTCTGTACTCCCGGTGTCTGGAGCTCCATGACTTGTGGCTCGGGGAGCCGTGGGTTCATCCTATTTTGTATTCATCTTACATTGGCTAACCTGTGCTGGGCAGCTCGTGAACCAGGCACTGGGCTGAGCACTTTATAAGCATTTAATCTTCATTGAGTCCCTGAAATCATGAGAGATGGGGATCGTTCTGTAGAGGAGAAGATTCGTCTCTCAAAGTGGACAGAAGTTGGAGAGTTTGCCTGAGCTCACCCAGCTCATTAGTGCCTGGGTTGGGACTTGAACCTAATCACCTGTGCCCTGAGCCACTAAGCTGTGTACGTAAAATCTCTTCGTCAGACCCTGTGAATGCTGAATGCTTGAAGATTGTAGGGGGAACAGCAAATGCAAAGGCACGGGGGCCAGTTCAGGGAGAAGCTAGTGGTTGTTGGCCTGCTCTGGAGCACAGGTGCTTGGGTGGGAGTGGGGCATGCTGGGCTGGACATGGTGATGCTGCCCGCCCGGGCTGACTTGACCTTGGTCCTGTTGGCAATGGGGAGCCATTGAAGGTCAGTGAACAGGGAAGCAAGCAGAGCTCAGATCTTGTTTCAGGAAGACCTCCCTGGTATGCCAGGAGGAGGATTTCAGAGGTGGTGGAGGGGATCCAGGGACAGTGGGTCACTGCTCTGCTGTTTCCCTCATTCCCTGCTTCCATCCGAGACGAGCCGTGTGAACTGGTGGGAGGGAGATCCTGGGGCTTCTGGTCCAGGAATTTTCCCCAAACGAAGGCACTTCGTTTGCCTTCTAGGAAAACTAAACCCAGGGCTGCCTCCCTTGCTGGGTTCCTTGGTGCCTCCTTGGACACCCTACCCTGGGGGCCATCAGAGTTGCCGTGGCATGATTGAGATGAGATCCAGGTGTGGGTGCAGCAGTCCCGGGGGTGGGGAGCGTGGCGAGCCTTGGGCAAGCATCCCGGGTCTCGAGGCCTGGTTTCCTTATCGGCAGCATGCGGAGCCTGCTTGAGACGCTGCACCTCCCTGAGTTTTTCAGGATGCTGGTTTGAGTTCAGAGCGAACTCTCACGATCCAGCATGCGGTGGTGTGTCCCTTGCCGTGTTTGTCACTGGCTTTGGAGAAATCTGAGTGGACGTGTTCCCACAACAAAGTCTCTCCGGTTTTTGGTTTTTGTTTTGGAGACACGGGCTGGAGACAGATTCTTTGGGGTTTGCAAACTCGAGGGAGGCCGAGGAGCTGGGCTGGCTCCGTTGTGGGCCGCACCCCGAGAATCTGGTCTCCATGGAGCGCTCTCAGGCACGGGTGTAAGCCGATCCCCGCACAGCAACTGCGCATTAATGAAAGTTTTGACAGAGAGATTTCATTTTGGAACTCACATTCCCTGAAGGGTTTGTAATAATTGCACTTGAAATGGAGCCATTCAGCTTCAATGCTTTCCAGATTGGGGGAGCAGAGGTATGCTCCTTCCTGGGAAGGCCAGACTGGGGAGGGGGAGGCGGGGGGAGGTGTTGACCGTGAGAGTCCCCAGCCCCTCTCTGTGTGGATGCAGGGCCAGTGGCTGGCCCGGGACCTTGGGTCCAGAGCTGTGATCTCTGTGTCCTTACGGCCATCCAGGGAAGATTGATGGTGACCGTCTGGGGTCTGAGTCACAGACTGAGTGGGGACAGATCGGGGGTCCTGACCCCTCCCCAGACTCCTTCTTCCTTGCCCCAGAAATGCACTGGGGGATGTCTGCCTCCCAGAATGGTGATCTGTTCTCAGGTGTGTGGCGGCCTTTCCCCAGCTTGGCTTCTGCCTACCTGGGGCGGGGGGGGGCAGCCCCTGAACAGGGCAACTGTTGGCCTCCCCCTGCCTCCGTGGCTGACTCTGCCGAAGCCCCCTTCTCTCTCCACTGCAGGGCCTTTGCACTTACTGTCTCCTCCAGCAGAGACACTCTCCTATTGGGCTTTCTAATGGGGTGGCCCCTGCACCTTGCCTTCCGCTTTGCCTATTCTTTTCCTCTGCTTTATTTCTCCCCATGGCACTTATCCTACTACATAACCACCTTAACTATTATGCTAATTACTTTTCTCTGCTGGAATGTAGATCCCCCTAGGGCTTTGTCTTGATGAATTTGGCCAAGTTCATCTAGCTGGTAAAGAATGGAACCAAATGGAACCACAGCTCCTTGCTGTATCCTGTTAATCAAAAAATACCTGGAGAACGAACGAATGAATGAGTGAGTGAATGAATGCATGAACACAACAGGACCAGACATCGTGAAAGGTGACCTCATGCCACACGCGGCTGAGAGGTGAGTAGAGAGACCATCAAGGAGCCCCAGCCAGATTCAAGGAAGCTTGATTGTTTCATACGTCGGTCTCCTGGGTCAGTTTTGCTTGAAGTCTGTTCTTCGTTGGAACTGACACACGTGTCTGTCATCCCGCCCCTGAGGTCACAGGGAGTGAGGCAGGGCTCCACAGCTCCCCATATGCCGGCTTGTGTTCCACTTGGCCTGGGAGAAGGCAGGGCTGGATGATCACCCCACTTTGCAGATGAGGTTCAGAGACTAAGGGGGATCTGGTCAGGGTTGGCACTTGGGGGACCACACAGATCACTGAGTCTAGTGCCCTTCCTTAGAACTGCTGATGTGACCCCAGGACTAGGGAAGGGGGGGTACCCACTGAGGCAGCTTTGGGGGAGGAGGAAGCAGGGATGCAGGCCAACCTGGGTTCAAGTCTGAACGATGACAGTTCCCAGCGGTGAGACATGGGCAAATCACGTCACCTTCTCATTTGTAAAATGGAGCTAATCACGCTTTGCTCACAGGGTTGTCGGAAGGACAAAATGACATCATATTTATGAAATAAATACAGGCTGACGAGCCCTATGCCAAACAGAATTTTGATGAGGGTCCCCAGCACTGGTGTGATTGTTATGGTGGGAAGCTGACCTTTGGCTCCCCACCAGCAGGGAAGGTTCTAGCGACAGCCAGGTGCCTGTAGGAGGGAGGCCACCTCCCTGCTTTCCTGAATTTCTCTGTATGCCTTCAGCTATAAGAGATAGGAGCCTAAAGCACTCCAGGAGAGTCCCACCACCAAACTGCAAAAAAGTTTGCTTAGAGCTGGCCTCGGGATGAATAGGAACGAGGGAGTCGCCCCTCCTGCCCCCCCCCACCGTCCTCCCAGATCTCTCTGTCCCTCATCTTCACGTCTTGCCCTGGTGTGTGCCCTGTTCATTCCCTCGGAGGAGCGTCTCCCCCCAGCACAGAGCACAGCATGACTGATGCAGACTCACAGCCTTACTTTTCGAGGCCCAAGAGGAAACGTTTCTTCCCGATGCTGGAGAAGGAAAAAACTCACAGGGAAGGATTGTGATTGGCCCGGCTGGGTCACGTGCCCATCTGGTCACATGACAGATAACGGCAGACCCTGCAGATGTGGTCACGTTACTGTCACCTCCGTTCCCTTTAAAACGTACTCAAACAGGGAGTCTTACCCCTGCTCTTGAGCAGAAATTGGGCCTCCCCATGACTTTTCTGGCCCTTCGGTAGGTAACAGAAAGTTTGACCGTCAGTTACAGTCACAAACGCAGTCCCTTTCATTAACCAGACATGTCTGCTTCTACATCATCATCAAAACTCCCAACCTGATTGAAAGCGAAATCCGTCCCCTTCCCCAGTTGGGGCCGGCCACGGGCTGGCTGTTCCGATGGGGGGGGCATTCTTGCCTTCAGTGCCCCTTCGCCACTCCAGCCCTGCATCTCTGCGAGGTTGAAACCGGGGTCCGGGGTGGAGGCCAAGCTGGAAGAGCAGGAGGGTGACCGCTCGTCCTACACGCATTCCAGAAGCTCTTGGGGCTGCCATGCCTAGTGGGGGACACTTCCCCCACCCCAAGCCCTGGGGCAAATGCACACCTTCCAGCAGTTGCTTCCGCCTCTTTCAACCTCCAGGAATTTGGAGGCCACCTCTGACTTCTGCTGAGGTCTGTTCCTCTGTGATGGGCGGGAGCCGAGGTGCTGCCCCGGCCAGCTCACTGCGGGCACCTCCCATATCTGGGCCAGGGCACTCGGCCACACGTTCTCTGCTCCGAAAAGCTCCGAGAGCACGCAGGCCGATCCTTCAATTCTTAGTTCCACCACCAAAGCAGCCAGCCAGCCGACCTCCCACCTCCTGGATTTCCAGAGCAAGGGTCGCCCCACAGCCTCCTGTACCGTGTCCCTGCACGGAACTCCCTTTAGGCTCTACGAGTGACCCCACAGCCATCCCTTGAAGCCCGCGCTCCAGACTGGCCAGGCAGGCGGCTGAGTCCCACAGCATGCCCTTGCTCTTCGAATAAACCTTCGAAAAGCCTCTCAACCCTTTTATTATCTCTGATGGGGCAAGTTGTCCTTGGTCCCCTGCTTTGATCTTTCTGCACGATGGCTTGTTTCTAAATCCACTTTGGATTTCGACAGCTTGGTGCTTCAGTGGAAACTCCCAGCTGAGCACCCTGATTCATAATGGAAATGATAACCTCGGTTTGCGAACGCTTTCTCTCTGCTGGGCCCCGAGTGAATGCTGTGCAGATTTTCTTCCTGAGCCCTTCCAGCAATTCCACGAAGCAGGCCTTGTTATGTTACGTGACGTGACATTCTGTTATGTTTAGTATTAATACGTAATATGCATTTATATAATATACAACAACATCATAATAATAGATATATTACAATTGTTATCCCTACCGACAGATAACGTAACAGAAGCTCAGAGAGGCTGAGTCTCAGAGGATCTCAGAGCTCCAGTGGGAGTTGGCATGTTTGAGGAGGAATGCATAAAAATTGCCGCCGAGGGTGTCCCTATCCACTGGCCGACAGACATGCCCAAGACTTGGGTACCAGGGACCCAGAACCCCATAGAGAGGTGGCCCGGTGGGCATGGAGCCGGGCCTCGAGGGCTGGTGGTATATTCCCCAGGTCATACTGAGGCCCGAAGAGCCTGGCCTCATGCGGACACCCCTGATGTGGGGAGGAAGGGTGTCTTTTGACAGCAAACCCTATGATCACAGACGTGCAGGGAGCTCCTTTTGGGTGTTTGGTCTCTCTCTGAGCTACAGTTGTCTTTAATATCCCTGGCGTAAGCCAACCACCTGCAGATACGGGTCCAGCAGTCTGAGCTCTGGACCTCCGGGGTGGGGCCCTCAGCTTTCTTAGAATCGGCTTCTGACTGTAGGAGTTGGGCCTCATATTCGGAGGTGTTTTATTTTTATTCTTATTAAAAAGAAAAGAGTCCCCGCTCATCTAAACAAGGCTGTTAAATGTTGCTTAGGAATCTGCCAACTGAAATAAACCCACAGGATTAGGGAGGAAATGGGGTGGTGGCCACGAGGGCTGTTGGCCTGGAGACCCACACCCAGCCCCCTGCCCGGCCCTGTTCCAGCTCCCCCTGCCGCCTGGGTCTGGGTCTGGAGGGGCTCCCTGCCTCTGCAGGGGTGGGGTGGGGTGGGGCTGGGACAGACCGCAAGCTCAGAGGTGACGCCTCCTTGGAGGTGGCCCATCTCAAGTCCACAGTCTTCCACCCTTTTTTCTCAACTCACAGACACCTCCTCCAGGATGCCTACCCTTCCTTGGTCTGTCCAGATGGAAGCCAGGCTCTCTGTAGGAGTTGCCGCTCTTGTTGACCGTTGTCACTCTCTGTCTGCCCAGGCCCAGATCCCCAGCTCAGCCACGTGCTCTGTTTTGTCAAAAGGGTCACTGGGGTCATCCCTACAGTGCTCACTACAGAGTCTTGTCACAGTGGTGCTCAGACTCCTGGTGGTGTGCTCGTGTGCATGAGTGTGTGCACATGGGCTCGGGTGTGTCCCTGAGCTTTGTGAGCAAGCATGGGCTGTGTATGTATGTGAGTAGTGTGTGTGTGTGCATGGGTTCTGAGTACACACATGGGCCATGTGTGTGTGCATGGGCTGTCTGTTGCATGCGGTGTGTGTGTGCACAGTGTGGGTTAGGGTTAGGTACATGGTTCTCTTTAGTTCAAAGCGGCTCTCTAGAAAAATACACAGGGATGTATCATATATATATATACCGTGCCAAAGCCTTAGAGGTCATTTGGCCCAATCCCCCTCTTTGTTCAAATGGGGAAACTGAGGTGCAGAGAGAAGATTGGGCATTCCATACTAGCTGGCTTCTGACTCAGAAACTCCCTCAAAGCTGAAGGCTGGGGGCTGCCAGGGAGGGGACAGAGCTTGGGCAGGAGTTGGGCTGGAGCTCTGCCATCCCCCGGGGACCCATGAACAGGGCCTTGCAGCTGCAACCTGGGAGGGCCGCTTGATTGGGAACCCCCTTTTCAGGCCCACTGTGGGTGGGCGGCTCAGCCCACGAGTTCTTGGCGAACCAGCCCTCCCCTTGGCGCACCCCCCAAGTGGCTGTCCACCCTCCTCTCGGGTACTTCTAGGGATGGGCACTCCCTCCGTCCGGGGGCAGTTGTCCCCAGAAGGGCCCCAGGACAGACATGCTTCTTCCTTCCCCTCCTCCCTCCCCAGGGTGTGTTGCCCCAGTGCCTTCTTGTGGCTCCCCAGGGCCCCCCCTGCCCCCAGAACTGCCTTAGTTTGCCCACCCCATTGGTGGACAAAGCCAGGGCCAGGCGTCCCCCCCCCCCCCCCGTTATACAGCTTTCTCATTATTTCTTCTCGCACCCGTGATGGGGCTTCCTGGGGCCCTAGAACTGGATCTGTGGGGCCCTAGAACTGGATCTGTGGGGCTCCCCCACTTGGAGTAGCCAAGGCGCTAATGAAACAAAGAACCCTAAGAAGGGAGCCTCAAAGCCAGCAATGGGGATGCTTGTCCTTCAGCCTAAAATCAGGGGCACCGGTCAGGGCTGAGAGCAGTTGAGGTGGCCCCTGTTCAAGGAGCTGGGCTGGGGAAGGGGTGCAGCGTGTGTCCTCCTGAGAGAGGTGGGTGCTACAGCCCTCTCTTGACAAAGCCCTCTCTCGACATTGTTTGGGCCACAGTGGCTCTTCCACTTCCTGCCTCACCATCGTGTGCCATTTAAGGGGCTTTGCGGGAAAGGGACCGTGCTCAAGGCGACAGCTGAGCCCTCCTGTCTGCCGCCAGCCCAGGCGGTGGGGAGCCATGGTCTCTCTCTGTCTCCTGCGGACCCCTGGGCTCGCTGTCCTGTGTAAGCCAGCACCCCCTCTCTGCCACAAGCTGACCCCTCCTCACACTCTGGGATTTAGGGATCAGAGCCCTGCCCCTCCCCATCCATGTTCTTCCTGACTCGGGGCGGGGTGTGGGGGGGGTTCTGCCGCAGTCGGTCTGTCGGTCTGTCGGGGTGATGCCCTTGCTGCTGCTGAGAAGGGACATGCGTGCTGGGGTCTGTGATTCACCAGACACCTCTCCTCGGCCGCTTCACTGGTCCTTCTCCAGGGCTCTGAGGGACTGGCAGCACACAGAGGGGTAATGATTTTTTTTTTTTTACTTGCTCGTGACACACGTGAGGCCCCCAAGCCCCCAAGCCCCGAGGAATTCAGTGACTTGCCCACAGTCCCCCGCCACCAAGCGCCGGACCCCGGGTCCTCATCATCCAGATTCTCGGGCTCCAGCTGGGGCTTGGACCACTGTCGTCCCTGCCTGCAGCGTGTGAATACCGTGTGTGTACGTGTGTGCATGCCCGTGCACGCATGAACACTTGTGCACAGCATGTGTGTGATGGTCCTTCCACTGCTGTTCAGGAACGGCCCGGAGTCTGCAAGGACGATGGGGGACCACAGCCTGCAAGTCACTTCTCATGGTCTGTGTCCCACCCTGAAGCCTTTCTGATGTTTCTGGCAAGTGGCACTCCCTTGGATGGTTCTGGTAAGCTGGGCCAGGGCGTCCTGCAGAACAAAAGGAAGGTGAACAGGAAGGAAGGGTAGGATCTATGTCTGGGGCTCCTTCTCCCAGGTCCGAGCCTCTCAGGCCGGGTGTGTGGGGTGAGGCCTACAGGTCCGGGCACCACAGGCTGGGGGGTCTTGGTCCTTGGGGAGTCTTCCGGAGTCTCTCTGGTTTTGTCGTCTGTTAAAAAAGCAAATGCATCCTTTGGCTTCCCTTCTGAAAGGTGTCGTTTGTGAGGCGGCTGCTGGTCCCCCAGCACTCTGGTGGAGCTCCGTGGGGCCCCAGCACCGCACCGTGACGCTGTGTCCGGCACTGTGCCCGGTGGCAGGGGAGCCCGATCTCCCCCCACAGCCCCAGGAAGTGGGCCCTGTGATCTCATTCCCAGTTTACATGCGAGGAAGGGCAGGCCAGGAGAAAGTAAGTGACCCGCCAGGCAGGCGACTTTGGGCAAAGTCACATAATCATAGAACAGGGGAGCCCGCAAGGAGGGAATGAGAACATCCGTGAGAACCTGCTCGAGAAACGGCGTTCCGTCCTCTGGACGTCCCTGTTCGGGGGCCGGTCAGCAGAATGGGGTCTTGCCCGCACCAGCCCGCCTAAGATAACCATGCCCAGGCCCCAGGCCCCGCAGGTGGAGGCTGCAGAGCAGGGGTGTTGGGCCAAGGGCATGGATTCAGGGGAGACTTGACCATGCTCTGCAGACATCTAAAGGGCTGTCACGGGTGGGGAAGGAGCCAGGGGGAGAACTAGTGAGCGCACTTGGCACCAAGGGACGAAGAAGGAGGGGTGCCCCCGAGGCAACTTCCAGAGAGGCAGCGGACCGGACCTTTCGTCGGTGGGGGATGTTGAGGCAGAGTCGGACAGCATCCTGGGATGGCCCGACGACGTTTAAAGCATGCTCTTGACTCCACCTAATTGCAAAGACCCCACAAGATCCAGTCGGGCCTTGGCCCACTGTCCCCACCCAGAGAAAGCAGAGAACGTCGGAATTGGGAGTCATCTTCTGACATCTGGGCCAAAGGCTTTCTCCTCTAGATGGGGAAACTGAGGCCCAGCAGCCCAGGGCTGGAACCGGCACATGTTGAAGGTGACACAGGCTAGACCCTCGGTCTCCTGCTCGCCTCCCTGCCTTGTTCCACTTCTGAAAACCCTGGGACAGGAGAAGCCATACCCTAGGCCACCTCCCCACCCCCCACCTCCCTCACTCAAATCCTCCAGCCCTCCCCCTCCCCCGCCTCTCTGCCTTGGTTCTGTAGAGGGAGCGGACACAGGGTCAAAACAGACCCACTCAGAGCCTTTCGGACAAATGTTTGAAGAGTCACCGATTGCGTGATCCTCAGAGACCTGCCTCCGACTTCCTCCCCGCGGGACTCGATGGTTGCGGGCCCGGCCACCTCCTGGAGTCCCGTCCCGACTGTGACAGGCATATTGCAAGCATGTGTTTGCTGTCTGCAGGGCTGCTCGCAATAAACCAAGGCTGCAAACCACATTAAAATGAGCCAGAGAAGAGGGAATCACTTTGTAACATACTTTATTTTATTTTTGACTTGGAAAGAAGCACGTCTTGGCTGCTAATCAAAGAGTTGGTGGGGGCCTCTTAGCAGAAACCAAACGGGTCCTGGGCCAGACGCGCCCGCCGGGCCTCCCCGGACAGCAGCTCCGGCCCGAGGAGGGGCCCCCAGGCCATGGGTGGGCCGCTTGGCTGGTCCAGGAGCTGGAGATGGGTCCTTGGTGCCAGCCCCATGTCGACTGTCTCCAGGCTGTGGGATCCCATATCTCTTTCTTCCTTGTGCCCAGCCTCAGTGTTCCTGGGGTGTCAGGACTCCATTTGTTCCCAGAACCAAGAACTCCTTTTCATTAGTCATTGGGCTCTTGTAGCACCCAGGGAGAGTATATTTAAGGATCATTTTCGCACAAGAGGGGGCCGGTGACTCAGAGTCCCACGGTGGTGGGATGGAAGGGCTTCCTGACTTCACCTGATTGGCTCCAAGACCACAGGAAGATCTCATGCCCTCCCGGGTTTCTCGCAATAGCTCTGCAGGCTGGCCTGGACCATTATAGGACTGTTATGGGGTTCCCAGTGAGCGTGCTGGCATCCCAGATTAATGGGTCACGCGCCGAGATTCATCCCTGTATGAGCAGCCACCCTCTGGCCGGTCCCTCTTAGATCCCTGCGCTCCTTTCACCCCCTGCCAATACCAAGCCAACTCATCACCACCCTCTAGAACCTCGGCTGACTCTCCTTGCTCAGTGGTGGGCCACACTCTCTCAGCTGATGAAGCCAGAAACCGCAAAGCCCCAGCGCTCTCCTCTCCCCTGCCACCCCAGTTCTGGGGATCCCCACGTCCTGTGGGTACTTCTGTCTCCACAGCCCTCGAACACATCCCCTCCTCTCTGGCCCATGCCCATTTCTGAGTTTAGACCTCACTCGCCAATCACCTGGACCACCCCTGCCGCCTCCTATCCAAGATGGAAACTAAACATTCCCTTCCCCCTTTCAGACCTTTCTGGATATAAGCCAAATGACATCCCACTAGTGCGTGTTCCGTGTCTTTGTGCGGATTAGGAAGAGGTGCCCCTTCCTCGAGGCTCTTGACTGCCATCTGCTGGAAAATGGGTGTAATAAACCTACCAATCTATGATGTCTGGGCAGGGATGGCGCCCCCTAGGGTTGTGCGTGTACAGTGTCCTGAGTCCAAACATCTCGTGGCATGAGAAATCCTGAGAGCCCTCATGTCTCCCATCCCTTATCTCCATGCAGATCCTACCCTCCAATGATACCGAGCTATTTGAGGCACGGCGGTTCAGAACGTGGACTTGGGGAGATGCATCCAGTCAGTTTCCTCATCTGTAAAATGGGCATAATACCAAGAGTCTCCTCACTGGGTTGTTTTGAGGATTTAATGAGTTAATACCTGGAATATGTTTAAAATGGGGCTCGACACACAGACATACTATATTGGTATTTTTCTTTTATTATTCTTCTTTCTCGCTTCTGTCTTTTGGCATGCATTCTCCCTGCTGAGAAATGCCTCTCTCCCACCCCGTTCTGCCTCTTTGATTGGTCAACATCTCATCATACCTCCAGGCTCCGCAGTCCCTGGGTGACCCTCAGACACAGCTCTAACAAAAGTTGTCCTAGTCACTTGGATGTCCCTGGGCTCCTTGCCAGCAGGAATGAGGTTGGATTTGGGTCTGAATCTTCAGGCCCCTGACCTTCCCAAAGCTTGTCCTGAAATTCGCCTCGACTCATTTTGAGCATTTTGCTATTTATTAAATAAATTAAGCCAAGTAGCCATTAAATGGGATCTCAGTTCAAAACGGTAAAATAAATTAAATGTCCCTTAGTAAATGTCATTTATTTGGTAGGTTAGCCCTTTTACAAAAGGAGCTAAAGGGAGGAAAGTGAATATTAACAACTAGCATGAATTGACCACTACGGTGAGCTCCTCATGGATCTCCTCTGTTAAACCCTCACAGGAACATCAACTTTATTCACATTCCCATTTTAGAAAAGAGTACTCTGAGGACTCAGGGTTAAGAAACTTGCTCACGGCCCCTAGCCCTGTATGGGGTGGAACCAGGATTCCAGCTTGGCTTGACTGATTACAGGAAAAGGTGGGGAAGCATGCTGGTCTGAGGGCGGCTGACTCCTGCCCTGAAGTCCTAGGACTGGGAATGTGATGGGGGGAGGGGGGAGTGGGGGAGGGTGGGGGGGGGCAGGACCTGAAGCCCCAGAGCCACAAAGCAGGTGCAGTGGGAAGGGTGGTTCTCAGGGCTTGGCCCTCTGAGTCTTTGCTTGGTGTCACAGCCATTCCCCTGGGAGCTGTGGGATTGTACGCTGGGAGGAAAGAAGTGAAATGGGCATCAGTCATCACACCAGCCCGAGGATCAGAGGCCTGCATTCAAGTCCCAGCTCTGTAGCCCGCTGTGTGGCTCTGGGGGAGTCACTAGCTTCTCTGAGCCTCAGCTTCATCACGCTAATATCCCATCTGCTTCGGGCTTGAGTAGAGACACCTGGCGAGAAAAGCACTACATCCGCCCCACAGAGAAGCAGCTGGGGGGCAGGAATTCCCTAGTGAGGTTGGCAGTTACCAGTTTTGAAAGGAGATGCGGGCGCCTGGGTGGCTCAGTGGGTTAAGCGTCTGACTCTTGATTTCGGCTCAGGTCATGATCTCAGGGTCGTGAGATCGAGCCCCGCATCAAGCTCTGTGTTCAGTGCGGAGTCTGCTTCTCCCTCTGCTCCTCCCCCGACTCATGCTCTCTCTCTCTCAAATAAATAAATAAATAAAATCTTGAAAAAAGAAGAAGAAAGGGCATGGAAGCCCGGGACTGAGGGATTTACATGTCAAACTGGAAGTGGCCCCATTTCAGACCAAGATGCTTGGGCTATTTCCACCCTTTGGTTCTTGAGGTAAACAGAGAGCATGTGGGTATACCTTGTTGTCTGAGTACTTGTCTTCAACTCTTTTTTTTTAACTCAAGTCCCTGAGTGGGACTACATAGGAGTCTCAGAGGCTCCATGTTCTGAGTTGTAATTGCCATGAGTGGGCCAGCTCTGAGTTGGCTTTTCCAGTTGGGGATCGTCTCTTCCTTGCCCCCACTTCCTGCCAATCCTTCTTTGGCTTCTGCAGGGGCGCATTTCCCTTTCCCTTTGGTTTAGCTACGGAAAACCTTGAGGGTCGACGCAGCGTCCTGCAGCTCATTCTCCCCCCACAGCCCTTATGTGAGAGTTGGACTTAGAACCTGCATTTCTCAGGGGGGATGCTAGTCTTCCCGTACACCTTCTTGTGCAACTCGAAAAGAATTTGCCCAATAAGTTGGAAATGAAATCCCCAAATTGCGCCCAAGTCTCTGCTGTGTGTTGCCAGGATTACATTTCTGTTGGGGGGGGTGGTGCACTAGGATTACTACAGTCCTAAAGATGCCAGAATAGTCAAGCCCTAAGATGCCCACAATGCTGGATGGTAACCTGTCCTTTCCCTTTCTTATCAAGGAAGAAAACTCACCTCCGTATAGAGCACCTGCTAACTCTGGGTCTGGCTTAGTGTGGGTGTGGTGGGGTTCCTGCGACCTTGCTCCTGTAATTCTCACCATAGCCAGGAGAGGGCAGTAGAATGGCCCACAGGACTGGTAATGGCGCAGCCTTGCCCAAGCTCGCCCTGGGAGGCCCTGGGACAGGTTCCTTAAGGGCTGATGTGGATCTCCGCTGGGAAAGGTTGGGGACCTCACCACCTCCGCACTCTTCCCCTTTTGGGGAGGCCCCCGAAGGAACGCCTCACATCTTTGCCAACACCGCAAGTTCGATTTTCTCCAGCAGCTGGTGGTTTTGATCCTAGAGATGTGATTCTTTGCTTCATCTTCTAGAAAACCTCAAGCCCCATTTGTATCTGATGGTTGACACTTGTGATGGTTTGCCCAGTTCCGTTTTTCATTCCTTCACTCACCCTTGGCTTCCCTTGCGTTTTCTGCCCTGCTCTCTTCCTCCCCCCCGCCCACCAACCATCTCCTGCTTTCCACCTGCTGCTGTCAGCATCTCCAACCAGTCCTCCCCCAGTTCCTCATCTGTAAAAGGAGGGACTGAACTGGACATCAGGCAATGGTGTTAACATTTCGGGGGCGTGCATCTCCTACTCTGAGAATTGGCCGAAGCTTCAGACGGTTTCCCCTCGAACTTGCCCAGGCGTGGATAACTGTGCTGGCAGCTTCCAAGGGTTCAGAGACTGAAAACCTTTTGGGGGTTCCCTGAGCTCTTACAAAGAGTCTTTCAGATCAGGTGATAAAATGAGGAGGGACCCCCTAATCCTCATTGGGCCCCATTTCACATGAGGGTAGGGGTCGATTTTCAAAGTCTCAGGCATTTGCCTGCCCACCAGAGTGGCCCAGACCTTTCTCGGGTGGGCCTTGGGGATACACACATTTAATTCAGACAGAGCAGCAGACCCCCTTGGACCACCTCAGACCTCATAAATGGGGAAGAAACCAAATGCTATTGCGGGGGGCGGAGCAGAGCAGGGTGCTGAGGAGATGGGCTCAGAGTGGAGCTCAGCCAGCTTCCGGCTGACCTTGCCTTGGATAAGGCCTGGCATCTCTCTGGCCCGGTGGTGAAATGGGGCTAACCCGGAATCCCCCCTCCACCAGTGGGAGCGTGCTAGCACAGGGAACTTGGGTGCCCCTTTACAGGGAAGCAATAAAAGATTTCTCTGCCTCTTCCCATCAGCAGAGCTCATGTCTGTTTCCCCTAGCTGGAACTGAGTCACAAAAATTCTTTTATGATCCGTTTTCTGGCCCTCACCTCTGTTTTTTTGTTTTTTTTTTTTTTTTTGGAATTCTGAAGCCACATCCTAAATTTCCTCAGCCTAATTTTAGTCTCTGAGAACTGCAGCCAGATGATGTCAGACTGAATATTAGATGCCATTGGTCTTTCCAGGCCCAGCTCTGTCACCAGCTCCCTGCTGTAGCGCTATCCCACAGGGTCAGGTGGGAGGTGTCATGGTCATCAGCTGCAGTAGGAACCTTCTTCTCTGTAGGAAATGTCCTTGGCATTTGGTATCCACCTAAATCCAGGGATAGGAAAGGTTTCCCCAAAGGGAAGGAGCACGTTGTCCTTCATCAGCAAGCTTTGTCAGGACACCCCAGTGCGTGCCAAGAGCCTACTATGTGTCCCGAAGAAATGGGCAAGATCCTCCTCTGTGAAAATGGACCCCATCCACCTCCCATACTCAGCCCACAAGCACCTTCCAACTGCAATGGTTTTTTTTTAAAGATTTTATTTATTTGTTTGAGAGAGAGAATGAGAGATAGAAAGCACGAGAGGGAAGAGGGTCAGAGGGAGAAGCAGACTCCCTGCTAAGCAGGAAGCCCGATGTGGGACTCGATCCCGGGACTCCAGGATCATGACCTGAGCCGAAGGCAGTCGCTTAACCAACTGAGCCACCCAGGCGCCCAACTGCAATGGTTTTTTAAGACTTTATTTTTTAGAGCAGTTTTAGGTTCACAGCAAAACCGAATGGAGAGTATGGAGTGCCTGGGTCCCCCTGTCCCCACACCCATGGAGCCTCCCCATCATCCACACCCCCACCAGAGTGGTGCCTTACACTCTGTCGGTGACCCACACTGACACATAATCAGCCCGAGTTCATGGTTTCCACTATAGTTCGCTCTTGGTCTGGTACATCCTATGCCGGGAGCACCTTCTAACCGCCGAGTTTGACCTCATTATCTAGGGGCACATCCCAGTTCCTGGGTTCTGATGCTTATCCAACTTGAAAGGCTTTTAAATTAAAAAGAAAATGTGGAATACTTTTCATTTCTAAAAACCTGCGAGCAGGTGAACACTTGCCCAAGTTTCTCTCACGGCCTTGAAGGAGCCCTTGCAAGGGAAGGTTCTAGAATCATGAGCTTTGGGGCGAAGCTTCTTTTGCTTCTTATTCCCTTCTTAAAATTGTTCATTAGCTTCTGTCACTCTGAAGTGACAAGGTGTCACAGGCACCTTAGCAGGCTCACAGGACCCAGCATGAAGAGTTAGAGGCCCATGTTCTAGCTACCCTGGCCTGGAATGTGCTGAGCTCTCCCCGTGCGCAGGGCCTTTGCACGTACGGGCAGGCCCCTCCACCTGACCAGCTTCCCTGCCATCTATATCTGCTTGCTCCTGCTCTGGGAGCCTCCACCAGCCAACCACATCTGCATTCGAAGCTCCTCTCTCTGTTCCCCAAATCGCATGTCACTCCCCCCACTGTAGCACACGGGACACTGCGGTAGCTGTCTGGTGACCCCAGGTTTCCATCAGCAGACTCGACGCTCCCTAGGGCCAGGAGCTTGTTGTAGCCCCAGCGCCCAGCAGGGCACCGTGAACATCTGCTGAATAAATGCGCGATGGAAAGGTAGATGTGGAAAAGGTGGAAGGAGAAGCATCCTGAGCTTTGTTCCTCTCCCGCCTCGGTCTGTCCTCTGGCCTTAGCACAGCTGCACAGCCCCACACCCCCAGTCAGTCCTGTGTGGCTGGGTGATACGTTTCGAACCCTCTCCTGTTTTTCCAATGAGATGAGACGTCTTATCCTGAGTGCTCCTCTGTTCTTGGCCTCGGTGTGTGGTCCTTTCCCCCCACTCCCTGCCAGGCCCCAATTGCTGTAGCGGCCCAGCGCCCTTTACCCTTGCAGAGGGAGGGGTGTGGGAGGTTGGTCTCCCCGCCCTCCCCTCCTCTCCTCTCCCCCGCCAACCTCAGATGTTCCACGTTCAAGGCAATGGAGGCCAAGATGCTGGCCTGCCGCCAGACCTCGTGTACCTCCCAGGATGGGCCAGACTGATACCCCCTCCCTTTACGGGCCCCAAGGGTTCCAGCTACTGGACGTCGGCATCTCTTGGAGGCCCGGTAGCCAGAGCCCAGCTGGGGCTCAAGGCAGCTCCAAGAAGTCATGGAGGCAGCCTTTCCCAGGGGGATGCTGGAGACGGAAGCTTCTCACTCAAGAGATGCTTCCTGAGGCTTCCACCCATCCTCAGGTCATCACACTGGCAGGCGCCAACCCCCTGAGGGGCTGCATCCCGCACGGAGACGGCAGGTCCAGGGCGGCGGGCGCTGACTGTCCAGCTGGGGAGGCAGGGTGGTGGGGGAGGGAACACTGCCTGAGACCAGGAAGAGCGGGTTCGAGGCCTGGCTTCTCCTGGGTAAACCTGGCTAATTCCCATCTCTCTGAGTATTTCTTTATCTTCAATCGAAGCCAACAGCTTCCCCTCCCTGCTCACATAGAAAGTGAAGATGCTTTGGTCCCTCCTTGAGTTTGCAGTCGGCCTGGGTTCTGCAGCCTTTGATCAAGCCCACAGCTCCCACGTCTGGTCCCGGGCTGGGGGGTACAGCCCCCCTGTACACGAGTGATGCTGAATCTGGGCAGAGCATCAAGGGGCGATGGCTTCCTCCTAGTCCCCTGGGACCCCAAACTGGGATGGAGCTGGGAGCCCCCAGCAGCACAGTGTGTGGCTTCCTGGTCTGTCACAGCCCCGGGGGCTCTTCTTAGCTGGCCACATGAGGTGACTCAGAAGTACTGAGCATCTCACTTCTTGACACAAGGGTCTCGTCTGAGTCCAAGGCAACAGGTGGCTCTAGGTGGGCAGGGACCTCTCCAGGCCCCGGAAACCTTCAGAAGGCTTCAACTTGGAAAAATGAAGCCCACTTAGGTGAATCCCACGGGGGGAGGCGGGAGAGGGGGGCTGGGGGATGGGTGAGTGGTAGGACTAGACCCCATTTCAGGGCCGGGACTCCTGGGCGCTCAGTGTGATGGCCACAAAGCGAACTCCCAGAGCAAATTCCCAGTTTCTGACCTGGTTTCTAGGGATGATCATGTCCCAGAGGGGCTCCATCTGGATTCGAGTCTGAATTTATCAGGCACATTTTGGGTCGTAGCCATCTTACTAGCTGTGTGACGAGCTGTGTGACATCTTACTAAGTTGTTCTCTGTACCTCAGTCTCCCTACCTAGCCCTCCCGGAATCTCAGATGCCCAGGACAGTGCTAGTTGAATGTCCATCCGTGAGGCCATCTACTAACGACCGCTCCAAATATTGGGCAGTGGTGAGTGCTTCACTTTCCTTAGGAAGGATTCTATGTTCCAGAACCTTCCCGGGTCATTTCCCTCTGGAGAATTGCCATTGGGAGTTGATGCTGAAAGCCTGTCTGCCCCCTTCCCATACAGCCTCAAGCCTGCCTCCCAGAGCTGGCCATTGGTACTGCTCATCTCCTCTAGACCCTCCTGTGGACCCTGGGGCCTGACGGAGGGGCGATCCACCTCTTGGCTTTTGAGTCAAGTATCAGCCTGGAATGTCCTATAGGGAAAGCTTAAGAGACTACCATGATGGGGGTGTGTGTTGTGGATATACATGCATGTGTGTGTGTGTGTGTGTGTGTGTGTGTGTGTGCGTGATCTCAGCATCAGACTCATCATGCTCATGCAGAGCTTGGACGTTAGAGCTGAAAAGATCCTTAGGGACACACACACACACACACACACACCCCTTATTTTGTGAATATGTGTATATATATATATATATTATACATATATATGCTGTGTAAAGAACTTTGGGCCCAAGGGATTTGGCCGTGGCCAAGGACAGGAGCCCTGGGTCATGCTCAGTAACGGTGTGAACCCACAGTGGGACATCACACACTGGGCATCTCTTCATAATCTAGGTGCACATGACCTCCCCACACTAGATCACTGTGAAAGTACCAGCATTCCTGTCCTGTACTTGGATCGGCTGGCTGGCTGGCTGGCTGGCAGGAAGAGAGCAGGGCATGAGGCTCCCAACCCCTTCTCTGCCTCCTCTCCAGGGCAGGGACCAAGAGTGGGGGCCTGCAGGACCTGTCCAGGCACTGGGGCCCCCTCGACCTCCAGGAGCTCAGGTCACCTAAGGAAGAGGGCAGTTCTGTTGATGCTGGGTCACCCATGGCAGGTGTGGCAGGGTGGGCGGACACGGGTCTCGGGAATCTGGGACCAAGGTTTACATCTGAGTCAGAACCGGGGGGGGGGGGGTGGTGGGGGTGGGGCTGGGGCCGCCCGTACCCGCAGACACTTAGATCTGGGGCTTAGTGAAAGAGGAGACAGGAAGAGTCTACCCCTGGTCTCCCGGGGTGGGGGGCAGCAAGGAAGCTTGTCTGTCTGGACCCGGATGGAGAGAAATAAGCCTGAGAAATCAAAGTCTCGGGCCTCTGCCTCCCACAGGCTCAAGACTGAAACTTACCCTACCCCTGTGGCCGCCAAGCTGGTTCCGAGTCGGAGCTCTAAGGGACTCAAGGGGAAACCTCCAGAATAACAGATTAACTATTCAAATCCAGCAGTGCGGAGACAAGTAACAGCTCACGACCAAGCAGAGTTTAGCAAATCGACTCCTGGAATTCAGCTCATTAACAGTTTAAAAGATACAGTTCAGCATCTCTTCATGCTGTAAAGGGCTGATGAGCCAGGCAGGGAAGGGACCTCCGCCGGGTCACACGAGCCAACATCACACCTGCCTGAGTCCCGAGAAGTGTCCCCTTCAAAGTCATGAGTGGGATTCCAGAGGCAGTCATCAGACTTCACTGTGAAACTGGGAGTTAAAAGCATAAAAGGCGGATGGAGTCACGAACTTCTGCGTGACAAAAAGCAGCCGTTACCAAAGCAAAAACCACAGGCCAGGGACCCAGGGATGGGGAGCAGGTCTTCGGCGGATGTGAAATGTGATGACGGGTTGGTATCGGAAACACAGGGAGAACTCCCGTGACTCCGTAGGAAAAAGACAGAAGGATCCGATGGAAAAATGGGCCGAGAACATGAACAGGCATTTCGGGGTCTGGAGGAGAAGTGTTTACTCAAAACCCTAGGAAAAGATGTTCAGCTTCACTGGTGATGTGGCAAATGCAAATTCAAACCACAATGAGATAGCATTTTACACCCACCAGATTGGCAGACTTTTGTAGTGTTGGACGGCTGCCTCTCAGGGCTCCCCGGGGGCTCCAGGGGGCTCCAGGGCACGGGGGCTGAGGGGGTGTTGCAGGAGGCAGAGGACCGGATGCCCCCACACACGTTAGGGAAGCTCATTCCTGACTCCTTATTGTTCTTCAGGACTTGGCTGTGGCTGGGACAGTGAGCAGTTTGGGCCCTCCCCCAGGCCCTCGCCACCCCACCCCATGATGCTCCCACCCTGGGCCCTTGGGGTCTGCCAAGACTGCTTCCTTGGAATCTGCTGGTGTCAGGCTCCCCTCGGCCCACCCCTTCCAGACAGCCAGATGGGTCTCTGGCTGCAGCGCCTGGGTCTGATCTGCAGAGTGGGGTAGTGGGGGCAGGGTAGGGAGAAGGGGTCTGGGGGTAACTGGATCAGACCACCCCTCCCTTGCCCTTGGACAGACCCCTCTCCCAAGGGAATCTGCACTCCCAGCTCCCCACCACCGTATCCCTGAAGCTCAGAGAGGCTGAAGGGAGGAGGTCTGGGCTCTCTACCCTCCCCACACTCCAGTCCAGCTGTGAGAGCAGGGAGCAGGCACCAGAGGCTGAGGCCAGCCTTTGGCTGTCTCCCTACCTCCCCTGCAACCACTTTGCTTCTGGCCTGAGCCTTCTCCCATCTACCACTTGGTGAGGCCAGTTGGGCTCCCAGGAGCCTGGGGTAGGACCAGTGTAGACGCCAGCCCTGTTGATGGAGCAAAAGCTTCCCCTGCTGCTGCAGACCAGCGTCTGGGTGCTGGAAAATGTGGCCGACAGGAGCCCCGATCCAGTAGTTGTACTCTGTGCATGAGCGGAGGGCTTCTTGTCTCCTTCCTTGAATTTGTACCCAGACGGAGCTGCTGACTGAGGAGGATCGGCATTTCTGGATCCCAGACCAATTTTGTCTTTCTGGGCTGGATAGTCTCTTGCGCCTTCTTAATTGTGGGGACAGTATTATTTTCTTCTTAGGCTCTGCTGGCAAGAGAGAGGAATGGGATGGGAGAGTGCTTTGTAAAGTGTTGTGCTTCCAGTGGTAATGTATGGATTCATTCTTACTATGGTGTAAATGACTAAGGAGGGTCAATGACGTGCCCACCCTGGGAAGGTCGAAGATCCTTAGATTCATACCCAGAACTGGGTTTTAGCTCTGGGGCGGCCACCACCCTAAATGTGTGACTGTGGCCATGAGCCACTTACCACCCCACATCTGTGTTCAAATCTGTTTAAAGAAAGAGCTGGGTGAGATAGGTCTAAGATCCTTTGGTCTTTACAGTTGCATGGGAGATTTGCTTTCTGAGCATGTGAGTGCTAATTCTGCATTCCCTCGAACCGGTTTAGGGCCCTAGGAGGGAGCCTTGATTTTCCTTCTCGTCTGAGCAAAAGTAACTCAAGTTCAGAGGGTTAAGGAACTTCCCAAGGTCACACAGCTTCTTGGGGGGCACAAATGCCCATGTATTCTTCACATTTGTTTTAAACTAGTGGGGCAGTCGTTGGGGAGGGAAAGTGTCTCTAAGAAAGAACCAGATCCTCTCTGAGTGATCCTTCAGGCTGGGAAGTAACAGCCAACTAACCCATCCTCAATGAAGGTCTGTGCTTGCGGAGGGGAGGGGCCTCATCCAGCCGGCCTGTAGTTGCCATGGCAACCTCCTCCTGCTAGGACAGGCAGTCCAGGTTTGACCCTGAGAGCCAGGAGCCTTGTCACCTACCAACTCTTCCTTCCTGGCCCCCTCCCTGTGTGGCGACCGGAGGCCAGGTGGGGCAAGGCTCCAGCCAGACCTACTCCTGGCCAGGAAGGGGTGAAGTTGGCAGCTGTGCAGTGGATGGGTGGACAGGGAGGGGGCAGGCCGGGCCCAGAGGTATGTCAGCCCCAGATGCTGCCAGATGCCACGAAGCAGGTAGCTTCTGTGTGGCCACTATACCGCCCCTGGACGTGGGACGGGCCTCATCACATGAGCCTCCCTTGGGTATCTGAGAACTGGGAGTAGGAGCGCCAGTACTTGGCCACCTCTTGCCCGCCTTGAGCCCGGGACCAGGAGCTAGCTGATCCTGTGCTCCCACCCCTTAGAGCCCCGTGCTCACCTTCTGGCCCCCCAAAATAGCCATCACAAGGCAGATAGCCCTGTGAGGACACGAAGGCCTTTCGTGGAGCCCAGCTGAACCCTGGATGAAAGCCAAGCCACCTTGGGCCTTCACCTTGCCTTTGGAGGAGGAGGGACCCCGAGAGGGGAGGGCCCTGTCCAACTGTTGCTCCCCGTGTCTCCTTCCTCTAAGCCGGGGGCTCCTGCCCCCGATTCACTGCCCCATCCAGTCCCACCACCTGGGGCCAGACCAGTGACTTTGCCTTCAGTCCTTAAAACTCTGTTGTCATTTCCCTCCGAAAGCCCCAATGACCAAAGAGACTCCACCCCCTGCTTGCCAGTCTTTTCATCCTAAGCTGTTTCCAACCAGTGCGGCAGGTGGGGGAGGCCCCCCCTCCCCGGCTCCAGGCTGTGGGTGCTCCTCACGGCCCTCTGGGCTGCAGGAGCCCCTGGGCAGAGTCAGGTGACACCCTCCCATGGTCCGGAGGCCCCCCTCCCTGCCTTGGTCAGCCAGCTGTGCTTTCTGGCCCTTGAACCTTGACCTTGGGCTTGGAGCCCCGTTAAAAAGGATTCTTTCCCAGTGACACACAGCAATGGCAGTACCGACTCCACGAGTCCAAATGGACCAGCAATCCCAGAGCTCATCTCCCTCGGCTGTGCTGGGTATCATCTTTCAGACTCAGACCGTGCTGCCCGCCAGCTCTGTGAGACCCTGGAGATATTTATGATCTGTTTCTGGAGGAGGGAAAAAGAGTCAGACACTTCAAACAGTAACTTCGGATTAACAACATGAAGCTCAGAATCCACCCAAGAGAAGCAGCTGAGTCACTGACCTTGAAGGATGGAACAGACACAGGGCAGACCCAGCTGCAGAGAGACTGGGTCCCTTCTTTCTGTGGTGATGAAATCCCCTGTGTGTCCCCAGGGACATTCCTGGATGCCCCGACGTCCCTCCACTGAGCAAACTGTATACAGCTACCTTCAGCCAAGTCCCCCCAGCTTCGGGGACCCCACCCCATCCCCAACCAAGGGCCCGCAAGTACCCGGTCCTTCAGGATTCTGGCCCCGCCACACCCATGTCATTGATTTCTGGGGACAGCCAGTCGGACGGAAAGCCGCCGCCGATGAGACATATATTACTTGAATCAAACGAAGCTGCCACCAGCTACCACAACTCACCTGTCCAGAGAGGTGAGTTATCCCGATGTCTGGGGAACCTGTCCGGTAGGTGATGCAGCCATGATGGGGTTGTGCGGCCTCCGGGGCCCTCAGGGTCCAGGCAGCAAAGCCCGTGCCCCATCATTGGGTGCTCTCACTGATGTGACTCCTCTGCCGGTGAGGTTCTCAAGGTGGCCAAAGCAATTGGGAGCTGGACATCCTGAAAGAAAGAGCACCCGGGCTCTGGAGGATCTCTGGTCTGGTTCCTGGCCCTGCCTGCGGGGCCTGGGGCAGCTTCGTCTCCTCTCAGCCTCTGGAGACCACTCTCCAAAGGCCAGGGACAAAGGTCTGGACAGGGACTATTGCCTCAGTTTATCGTGGAGGAAAGCTGAGGGTCCCCCTGATGAGGAGCAGCTGAGCCGAGATGGAAGAGGGCCCCCCGCTCCTCACCTGGAGCTCCGGATGCCCGAGTCCCACCCGGCGGTCAGGTAGCCTCTGCAGCACACGGGATGCTTCACACGGGATCACATTTCACCAAAGAAGCCTGAGACTGAGCCGTGACGGGGTCCACCTGCTCGCAGGAAGCAAAGCCTGGCTCCTTCGCCCATGGGGGAAGAGAAGGGGAGAGGTGACGCACAGCTGCTGTGCCTTCTGGCTCCAGGGACAGAGAGGGCTGTGCCCTGCCTGAGGTCACAGAGTTGACCCCACTTCCTGTCCAACAGGGGCACGTGCTCACAGAACAGGGACTGGCCCCTGGCCTGGGTAGCTGGTGGGCCACTAACAGGGGCCTTCTTGTTGCTCATTTGGGTTCCTTTTGCTGGAGGTTCTGTGAAGGAGGTGGGTGGGGTGGGAGGGCCCCTGGCCTTCCATTGGTGACACTGTTTTTTTTTTTTTTAGAGAGAGAGTGGGAGGGAGGGGTGAGGGGCAGAGGGAGACGGAGAGAGAGAATCTCCAGAAGACTCCGTGCTGAGCACAGAGCCTGACACGGGGCTTGATCTCACAACCCTGAGATCATGACCTGAGCCGAAATCAAGAGTAAGCCGCTTAACCAGTTGAATCCCCCCAGGCACCCCTGACACTGGGGTTTTTGTCCCAGCTCTGTGTGACCTGGGAAAGTCCCCTCCCCTCTCTGAGCTGCCCTTTGCACTGCTGTAGGTTGGGACCATGGACGGTGGGTCCAAGTGCGGCCAAAGGTGTAAGAGAGCTTTGCGAACCATAGACAGGGCTCTGTGTACATGGAGAATGTTTCGAGGCTTCCACCCGTGTGTCAGAAATAGGACCAGACAGACAGATGCACATAGAGTGTGCACACAAGCGTGCGTGCCCAGAGACACTCCCCTATAGACTCCCCCACGCCTGGGCCTGAGTGTGCACACACACACACGCATACTCAACGTGCATGTTCTTACGTATCTGTGTTTGGGTGGGGAACACGTGGATTGGTCTCCCCTTGTGCCCCTTCCTTCACCACCTACCCAGCAGCAGTGCCCTGACCTTCTCTGAACCGCTGATGCTGCCCGGAGCCAGCCCCTCTGCCCCAGCGGCCCCCAGCCCACACCACTGCCAGCTTGGGTATCTTCTTAGTTGGGCCTCTGGGGGAGAAGAACAAAGAAAATATGTCAGCCCCGTATAGCAAAGGGACATAAGTTACTTTTAGGAGGGATCTCATTTCTTAAGGAAATGCATTTATTTAATTCCTGCTGTTTCCTCACAGAGGTCGAAGGCCCTCATGTTTTAGAGAGGAAATGCTATGGTACCCTCAGCACAGGGCTCACGGCAGTTTGTGGGAAGGCAGGTGCTGAAGTTTTGCCTGGAGTGGTCAAGGAAGCCTTCCTGGAGGAGGAGGTGCTTAAGTAGGAATTGGCTGATCAATGGGGTAGGATGGGCGCCACTTCTAGATGAGATAACAAGACAAGCAAAGGCCAAGGCCTAAGAGGGTGAGGCTCAGCACTTGGCAAGTAGCCCACATGCACAGGGTTTGTCCTCAGGGCAATGAGAAGCATCGGAGGGTGACATGTCCGATTGGTGGTTTAGAATGAGCAGAACAGCTTGACACGTTTTTCACAAACTGACCGCACATGTGCCCCAGCACCCACATCAAGAAAGAGAACATTTTCATTACCCTGGAGGCCCTCCAGCTGCCTCTTCCCATAACTGTCCTCCCTAAGGTAACCGCTGACTTCAATGCCGGTGTGCAGAGCTGTCTGCCTGTGTTGGAACTTCAAGATCAGTGGAATCGCGCACTGTGTGCTCTTTGGGGTCGCCATCTTTCACCCAGCATTATCTTTGTGAGCTTCACCCCCACGGCGGCATGTGGTTTGTGCACACTTACTACAGGGCAGCGCTCAGCTTTGGGACTCTTCAATTGATCCAGGCGTCCACTGAGGGAATTTGGGTTATTTATAATTTGGGGTTATGATGAGCAATGCTGCAGGGAACGTTCTCGCACATGTCTTTTGGTGAACGTATTTATTCATTTTGTTGGATACATATCTGGGGATGAATTTGCTTCTGCTCAGCCTTATTAGAAACTGCCGAATGGTTTTTTCAAGTGGTTATATCATGGACACTCCAGTGACAGTGTCTGAGAATTCTAGTGGTTCCCATGCTCTGCAATACTTGGCATCATTTTAATTTTAGCCATTCCGGTGGGTGTGTGGGAGGGCCACACTGTGGTCTGATTTGCATTTTCTGCTGTGGCCAATGAGTTGAGTCCTTTTGCATATGATTATTGGCCATTTGGATATCTTACTTTGTGGATATATGTATTCTAAGAATCCTCTTCTACTTGGTGGTAGGCCTGTGCATTCTCTTGTGATGAAAATAAATTCTTAGGGAGCCTGGGTGGCTCAGTTGGTTAAGCAACTGCTTTCGGCCCAGGTCATGATCCTGGAGTCCCAGGATCGAGTCCCACGTCGGGCTCCCTGCTCGGCGGGGAGTCTGCTTCTCCCTCTGACCCTCTTCCCTCTCGTGCTCTCTATCTCTCATTCTCTCTCTCTCAAATAAATAAATAAAACCTTTAAAAAAAAAAGAAAATAAATTCTTAATTTTAATGCGGTGTGCTTTGGCAAAGTCTTCTTTAGTGTTAGTGTTTTTTGTGTCCTGTTGAAGAAATGTGATCACGAAGGTCGTTGCCTCTGGTTTCTTTTAAAAGCTGTCTTTTACCTTTTGCGTTTGGATCTACAATACATCTGAAATTGACTTTCATGTGTGGTGTGGGGTTTTTTAAAAAGATTTATTTATTTATTATTTTAGAGAAAGAGAGAGAGTGCGTGCGTGCGTGGGGAGGGACAGAGGGAGGGAGAGAGAGAATCTTAAACAGGCTCCACAGTCAGCGTGGAGCCCAACATGGGGCTCGATCTCATGACCCTGAGATCATGACCTGAGCGGAAATCCAGAGTCAGACACTTAACCGACTGAACCACTCAGGCGCCCCTGGGGGGTCTGATTCTTTTATTTTTCTTTTCCATTTGGATAGCCGATTGACCCAGCACTGTTTATTGAAAAGTCTACCCTTCCCTTTCTCTGTGGTACTGCATTCGTGCTTTTCTCATAAATGGAAGTGACTATAGGTACAAGTCTGTTTGTCTGTCTTTGCACTAATACTACAGTGTCTTAATTACTATAGTTTTAAAATAGGTCTCAATTTTAAAGGTCCCAATTTAAAGAAGTATAAGTCTTCACCTTTTGTTCTATTTCTTCCAGATTGCCCTGGTTATTCTTGGACCTTTGTCTTTTCGTATACATTTCAGAATCCATCTGCCAATTTCCGTACACACACGCACACACACACACACACACACACACGCGCGCACACGCGCGCGCGCGCGCAACACAGCCTTCTGACATTTTGCATGGGATTGCATTGACTTTATAGATCAACTGGGGAGAATGAACATCTTTATAATATTGGGTTTTCTAATCCATGAACATAGTATATCTTCCCATTTCTTTAGTTCTTCTTTAATTTCTCTCAATGATGTGCTATAATTTTCAGTAGATTTATTCCTAGGTAATTTGATAACTTTATGATGCTTTTGTGAAGGGTATTATTATAAAATTTCATTTTCTATTTGTTACCAGTATAGAGAAATATGGTTGATTTTTAGAAACTGTCTTTGTATTCTAGCGACCTTGCTAATACAGTTTAATAATTCTAATGATTTCTCTTCAGATTTTGTTGGGGGAAAGATGCTTCAGGGTGTGGTCCAGCCATGGTCCACATGGTTCAAGGTCAAGACCTGTTGATCTTGAACACTGGGCTGGATGTGGAGTTAGAGAGGGTGGAAGACAGATTTGGCTAGCCTGGTCAGGAAAGTTCCTAGGGCCACAGTGAGGTGCACAAGTCACACACTTTGCCCATGCTTAGCCATGGTCCAGGCACTGTCTGCACATCCATTAAGAGCTGCTGCCCAGCCAGGGCACGTAGCCCAGCCCACCATGGCCTCATGGGAAGGGAAGCCCTGGGTTCTAATTCTGACCTTTAATTGACACACTGTGTGACCTTGAGCACAGTGCCACACCTCCCTAAATCTCATCCTACTCACTCGCAGAAGGAGGGCAATATGCCCCGGTATTTCTTTCTCTAAGCCAGTAGGTGCCTGGTAAACGCTGGTGAATCGATTTCGCTCACCAGCATTGTCCCTTTTGCCCGTGGGGTGATGCTGAATGTCGCCAGGAAGTCCTGCAGCCCACAGAGGGGCTGCGAACGTGGGTGCCCATGGGGGACAAGGCGGCTGGCTACCATTGTGTTCTGAGAGGCTTCAGTGCTGTCGGCCCTTTGGGGATTTCTGTTTCCACCATGAGGACACACACCCATGTGAGGCTGCCCCTCTCCAGGAAGGAACTCAATTATTCTTCAATAAACATCTTGGCAGAAGTTCCTGAAAAATCTTGCCTTCTCTATGATCCCTGATATACAAAAGGATGGAATTTAATTATTCTGTCCTATCCATGAGCCCCACGGCTGGGCCTGGCCCGCAGCCATGGCTCTATCTGACCAGCAGGCTCCCTGGCCCCTGATGGGATGCATTGGGAAATATAGGGAAAGCACAGGGCAGGTTCCCCCTTTGGTCTGGCCTTGCCCTCTCCACCATTCCTTTTGGAGTGTATGGCTTAGAGAAATCCAGTGTGTCTGATTCCCTGGATAAGCAGCTCACTAGAAGTTAACTGGAAAGGTGATTTCCTAGGCCCAGCTGCTACCAGAGCCTCTCTGTTCCCCATGGGGCTGGCCCCACAGCCACTGGTAGACTCTGGTAGACTCTGGAGCTCCAGCCTGTAGCTGGCTTGCTCCCTCCAGCCCCGACCCCCATCTCCCTCATGGCAAATTGGATCCGTACCTGTTATAGGAGCTTAAGTCAGGGATCTCTATGGGGTCTGTTTGGGCGGGTTGTAGTTTGAGGCCTAGCAGAATCTTGTAAAGGTGAGGAAGTGGGGCCTGAGAGCAGACACTCCAACCCCCTCCCAGCTCAACCCCTTACTCACTGCGTGCCCACTTCCTCCTCTGTAGGTGGGAGGGACAACAGGGTCCCTCATGGACGGACACAAAGATTTCAAGTCACCACATGCAGTGCCTGAGTGAGGCGGGGGTGTGCTGAGCACCAGCGGTCTCAGGTCAGGCTTTCAGCGCCTAAGAGCAAAGAACGTGTGCTTCCGGGTCAGTTTCTGGCTGGGAGACTTTTCAGCAAATTTGCCTATCACTGTGCCTCAGTTTTCCCATCTGCAAAATGGGGATAGCAATCTAGTGCCTGCCTCAGGGTTGGTTAGAGGCTTACATGGAAAGAATGGGTGTAGAGGGCTCAGCCCAGGGTCAGACCCAGAGCAAGTACTCGGCAAACTTTTTTTTACCAGCAGTAGTCAGGGTTCAGGTGTTTCCTCCTTGGGAAACCCTCTTGATCTCCTCTGGTTGGGGTTGGTCCTGCCTTTCCTAGGAGAGCCACACAGATGGGCAGCGCCCCTCAGCGTGGTTGCTTACATGTCCAGAGACCTTTGAGGGTGAAGCCACTTGTCCCTGGGTCCCTGTCCCAGAGAAGGCCTTGGTGTGTCTGTAGAAAGAACAACGTATTAAATAGGGTTGACAGACAAAGTATTGTGTTTTTATTTGCTAAATCTGACAAACTATCTCTAAGGCAGCTGGAGCTGAATCCTGGAACATTCCCAAGAGGCCAGAAGATTCTCCCCTGGTTGATGAGTCTGTTTAGGACCTGTTTATAGGTTGAACCTTGAATCAGTCAGAGTTCTCCAGAGAAATAGAACCAGAAGGTCGTGTGTGTGTATATGTGTCTATATGGCTGTGTACATATATCTCTTCCAATCTATGATCGATCTATCATCTGTATTAAGGAATTGGCTTATGTAATTGTTTGAAATCTGGGGCTGGCAGGTCTGAAATCTTTAGGGCGGGCCAACAGGCTGGAAACTCAGACAGGATTTGCTGCTGCTGTCCTGAGGCAGAATTCCTTCTTCTGTGGGAAACCTGTTTTTTCCTCTAAAGGCCTTCAGCTGATTGGATGAGGCCCACCCCACATTCTCCAAGGTAACTTCCTTTACTTAAAGTCAACTGACTGTAGATGTTAACCAATACTGCTACCTCACAGCAACATTTTGACTAGTGTTTGGCCAAACAACAGCACCAGACCTAGGCAGGCTGACACATAAAATACACCATTCCAGGCCTCTGGCCGCCCTTCAGCCAATGAGTCTCAAGGCTGCTAAGGGGCCATGGTGTGGGAGGTGGGGGGGGGGGTGTCTGGTTGTACCCCAGACCAGATATGGGAGCTTCAGGACCATTCCCCCACAAACTGTGTAGCATGTGTTCAAGGCAAACTCTTCGGGGCCCATGGCAATTCTCAGGGATGGTCAGGGAGAGATTATCTTGCCCATTTTACTGAGGAAGAACAGGTACCGATGTCCAATGACTTTGCAAAGGTGTTGGCTTAAGAGTGGGAGCCAAACCTCTAGATTCTTCGCCTTCAGGACACATGCAAATGTCTTCTCCTACTGTGCAAACCCACCGCCCCTCCGCAATGAACTTCGGATGGGCCTCAGGGCCTGTGGTAGGTGGTTGGGTCCTGGACTGAGGGAAGAGCCCTGGGGCCAAGTGAGACTCATCCGCCGTGAGGCCGTGACATGAGGCTGTGATCTTAACCCAACTCCCTTTCCCTCTCTGGGCCTTGGTCTCCCTGCCTGTAAATGATTTTCAAGGTCTGCTTCTGCTCCGTGCAGAAGACTAAGAACTACAGGGGCGCCTGGGTGGCTCAGTCGGTTGAGCATCTGGCTCTTGATTTCGGCACAGGTCATGATCTCAGCGTCCTGGGATCAAACCCCCGTGTCGGGCTCTGCATCCAGCGGGGACTCTGCTTGTCCCTTATCCCTCTGCCTCTCCCCCCACTTGCCTGTGTGCATGCTCTCTGTCTCTAAAATAAATAAATAAATCTTTAAAAAAAGAAGAAGACTTAATGCTACAAACAAATGACCCTCAAGGTGTACATGTTTCACTTATTCCACGGGCATTTATTAAAACCCTACTGTGTGCTTGCTAACATGTGGGACCAGAGCTGGTGGGGGCAGAGCAGAACCAGAGGCCACCAGCCCCACAAGAGCAGGGAGCTTCCCTCAGCATGGTGTGGCCCCAGCGGGAGAGGTCGCCAAGCTAGGGGCTCAGAGCTGGCGAAGGTGGAAAAGCCAGGGACCCAGGTGCTGGTCAGTCTCTGGGAGCCACTGTTAGAAGCTGGCTCTGCCTCTCAGGGCCTGGGGTGGGACAGACACTACACTCCCGGCTCTGTCCTCTGACCCCACACAGCAGCCCTAATGATGTAGGGCTGGTTGGCCTCGCGGGTAGATCAGAAAACTGAGCCAAAACAGGAGAACATCAATGGGAAATTTTACACAAATGAGGGCAAAACTCACCCACAATTCTAGCACTGCAACTCTTTTTATTTTTCCAGGTTTTGTTTCCTTTTTTAAAAAAGATTTTATTTAGGGCACCTGGGTGGCTCAGTTGGTTGAGCGACTGCCTTCGGCTCAGGTCATGGTCCTGGAGTCCCGGGATCGAGTCCCACATCGGGCTCCCTGCTCGGCGGGGAGTCTGCTTCTCCCTCTGACCCTCTTCCCTCTTGTGCTCTCTATCTCTTACTCTCTTTCTCTCAAGTACATAAATAAAATCTTTAAAAGAAAGAACTATATCAGGTCCTTTAAAAAAAAAGATTTTATTTGTTTATTTGACAGAGAGAGACACAGCGAGAGAGGGAACACAAGCAGGGGGAATGGGAGAGGGAGAAGCAGACTCCCCGCTGAGCAGGGAGCCTGATGTGGGGCTTGATCCCAGGACCCTGGGACCATGACCTGAGCCGAAGGCAGACACTCAACCAACTGAGCCACCCAGGTGCCCCTGGGATTTGTATCTTGACTATCCATCTTTTATATGATTGTAAGCAGAAAACAGATGCAATGTTGTATAGTTTTCACATAGCATCCTGAGCATGTTTCATGTTCTTACCCAGTTAAACATTTTTAATTATAGTGTGTATATTAAGTATGCCTTTTGATTTAAAAAGGCAAAGTCCTTCAAGGCTTATAATTAAAAAGAGCCATCTCCTGCACCCCCTTTTTACCCCCAGTTTTTATTCCCTACAGTCAAGCTTGTTTTTTAATCTTAGAGATTGTCTGCTGACTTCCTCCTTTGGGAGGTCCTGGTGCTTTTTTCGTCTCTGACCCATCCTCCAAGTCCTTTCCTCTTCCCCTCTTCCCAAGTGATTGTACCACACTTTGGGTTAGATCAGTAGACAATGACTAGAGTTGTATAACAAAGCAAATAATATTCACAGCTGATTTCAGGTAACATACCAAGGTGCATCTCCTTGCTGTAGACTTTTTATTTTCCTGGAGTTAATGATTCATTTTTGTTTGTTTGCTTAGTTTTCTCGGCCATGCCATAGATGTAGTATCACTTGGCATGTCACTAACTCACCCCACATTTTCCAAAAGAAGTTTAATTCTCCCTCACACTCATGCACATCAGGGGCTCTTTCCTTTCTAGAGCCCTCTGTCTCCTGGTCTAACGTGGTTGGGTTGTGCTGCACGCTCTCATCAGGTGACATGTCTTTATTTCCCTTCTCAGGATGTCGCTTTGTTGTTGAACTTCTTGCCTTTGGGTATCCCTGTTTTGTGTCTTCTTTTCTCCAGCTTACTCCTTTGTTTTGGTGGAGTACATCCTTCAACACCTTTCAGAGAAGAGGTATGTGGTGTGTCAATGTTTTGAAGCCATGCGTGTCTACAGATGCTTCATTTTACCCTCAAACCTAGAGGGATAGTTGAGCTGGGTATAGAATCTCAGCCAGACACCCTCTTCCCTCAAAAGAATACCACTATCTCCCAGCTTCCACTTTTACTGTTCAGTGGTCCACTGCCATACTGATTCTGGACATTTCTAGGAGGCCTCATTTTATCTTGGAAGCTTTTAGGGTTTTCTCTCTGGGATTCCAAACTTTTGTGACAATGTGCTTTTTGGTGTGAGTTTTGTTTTGTTTTGTTTTCCATCTGGCATTTTGCATGTTCTTTCAGTTTGAAAGTTCATATCCGTCAGTTTTAGGTGACCTTTAGGATCATTTCTTTACTTCTCTCCATTTTCTCTGGTCTCTTTCTCTGGAACCTCCAGTTAGTTAGTTGTTAGACCTGGATTGATCCTCTAATTCTCTTATCTTTTCTCTCCAACTGTCAGAGCCCCCTTTTTGCAGTTTTCTAGAAAATTTCCATATTTTCTAATCCTTTTACTGAATATTTTTACATCAGCTATTTTTCTTCCATTTCTACAAACGCATTTTTGTGATTTGAAGGTTCTTTGTAAATAACCTCCTGTTGTTTCAGGATGCGGTATCTTCTCATATCTCTGTAAGGATATTAGAGTTTGGCTTTGCTTCTTTGAAGTCTTTTTCTGTCCACTCATCGTCTCTGTTTTCTGAGCTTACTTTTTCCCTGTTTGTTGTTTTGGTCTTTGTCATTTGCATTAGAGGCTCTGAATGCATATTTAGTAGTCAGACGCTGGGAGCTGAACCCCAATGGCGGGCAGACCCATCTTTTCATAGGTTTCCCTGCAGGAGTTAGCACTGGTCCCTTAGTCACTGTACATCCAGGTCTTCTCTCTTTGGCTGGAGGGGCTGTGACCTCGCCAGCGGGGCGTGGTCTGACTGGAGGGGCGTGGCCTGGCCGGAGGGGGCGTGGCCTGGCTGGCTGGCATGGTGTGAGTGAGAAGGCAAAAGAAATCTGTGCCTACTCAGGACAAGCACTTTTTCCCCCTGACAACAGTTTCCAGCACAGAGTGAGATGACCAAAGTCTCACCAGTAGAGGAAGGTCCTACATGGCCTTCAAGGCCCCAGTGGGGAGGAGGGAGGCATCAAAAGAATGTGTGGCCCAAGACTACACTCGGGTGGAGCAGGGCTGACCCCATATGTAGTAAAACAGAAAGGTAACAGTCCTGTCTGTGCTAGGCCCACCCCAGCTCTTGTCACACTGGGGAAACTGAGGCCACTTAGGACCTCCTCATTCCTGTGGTCTCCTGTGAACACACCTGGCCAGCCCCGCCCCCTGCCCGCCAGCATCTGACCCCACTGACCTGCCTGGAGCTCTCCTAACAGGGCTTAGGAGTTTGGGCTGGAGTCAAAGGTCTCCAGGGGGATTTTAGGGATCTCTTCCAGCTTGGTCTCCTGGTGACATCCACCCTCCACGTGCTCCCTGCTTGTGGACCCATCTCTGAGACCTCTCACAGAGGGGGCTGGGTGTCTGGGGGCAGGACCACCTGTGTGCCCTCGCTCCCCCCCGTCAGGGTCTTGTGGCCCCAGCCTCACGGTGGTCTCATTCGGCCTCTCGTATTCTCTGCAGTCGGCAAGGCTCCCCTTAGGGCCCAGGCCTGGGGAGTCGCCTCACTCGGGAGCTGGGTCCTGAATTCTGGGTGCAGAACCATCAGCGGTGGCTGTGCTGGCTGAAGGGCAGGTGGCCGGTGGATTAGCAGGTGCACCATCTGGCAGTGGGTGGACAGAGCCCAGCGGTGAGAGCCGGAGGGCAAGGGCACAGGGAGCAGGATCCTGAGGCCCTTGGAGCTGATCCAATATAGACCCCCTTTTACAGATGAGAAAACTGAGGGGCAGAGAGGTCAAATGAAGCCCTCTCCAGCCTCACAGTGAGTTAGTGGCCTTATAGTTCTCTTTCTACTAACAGCACCAAGCAGTGAGTCTCTCTTTCTCTCTCTCTCTCTCTCTTTCACACACACACACACACACACACACACACACACACACACACACACACTGGTTTGCCTGGCACATCCACACTTTGATACACACATATTGGCAAAGAGTTCCAGGCACACTTTCCTGCATCCTAGACACCAGGAACGTGCTGTGGCCCTGGGCATTTGCGGGCCTGTGTGTGCTACCAGGGGGCTGGGATCGTGGGAACCGTCCGAATCTCGGGAAGTGAGAGTCTTCATCTTAGCAAGGGGAAACCGAGGCCCAGAGCCAGTGGGCAGGGCCTGGTCCCCTCAGCGTGCCAGTCAGCATCCTTGGTGCCATTCCTCTGTCCCCACCACTCCCATGAATCGTTAGAAAAATTTAAACAAACATAATATAATTGCTTGTCGATGACAGAATGCCAGGGGAACCATACAACCCGCTGGTCTCAGCGCCTGCCCAGGCAGGTGGCACGGGGAGGCTGGCTGGCAGCCTCACCCCTGCCCGCTGGCTGCACCTTCCTGGCCTCTCTGTGGCTGGGGAACCGGAACCCCTCCCCGCCCCGCCGTGCCCGCTGCCAGCCAAGCCGCACCTCACCGGCCAAGAGGCGTGCCCAGTGCCAGAGCAAACTGGGCCCGGGCCCAGCACACTTTCCAGAAATAGGTTCCTGCGAGAGCCCGAGGCTCACCCCTCCCTCCACAGAATTTCCCCCCTGCAGAGAGTCCTGTCTGTGGCCTCAGACCCTGGAAATGCTCTGTGGACGGCCCCTAAACGCCTCAGAAATGTTCACTGGGTCAGAATGGGGCTCTAGTTCTCAGCTCACCCACATCCGTCCTGCCTCGTGCTCTTCCTGCCGCCCCCAGGGTGGGGTGGTGCCCTCCTGGTCACGGAGGGGGCCTGGGCTCAGGCAGAAAAGCCCCTTTTCACAGTCCTCCAGGCCGGTCCTCCTCCAGAGGACGGGAAGGTCCGTGGGCCTTCGCTCTGAGGACAGGCACCCTCATGCATAATGCCCTGCCACCCACCTCATCGGTCTCCAAGGGGCTCCTGAGCATGGTTGGGGAGGTGCGGGGGTGGAGGGAGGGGGTGGGGTTGGGGGTAACGTAGGCGGTAGGGGGGGGATGAGCGGAGGGTGCGTAGATGGGGCTGGGATAGTGGGTGCATGAGTGGGACCCCATTTGTTTTGATCTCTGTCTTTCCATTAAAGGCTTCTTTTAAGGCTCGGGAATCCTGAGCTGTCCGTTTGTAAAGAGGGAGGCAGTGTCCGTGATTTGGCCTTGTTGACTGGGGGCCTTGGGAGACCCCGCCGTTTCTCTCAGCACCCGTGGGCCTTTCCCCTCAGGCCTGTGTCTGTCCCCAGAGAGGACCCCTCACATCGCCTGCCTGGTGCTGTCCCGGCCTCAGGGGAGCCTGGAGGCCCTGATGTCCGCTTTCCAGGTGGGCCCGGGCCCCTGGCTGCGTTATTGGCCTCATCCGCTGAGAATTCTCCTGTGCCTTTCTCTTTGCTTTGTGGATTTTTATCCCTTTTTCCTTCTTCACCACCCTTTCCTGGGAGAAGGGAGGAAGAAACATGTGGGTTCAGCACCCCCCCCCCCGCCCCCGCCAACATTTAAGCAGAAAACCCGCCCCCTCTCTTTCCCTGGTCCTTTGTGAAGTGTTTCCCATTCCCGTCCCGAAACTGTATACATTCTTCTAGTTGTTTGGAAGCTTCAGTGTTTATACCTTAGTCTCTAATCTGTTTTATGTTTCGGGGTTATGGACAGGGTTTTATTGGGGGGTAAAAAGGGTTCTGTTCTTTAAAAATGCTTATAAACCACTGAGTGGGCCCAGCCCAGGGGAGCCGGGGAGGGAGGTGAGGGGGAGTGGGACCTCTGCCAGCCCACGTCTTGTAAACCCAGCTAGGGCTGGCGAGCAGACGGCCCCAGCTCAGCCCCCCTTGCCCTGAGGCCCGGCACCCCTGGGGAGGACACAGCTTGAACCCTGGGCCGAAGACTCCTGGCCGTGCTCCATGTGTCTCACAGAGCAATCACCACTGCAACCCGGGGACGTCAATGAGGGCATTTGCTTGCCGAGATGAAGTTGGGGGACCTCTCCGAGGACAGGGGAGGCCATTGGGGGGGACAGGTATGAACACCGCTGGTGAGCTTCAGGCCTCACCGCGGCCACAGGGCCTCTGATGGTCAGCCCTGGCACACCAGGTGGGACCCCCTGAGCTACCCTCATACCTCAGTGTGTCTGTTTGGCCCAGAATGAGGTTCCTGGAAGGTCAGTCAGGCTGTGAACCGAGTGAGAGATTTAGGCATCCCTCGAATTCTGGAGCAATAAAAGCTCTTGAGAACAGCTTTGAACCATCTATTTCCTCTTTAAACAGCTCCAGTCCCTGGGGCAGACAGACATAAATAGATAATTATAGCCCAGGGAGATGTGGGCCTGGGGGGTTAACTGTTACCAGTCTCCTAATTGGCCTTCCGGCTTCCCGTCCCTCCCACACCCACCCAGTGTCTACGGCTGCTGCCCAAGTGAGCTTTTAAAAATGCAAATCTGACCTTGACTTTCAGCCCCTCCAGCAGCTGCGCACTGGCCTCAGGACGCTGCCCAGAGCTCCTCCTGCCAGGCCTCCAGTGTTAGGCCCCAGCCCACCGCTCCAGTCTGGGATGTGGGGGGCCCTCGGGCATGGGCGGGGGGTCCCTGGGTCTGCTCTGATTCGGCCAGCCTGCTGCCAGACCCTTCTCCACTCTTGCTTGTCTCCAGACGTCAGCCCTCTTTCCTCACCGGGCCATCATTGTGCCTCCCTCAGGCCTCCCCTTAGATGCCCCTGCCTCCAGGATGTCCTCCCTGATCACCACCTCCCCCACCCCAAACTGGCATTGCTGTTCCCCCGTGATGCTCTTTTACACATTCTGTTCTTCCAGCCCTAGCGTAGCCCTTACCAGCCTGTACCCATTTGCCCATCTCCCTCCCCAGACTGAGTTCTCAAAGGCAGGGAGCCCATCCCCTTTACCACCTATTTATCAGTTATTGGATTTTTTTGAGCCCCTGCTTTGTGGGCAAATAAAATAGACAAAGACCCCGCCCTCATGGCACTCGCAGGCTGACCAGGCACCTGGGGTGCTGCCTCGGACACTTTGCTGAATAAGCGGGCAGTACAACGTGCTGTGGGTGCTCCGAGGTCAGGCGGGCTGCCTGGAGGAGGGGGCTCTGAGGATAAGACCCTGAAGGCTGGGTAAGAGTTTTCCAGGCAGACTGATCAGAGAGCTCCCCGCCTGCCGGCCCAGAGGCTGTCCTGGCAGCTGACTGCTCTCACCCCAGGGTCTACACTCCATGTTCACCCTTCTCTTTCAGAATGCATGAACTGTACCCGGCTCAGCGACATGAGTGAGCGGCTAACCACGCTGGAGGCCAAGGTCAGACGGCCTGGGGGGCCCGGCCTAGGGAGCTGGCGGGTGTGTGTGAGGGTTGTGCATCAGGTACCAGCCTAGCCCTGGGGAGCCCAGCAGGCCCGAGCAGCCTGGTCCCAGGGGTTGGGTGCTGCTGGGGCCTCAGTGGCTCAGGGTGGCCTTCTCTGGGCTGGGCCAGCCTCCTGGGGTGGGGAAAGCAAGAAATCTGGAGGTCTCGGACAGCAGGCTGGTCTGGGTGTGGGTCTCAGTGACCGGGGCGGGGGGGGGGGCCTGGATGCCCGGAAGGTGACCCCTGGGTGGAAAGAGGAGGGACCCCTGTCCCCCCCAGGGCTCCTGCCCCCAAATCTGGCTCCTCCTGTCCCCCACCCCCATTGGGCACAGGGTGGGGGCGCCCAGACAAGCCGATGGAAGAGCAACTGCCTGGCTCCTGTTAGCCCCCCCACCCCCCCACCCCGCTGCATCAGAGGGCGGAGCGGGTCACCCCAGAGGCTGAAGGACTGAGGAAAGGAGGAATACGGGGAAGTAGCCGTAGGCAGCATGGGGCAAGGAGACAGGCAGTAAGTCAGGAAGGGAAGGCTGTGTGATCACATCCTCAGACCTGTTCCAAAGCAGGTGTGGTGATGGGCAGGTTACCCTCGTGGACACCGGGGGCTCTGTCCCCTCTGGCTCCTTGGAGAGACAGTGCAGAGCAGGCCAAGGGTCGAGGAAGCCCGCCGTCTCTACCATCCCTCCGTGGGAGACACTTCTGGGCCGTGTCTCCTGTCACCTCACCTCCCTGCCTCACGTGTCTGCTGAAATTGCTCGGCCTCCATGAGGGCACCTGCCCTGTGGGATGGGGGCTGCAGGGGACTGTCCCTTAGAGCCAGACATAAGTGGGACCGAGCTCTCACCGCAACTGCGCAATGTGCCGGCGGGGGTCAAGGGCGGCTGGGGCCTCAGGCGACATGGTGGTGGGACCTGGCTTTGGGAACGGGAGTGCCGGACCGAGGAGAGCCTCTGTGTCATCATCTCCTCGAGGCTGCCGTCCCCATCTTACAGGGGAAGGCACAGGTGTATGGGAGAACCCCGTGCAGAGCACACGGCATGAGAAGCCCCAGGGGGCGAACGGCGTCCCTTGTCCCCGAGGCCTTCTGCAGGTGGGAGGGTCCCCCAGCAGCCCAGACCCCTGGGCACAGGCTGGGGGTGGGGGACCCCGTACCCTCCTCGGCGCGGGCGTGGAAGCCTTCAGGGAAGAGATGCTGCCACCTGGGCCAAGCCGGGGCTGGGGAAGCCCTGGGAGGGTGGGGGGCCCTGGGGAAGATGCCGGGGTGAACTGCTGGCACCCAAGATTTCAAACAAAAGGAGGCGTCCCCAAGCCAGCTGGCCTGAAGGACATTTTCCAGATTCCTGAGGCCCTGCGTGGTTTGGCAGAGTGTCTGCCGACAGCCGTCCTGGCCCTGGCCCGGCACCTCGGGGTGTTAAAAGTCAGGGCTCTGGGGGGCGGGGGCTGTCTCCCTGGCTCCAAGGTGAAGGTCGTGACCCCTCTGCAGACCCAGGGGGGCAGCAGGAGGTGTTGGAGGAGCCCGGGATAGGCTTCCTGCCCAGCAATGGCTCTGCCCTGCCAGGTCCCTGCTCAGCCCTGGGCCTCAGTCTGCTGCCCTGTGAAATGGAAACGGAAGGAGTCACTTCGCTGCCCCTCACCGGGTTGTTTTGGGGTGGGTATACGGGGGTGAGCTTCGGGGCAGAGAAGGGGAGGTGGTCAGAGTCTGGGCTGTGCGGAGAGGTGGCTGCCACCCCCGAGGTCAAGGGTGGGCTGATTCCTGCCTCAGCTCCTGTGCCTTCTCCAGGTCACCTGCCAGTTGTGTCCCTGCCTGCGAACACGCTTGTGTCCCTTGGGGAAACCGAGCCCCTGGGTGTTCCATCAGCCCAGGTCACAGGGCCCTCAGAGGCATCAGCCTGGAGAGGGAGGGGGACGGAAGCTGGCCTAGCTGCCAGGACAGCCTCTGCTGAGGCCAGGCGCCCGCCTGCCGGGGTCAGAGAGACCATGGAGCAGGGTCAGTGGCTGTGGCCAGGCCAGTGAGAGCCAGGGGGGCGAACTCCAGATGGGGCGTCAGAAACCTGAGGGCTGGCATACGAAAGCAGCAACCCAGAGGCCTGGAAACTGTGGCTTCTGCCCTCTGAGATAAGAAGGCTGCTTTGGTGTGCCGGGAGGGACGTGTTCAGCTCTAAGTTACAGACACCCAGCCAATGGCAGCTTATTCTTTCAGGACATTTATTGTTTGTTTGACAAGGAGTCCAGCGGTAGGTGGTCTTGGGGTTGGTTTGGTGGCTTAAGAACTCAGGCTCTTCACAGCCTTCCCCTCCACCTCCTTAGTGAGTTGGCTTTTGTCCTCCTGGTTAGTGCCTCATGGTTACAAAGTGGCTGCTGCAGCTAAAGACATCACATCCTTATACCTGTTCAAAAGCAGGAAGTAGAGGTTATGGCAAAGCACCCTAACAGGCTCGTGTGTCTCATTGGCCAGCACTGGGCTATCTGCCCACCTCCTAGTCACAAGGGAGCTGGGAAAATAGGTACCTGGCCAGTCATGATTCCTCCTCTGGGGCACACCCACAGGTACCTAATAGGGGGTTCCTGAGCCAGGCAGCCATCAGGGTCTGTTCCATCTTCACTCCCTGCTGGTGCCTGAGTTCGCAAAGGGTCCAGCCCTAGGAGCTGATCTGGGAGTCCTGCCACCCTCTTCCTGGGACAGGGTCAGATGGAGGTAGGGGGATGGTGGGGCGGAAGGTCAGCAGGCAGAAGTTTCCTGACTTCCCCCCCCCATCCCCTCAGTTTACACTCTGACTTCATGGACCCCATGGCCGCATGGCGTGGGAGGGAGCCTGAGGGGGGTTCCCTGTGTGAGGGTCTCAGAAGCCTCGACTTAGCTGGTCTCTGGGGCAGGAGGACGGCCTCCCGGCCAATCAGCCAGGCCGCAGTAATGTCATCAGGACCACTGGCCTCCAAGGCTGGCCACAGTCTGGGTTTCTTGGGTTGAGCCCCCACACCCACTGCTGCCCGCCCTGGTGAGGTCATGCCTGCAGGGGTGGGATCAGTTTGTCCGGGAGGTCGGCCGTGGCCAGGCCCGGCGGCCTTGGACTCTGGCCGGGGCTGATGCGAACTTGGCTGTGGCTGGGGCTCTGCCCAGGTCCGTGGGCTCTGTGGGCCTTGGAGTCTGCGTAGGAGGTGCCCCACAAAGAAGCGAGCCAAGGTCTTTTGCGAGGGGGGAGGCTGCAGGTGCCAGGGCCCCTGGCCCACTGCAGATGGAGACCCTGAGAGTGGGTGCACGGGCTGTTGACACAAAGCGATGGTGCAGGGGCTGAGGGCACACACAGGAGGGGACACCCTCAGTCCACAGGGTCAGACAGACTGCCGGGGGCCTGGTGTGGGGGGAAGGGTCACTGGAGTCTTAGGATTGTCCCCCCGGCTCTGGCGTGAAGGGAAGGGCTTGGGGGGAGGCGGAGTCGGGGCAGGAGGGGCCCTGGGGTATAGTTCAGGGTGGCTGGAGCAAGGCTGCTGAGGCCCAGGAGGAGCAGGGCAGGCCCAGAAGGGCGCCCCGAAGTGTCGGGACGCTGGTGGTTTGGGGGGGCTCCTCAAAGTTCGCTTTGCAAGGTGTCCTCACCCTCTCCTGTGGGGGCGGCGCCAGGAGCGGGGAGGGGGCAGGCAGGGGGATTTGGGGAGGCAGCCGGGACCTGGGGGAGGCCAAATGCACAGGCCTGGCCCTCCTGGACGTGGGGCTGGGGAGTCAGGGAATCTAGCAGACGCAGGCTTCTGGCTCCCAAGAACTAGAGGGAACCTGAGACGCTAGACGTCCTCCCCTTGGGGCAGATCAGGGTGCAGAGACTAGGGGCTCGCGGTGGGCAGAGCAGGAAGCCAGGCTCTGTTGGACTGGCCCCGGGGACCCCTCTCGGTCTGGGTGGGCCTCCAGAGGGTCTCCGCCCCCCGTCACCGTGGCCTTGTTCGGATCCCTGGTGCACAGCGCCCCCTGCTGACCTCTTTGGGGACGGCAGGGACTGCCTGGGGTCTCTGAGGCCTGGCTTCCAGCTCACCTGAATGAGGGAGGACAGCGTCCCCGCCCAGGCCCTGGGTCTTCCCAGGCTTTGACCCCCCACCTCTCTCAAGGGGAGAGGACAGGGCAGCTTTCCATGCTGGCCCCGCGTGGCCACCTTTTGTTTTCCCAGAGCTCCTACTAAAAACCATTTCCCAAGCCAGGCCCTTTGGTATCTTTTCAGTCCCTCCTTTGGGAAGAGCCAGGGAAGGGGGGGGACGGTGACCACAGGGCTCTCCTCATGGGGATGGCCGTTCCAGAAGAGGAGTACAGGGAGTATGAAGGTGTCCCAGGGGCGACCTGCTCAAGGCCCAGGTCTGGGGGGGCTCTCCTGAAATGGGAACGAGAAGGAGGGCAGGGATGCGGGGAACATGTCAGCAGGGGGAGCAGTGATCACCCATACCTGGCCTGGGGCAGCTGCAGGTCTCATAGGGCACACACCAGATTCTCTGGCCTGCCCGGGGTCCTGACCCTCTGCCCTTCTCCGGCCCAGGTTCTTCTGCTGGAAGCAGCAGGGCAGCCCGCAGGCCCGGGCAATGACCTGCCAGCCCCCCAGAGCACCCTACCACCCTGGAACGAGGACTTCCTCCCTGATGCCATCCCACTCGCCCACCCAGGGCCCCGAAGGAGAAGGCCCACGGGCCCAGCCGGTGAGTGAAGGCCTGCACCGTAGGCCCTTGGGATCGAGTGCCCTCACGTGGTATTTTGAAAAACCGAGCTAACGTTTCAAAACTGTGGGGTTTCGCATGAAGATCAGGATTTCTAGAAAGCTTCTCTTAGAAAAATAGAAGCTCTGGCCTTTGGGGCTTCAGCCCCTCGTGGAAACCATTGGCTGCCGCCGGGCCACAACCACCCCTGCAGACCCCATCCAAACCGTTATAGGGCCTCACCCTTCCGTGTCGTGGGTGCACACAGTTGGGTGCATGTCCTCACGCCCTGCCCCACTGCCTCTTAGCATCTGCACTCAGACCCCCAGCCCGGCCGCAGCCTTCTGGCTCAATTTTACTGGGACCTTTCTGCCTCCCACCACCTTCTGGGGGGTCCTTGCTGAACTTTCTGCTTGTGAGGTTAACTGCTGGGCTAGTTAATAAATATTTTCATATCACCCTCGGCTGCACAGATATCACTTCTAATCATTCCAGTAAGTCTGTAATGCTTGGGCTTCCAGAGGAGAAAACCAAGGCCCAGAGAAATGACCCCTGGGGTCAGCCCATGATCCAGGGGCATATTGTCTCGATGATTCTTGGCCCCACTAGAGCCCTGTGCGGGTGACGCTCTCCCTCCCTCGCCTCTCTCGAAGTTGAGCCCCCAGCTTCTTAGCACCCCTGCCCAGCCTCCGCTCTGAGCTCATACCCTGTTCCCTCCTCACCTCATCCACCTGTGCCTGGCCAGTCAGGAGAAGGAGCAGAGCAGGGAGGGCACGGCCCCCAGCAGTGGGAGCGTCCGGTGGCCAGTCTTGGGAGGAGCAGACACTCTGGGATCTTCTGACGGGGCTGGAGGCTGTGGGAGGAGGCGTGAGCTCAGGGGTGGGGGGAGCATCTCATTCTGGGTCCCCAGGCCCACCTCCCAAAGTTTCACGTCCAGGCAGCTGCCCCTGCCTGCCTTCTTCCAAATCCTTCTTCTGGAACTGGGGAGGAGGGGCACTTCCCTGCCCTCAGAAGACCCAGGCCCCAAACCCCCTGTGGGGGAGGCTGGGAGGGGCGCTGGGGCTCCTGGGCCGCTTTCTCCTCACCAGGCAAGGTGCAGTTCCAAGAAATGGCCACCAGGTGGGGCACAGCCCCTACAAATGGTGACACCGGGGCGCGCCCTGAAATCCCTGAGAACAGGTGAGTTGGGCACCCGTGTGCTTTAGGGCTTCCTGGGACCTCCGATGAGGCCTCATTGGGGAGCTCTGCCGCAAGCGCCGTTCCCGACCCTGAGCAGGGAGACAGTAGGACTCCTGAGGGAGGGGCCTAACTCATCCGCAGCCTGGCTCTGGGCCCTTGAGCAAGGGACCACACCTTCCTGAGCCTCAGTTTCCCCACCTGTGAAGTGGGAACACAAGCAGCTCTTGAGATCGTAGGAGTTAATAGGTACAAAAATGGTCTGTAGACTGTAATGAGGTCTCTGCTCCTGGGAGCAGGTCTGACCTGATGGCCCAGGTGGTCAGGCCTGGAGCCCCTCCGTGGCAGCTCGGCCCACAGTGTTCTCAGGGCTCATCTCACTCTCTCCTCAGGGCCCCCGGGGCAGACGGGACCGCCAGGGCCTGCAGGTCCCCCAGGCTCCAAGGGTGACCGGGGCCAGGCAGGAGAGAAGGGCCCAGCAGGGCCTCCTGGTAAGGACCCCCCCAGATCTGACTTTGTCCACTGGGGGAAGGGGCTGGGGTTTCTCCCCTATCTGAGCAGCTGAGGCACCCTGCACCCCTGATCTCGCTGGGGTCAATGACTGCCGTCCTGGGGGGGTCCCAGGCTCACTTCCTCCCACCAGCAACCCCACTGCCAACCCTATCCCAAAGCCTTTAGGGCCTGGGCTGACGCTGCAGGAAGAACAGAAGGTTCCGGGAGCTGGGGGGTCCAGGCGTGGGGGTGGGGCGGCTGGGGCCTGGGGACTCTTCTCAGCCATTGAAACAACACCTCCAGAGAGCCCCCCCAACACCCCCAGGGTCCTGCGGGGCAGGTACAGGTTCTGTGAAGGCAGGTATAGGGTCAGCCCAGGCTGGCTGCCACCCTCAGTGCCCCGACCCCAGAGCTGAGGCCTCTGGAGGGGGCGACCCTGCCTCCCTCACCTCCCACCCAGCGGCCCCGGTGCTCCCCAGGCCAGAAGAGAAAGCCATGTTCACTCACATCCCAGGACAGCCCTCCCAGGAGACTGGTCTGGAGGCCACCACTGACCTGTTTCCCATCGGCGGTGTCAGCTGCCAGGCCCAGCCCTCACGTGACTCCTCTTCTCCCGCTGCAGGCCTCTTGGGGCCGCCAGGGCCCCGCGGGCTTCCTGGAGAGACGGGGCGCCCCGGGCCCCCCGGCCCCCCTGGCCCAGCGGGCAGCCCGGGCTTCCCTCCGAACGGCCCCCAGGGCGTCCTCTACTCCCTGCAGCCGCCGACGGACAAGGGTGGTGAGTGTCCCCCGAGGGACGGACCCTGGGGAGGCAGACCCTTAGGGAGCGGGGCCTGGGAGCAAGGCTCTGCTGGGTGGGGTGGAAGGGTCTCTGGGGGCTGACGCTGGCCCCACAACCCGGCTCTTGGCCCCAGCCCGGCCGGTTCCTGTCCCGGTGCTCAGCTCCTGCCCCTGGGGTCCTGACCCCCCACAGGTCACTCTGTTGTCTGGCCGGCCTTGGTTTCCCCACTCGGTGACAGGAACACAAAGGCAAAGCCCCTGACCTTAGGCCATTCGACAAGTGTTGGTTGAGCACCTGCTATGTGTCGTGCACACAGTTTTTGTCGCTGGGGATACAGCAGTGAGCAAAACAGACTCCTGCCGTCAGGGGCCACAGTCTGGTGTTTCTGAACCCAGAAACACCTGCCTACTTGTGGGGAGGGCAGGAACAGAGAGGCCCGGAGAGTGGGGTGGGGAGTGCAAAAGGGGTGTCATCTGGTTAAGTGCCCTGGGAAACCGGGCGAGGGTTCTAAGAAGCAGGCGACAGGGGTTGGGTGACATCCCGGGCACCGTGGGGGATGGGGACCTCTTTGGGTCAGAGAAACCCTAGCCCCCTTCTGCTGGTGCTTCTGTCCCCATCTGAGCCTCAGTTTCCCCACCTGTAGAGTGGGGGCAGTTAATACTCCCCAATGGAGTTGCTCTGGTGGATGGGAAGGACTCATTCTTGAGCAGAATGGGGATCCTGGGCTGCCCTCAGGCGAGAGCAGAGCCTTCTGGAGCAAGTGGGAACTCACTGAAGACTCAGAGAGACAAACAGGGCTCAGCCACACACCCCCGGGGCCGCAAGGAGCGGTCCCAGGGCTCCAGCCTGCCCCGGTCTGGGCATGATGCCTCGGGCACTGCCTGCCATCTGGAGTGCTCAGAGCCCTCCTCAAATGGGACCCTCCTTACCCCCCGGCCCTGGGGTCCCCAAGGGAGGGCCGGGTGTGCGCTTTGGGAAGAATGGGGATGCCCCAGTGGGGCCCCGCCCGCTGTGAGCCTGTGGTCCAGGCTTCCGGGCGTGGGGGAAAGGGCAGAGGTAGCCGCTCCGATCCCAGGCACTTCTGGGGCCTGGCTTCTCTGGGTCTGGCTCCGGGGACCCGGCAGGACAAAGTCACATGGGGCTTGCCCTGGAGAGACACAAATCGCAGGAGCTCGCCGCGAACAGACCCCACTCCTGCCCCAGGCTGAGTAATGGGCCCTGTAGTGGCAGCCCAGGGCCCTGCAACTCAAAAGGATGGGCAGAGGGGGCTTCCTGGAGGAGGCCCCGCAGGAGTGAGGCTGTCAGATGCATCAAGAAAGGGCCTGTGGAGTGGAGTGGGGTGGAGGAGAGTTCTGGCCTGGGACACTGGGGAGGTGAGTAGGGCGGGGCCAGACTCGGAAGGGCCTAGAAAGCTCTGGGAGGAATTTGTGTATTATATGAACCCCTCTGGGCTTTCCCTGCCCTTTGACCTGGCCTCCGTGGGAGGAATAGCATCTGCCTGCCAGGGCATGAGGCCCAGTGGAGTTGGGGGTGCCTGTCCTGGCCCTGGGGGAGCTCAGGTCCGGCAGCCCAGCCCCGTCCCACGGGGTCACGGGCGGTTCTGCTCTGCCCACAGACGGAGACTCACAGCCGGCCTCTGCAGCCGTGGACACAGTGCTGGCCGGCGTCCCAGGGCCCCGGGGCCCCCCTGGCCCTCCAGGTAAGTGCAGAGGGCAGCCGCACAGCCAGGCCTGGATTGGGCACCCCCTCTGGGCTTGGCCTGGGCCAAGGGGCCTTGTGGGGCCGGTTGAGGGCCCATGGCCTTGGCAGGGTGCTAGGGATTGGCGAGTTCCCTTGCTTCTGGGGGGCAACTCCTTTGTGGGACTGGACACAAGAACCCCAAATGTTTCTGCCTGCTGCCCACAAGAAGCAGCTCAGGGTTGCCCCCCTGTGGGCCTGAGTGGGGGTTGCGCCGGGGTACGTGGAGGCCCAGGCCCAGGGGGAGGCGGGGGGGTCAGCACAGGGCTGGCCCCAGGAGCTGGTAGGGCAGGTGCCTATGAGAGGCAGGATGCCCTGGGCCTTTTGGCAGAAACCAGGGGCACTGGGGGCAGGGGATGGTCCTGGGGCTCTAAGGGGCTGGATCCTGGGCCTGGCCTGACTCCCACCCTCCGGGGACCCTCCCTGGACGGGAGGAAAGGGGCGTGCAGGGCAGGGGCCAGCCCTGCTTGCCAAGTGTGTGGGTGCCTTGCCCCCCCATCATTCATTTGCCCTTTCGCGTAGTCACTGAGCTCTCCCTACTTGGGGCAGGGGTTTAGTTTCCTGGTCTCTTTTTAAAAAAGGTGGCATTTGAGCAAATGCCCCGAGGTGAGGGAAGGTGCTCGGAGGGTATCTGGGGAGGGCATGTGCTCTGACTGGAGGGAGGGCATTCTTAACTAGACAGAGTCCAGATCTGTGCCCACCTGGGGGGGGGGCACTTCCTGCAGGTCCTCCCCCAGCATGGGTACAGCCCAGCAGGGGACTCCCAGAGGCCTCACTGTCATGTGGAAAGTTTAAGCAGGAACACTGCTCCCTGTGCCGCAACCACCAGACTCAGCCTGACCCTCTGGGTGCTCCCTGGCCCCCAGGGATGGACCTGTAAATCCACCATGGCCATGGGTGGAGGCTGGTCCCTGTCGGGGACTGGCCTAGAGGAGGGGTGGGGGTAGGTGCCACAAGGCTTCCTGGAGGAGGTGATGCTCAGCCTGAGACTAGAGGAAAGGCCAGTAGGAAAGAATTTGCTGGGCCTTGGGGGGGATGGAGAAGCTCCAGGAGGAAGGGACAGCATCTGCAGAAGTGTAGAAGCCAAGGAACTTTCCAGGACAGTAGCTGGGGGCATGAGGGTGGAGGGGGCCCGGCTGAGGACTTCAGGAACCCCGGGAAGGACCTAACCGGAAGGTGGCTCTGGGTGGCCACGTGGAGCGTGGATGGTCAGGACGCTGTTGTAGTAACTCAGGCAAGAAGGGTGGCCTTGGAGGGGTAGGGTCCTAGGTCCAGGGGAGGGGCAGGCCTGAGAGAGATTTGCTGGAAGAGCAGCCGGCTGGGGGGGCTTGGGCGGTGTGTAGGGCGACCCCCTAGATGAGGCTCTGAGAGAAGAGCAGGTTGCAATATAGGGTGGGCAGGGGGCTGGCCCCGGGTGACCATCTGTGACTCTGCCCACAGGTCCGCCTGGACCACATGGTCCCCCAGGACCCCCAGGTGTCCCTGGATCCCAGGTAAGGACTTGCCCAAAGGGGAGGGGGCATTGTCTTCTGAGAAAGAAGAGCCAGGCTTCTTCCCAGCCTGAGTTGCTGAGGAAGGGGCGGCCCTTGGCTGCCCACCCCCCATGCTGGGGACGTGTTGGCACCCTTCCCATCTCAGAGATGAGCTAATGGGACCCAGAGAGGCCAGGTGCCTCTGGAGGACATACAGGTCACAGAATGTCCACCCCAGCCTGTCGCCCTCCTCCCCAAGAGTCACCTGTGTGGGAGAGAGTGCCCCAAAGCCTGGCGACATGGCCCCAAGCCCCAGCTTGCTCTGCCTCTCCAGCTGTGTGACCTTGGGTGAAGAGACAACCTCTCTGGGCTCCGGCCGCCTTTGCTGCTGAGCAGGGGGTACAAGGCTTCCCTTGTGGGTTGTTGGAGGGAAAAGGGAGAAAAAAAAGTGCTGGGAGGGGAAGGGCCTCGTGCTGCAGAAGCCCGGGGCCTGGGAAGAAATCACCCCGGGGAGGGGCAGCCCGGAAGCAGAAGGGGTGGGTGTCCTGCTGGTGGGGCTTCCTGCAGCCCCCACCTTAGGGCCCGCCCAGCCCTAGCGCCCCGCTGTCCCTGGAACTCAGGCTCAGCTGGGCGAGGAGGGGGTGCCTAGCGGTGACCCCCATGCTGCAAGGGGCGGGAGTCTGGGCCTTGGCTCTGTAAGTGCTGGGACCTCGGGAGTCCACACACCCCAAACAGCCAGGGTGCCAACAGCCCGAGCCGAGGGTCCAGCCAGGCCCGGGGGGCCACAGTGTGGCCTGGTAGAGTGTACATTCATTCAGAACCAGTGTCCCCTGACTCCTGATCTACTTCCTGTTGTCCCTGCTGGGGATTTTTACGTCCAGGAGGATGCAGCTTGGAGGGGGCAGGCAGGCACACCGGCCGCGGGGAGGGGTGGCCAGGAGCTCTGGCCGGGAACATAGGGGCCCAGAGCCGGCTGGTGGGCAGGGCCTGGGGGCTGGGCGGCCTGGGGCTGCAGAGGTGGCAGGGGGCCCTCAGGCCCGATCTGTTCCTGACTCAGGTACGACAGGCCAGGTAAATGGGGAGTCCAGGCCCCCCAGAGCCAGGCACCCCAGGGGCACCCTCCGAGAGAAGGCTTGTGGGAGTGTGGGTTTCCGTCACAGGGAAAGGGGACTCTGAGTCTCAGGGAGGGAGACCCCATGATGTGATTTACATCTTTAAGAGACCCCTCGGGCTGTGGCTGTGGTCGGGGAGCGGAAGGTGGGGGGCAGTGGGGCAGGGAGTCCAGGGAGGAGACACACGGAAGCATGTGGGGAGAGAGAAGGTGATTTGCATTCAGGTGGTGGCACTGGAAGCGGCCAAGGGAACGGACGTGTTTAGAAAGTGGAGGTGACAGGTCTGGTGCATGGAACAGATTTGGCAAGAGAGGGAAAGGAAGGTTAGCTCCTGGGCGTGCGTGGGAGCAGCTGGGAGGACAGGGAGCCATCTCCCTGGGAGGTGGCTGCAGAGTGCGGTGGGTTTGGGGGGGGCACCCAGGGTTCCACTTGGGGGAGGTGGAGTGGGGCACCCCCCTGTGGGCAGGTGGAGAAGTGGGAGGGCAGCTAGACGCATGGGTTTGGGCTCTGGGGAGCCTTCCGGCTGGACATCAATCAACATGGACGGGAGGCCTCGAGTGGGACCCTGTCACTTGTTCTCTGGGGGGGGGGCCTCCCTCTGCGTGCGGGGGGCCTGAGGGCTTTGCCATCTGTGTGTGTGACAACCACAACGGCCCATTTCTCCGCTGAGAAGACCGAGGGCCCTGCCGGGGCTCAGGGAGGAGCCAGAGGAGGATGGCCCGGGAGGGGCCCTCCCATCTGCACACCATCGTCTTCCCATCCTGGGGCAGGAGCGGCTAAGGGGAGGCCAGAGGTATTAGGGGGGCAGGCAAGGACTCCTCTGCTTTGTCTGCCTTTCTGCAGGGCCTGGCCGGAGAGCGGGGCGTGACAGGACCGGCTGTGAGTGGGGGGCTGTGCTGCTGGGCCGTTCCCAGGGCGGTGGGCTCGGGTGCAGGCCCAGGGCACCGGGTGGGTGGGGGGGGTCTGTCCCGGCCTGGCCTGAGCTCAGCCCCACAGCCACCCTGAACATGGCCTGATTCTACCTACCCTGCCCAGAGAAGGGGCCGCCTGCCTGCGACCCCAGCTGCCCGAGGTGGGAAGGGGTGCCCTTGGAAAGTGGGGAGCCCCTCACTGGGAGTGTGAGCAAGAACTGAAGTAGCCTCCTGGTAGGGGGTTGGATGAGCATCCTCAGGTCTCTTCCGGGGAGCCCAGAAGCCCAGACCCCTGAGTTAACATGCTGTGTGGCCTTCGGAGCTCCTCCCTCCTCTGAACCTTCCAGGAGTAAGGGCGCCGACAGCTGGCCTCGAATTTCCCTCCTTGGAAACAAGAATTTATGAGTCTCCACTCCTGCCTGCAGGGCCAAGGAGGCAGGCACCTCCTCTGTGACCGATTCTAAAGTTAGGGGCAGAGAGCCAGGGAGGAGGGATGGAGCTTTGCTGAGCACCTACTATGTGCTGGGAGGGGAGGCGCTCCTCATCCATAGTGAGTTTAAGCTTAGTTGCGACCCAGCAAGGCAGGACTTTATTTTCCCCATTTTTTTGAGAACTGGCAGCTAAGGCTCAGAGAGGTTAAGTAACTTGCCCAGGGTTGCACAGTGAGGCCATGATGGAGCCAAGATTTAAACCCAGGAGTGTTAGCCTCCAAAGCCATGCCTCCTCCTGGCTTCTCTCTGGTTACGATGGTGATTCCTGTCCCCGAACTTCGGGCACCAGGCTCCAATCAAAGCTCATTATCAGTATTGATTTATTTAATCCGAATACTCCCAGGAGGTAGGCAGTATCACCCCGTTTTAGAGATGAGAGCATGGAGGCATAGAGAGGTCAAGTAACTTGCTCCAAGTCACATTGGATATCACGTGGGTATTATTGTGAGGCCAATATTACTGGCCTTGTTTTAGGGGTGGAGGCAGAGAGAAGCAGGGACTTGATTCCTGGCAGGGCTGAGACCTGAGCTTGCGGGTTTTCGAACCTGAAGCCCAGTGAAGCCCCCAAGCCAAACCATGCCGGGCTGGGCAGGGGTGCATGGGGCCTTGGGCGCTCCCCTGCTCTGCTCACCCCAGGGCAGGAGTTCCACTGGGTGCAGCTGTCAAGCTCTGGGCCCCAGCACCCCTGTCCCCAGGCTCTGCCTGCCCAGCGTTTCCTAACTCCCTGCCAAGCCCCCATGGTCTGCACGAGAAGCTGGGGAGGGTAGAGAGGCACCCCCACTCACCCCCGCCCCGCACACATACACACGCACACCGGTGGTTGACTGCACGGTTTTCTTCCTAGGGCGAGCCTGGCGGGAAGGGGCAAGAAGACGACAAAGCTGCTGCAGAGGTAACTGGTCTTGGGGGCTGTGCTCCCCTCCTGCCCCCTCGGCTGTGTCCCAGTGGGAGGGACAGGGCACAGGGCCCTGGGCTACGGGGTGAAGGGGGTCCCTGCCCGCCGGGGGAGGCCGGTGAGTGACGTAATGCCTGCAGCATAGCGTGCAGATGGGGGACTGGCCCGGGGTCGGAGGGCAGGGGGGACCCTGCCGGGGAGAACCCCTTATTTAAGGAGGCTGCAGGCTGTGGAGTCCCTCTCCAGGGACAGGAATCCCCCATGAGCAGCTCCTGGTGCGCGGCGGTGCCCCCAGGGTCACGGCGCTGGTGGCCTGAAGGACACGTGGGCAGGTGGACAGAGGGCTGGTGGATGTGGGAGGGGACGGTGGGGGAGTGAATGGGAGCAGGCAGGGGCCGGGGCACGATGGGGCCGGGAGGGGACACAGATGGAGCACGGGCATGACCATGGGGACCTGCCGTCTTCTGGGAGGAGGAGGGGAGCTGGGGACTGGGGTGATGGATAAAGGGGGTGAGGGCAGTGGGGCCGGCAGGGGAGACCTTGCAGGCTGCGAGCAAGAATCCCCTTGGGTGTGTCAGAGCTCGGGGGGCGGCCAGCAGAGTGGGCATCTAGGGTTCTCTAATGAGCCAGCCTGGGGGTGACTGGGGAGGTGGGCTGGGATGGAGGGGGGAGGCTGGAGCCAGAGCATCTGTGGTGGGTACAGGAGGCAGCGGGAGGAAGATGTGGGTACAAGGCATGGGCACAGATTCGCAGGGAGGTTCGCAGACTTGCAAGGGGAGAGGGAAACGGTACTTAGGACTTCTCCCTTCGCCTTCTGTAAGCGTGCATCCCGTGGCTCAGGGGCGTGGGGCTTAGGTGGGGCCCTGAACCCCCATCCCGACACTGCCGCCAGTGTGGCTTCTCGTGGCCTTTGGTTCGCTGCGGGGGAGGACCTTTCTCCTTAACACAGGTCACTTTTTGCTCTACTTTCGTTTTTTTATTTTGCTTTTTTGTAAGTTGGCTCCATGCCTAGTGTGGAGCCCAACTCAGGGCTTGAACTCACGACCCCAAGATCAAGACCTGCTCTGAGATCGAGTCGGACGCTTCACCGTCCAGCCACCCGGGTGCCCCATCCCTTTGTGTTGTTTTAAACTCTGAACGTCAGGACAGAGCTGTCATGTTATGCCAGCAAGAGGCACTGTTCTGGGACTGACTTCAGCGCGGGGCCTGAGCCCCTCACCATCACTCGCCTTTTCCAAGTGGCCTTGACACCTGTCTTCTCAATAAATCAGCTCACTGACAGGTCTCGGTGCCCAGGGTCCTCTGCCCGTGTGTAGGCTGGGCCCCCAGAAATGGCCTGTCCTCACTGTGCCCCCGTGCTGACGTTCCAGGAGCAGCGGCTCTCCCTTCTCTCTCTCTTGCTGGGGTGGCCACACCTGGAGAGCTCTCAGGAGACCTGCGGAACACCCCCACCCATGCTAGGTGCTCTGCCCTTGGCCGGGCATTTTCCAGAAAGAAGGGCGCCCAGGGGAAGCAGCCGGGCAGCCCCCGGAGCAGGAAAAACCGAGGCGTGAGGGGGCTGGGTCTGGGTGTGAAGCCAGGCTGTGTGGCCACAGGACCCTGGCTACCCTCTCTGTGCAGCAGGTTTCCTGTCTGCAAACAAGAGTGCAAACCCCAGGCCTGGCACGCGGATATCCAAGCTGGGACGCCTGTTACTGAGAGGATGGGAACAAAGCGGGAGGAGGCAGGAGCGGGGAGGGCTGGGATGACCCTGGCTGCTTCCTCCCCGCCAGGGTGAGGGGGTACAGCAGCTGCGGGAGGCCCTGAAGATCCTAGCAGAGAGAGTCCTCATCCTGGAGCACATGATTGGGATCCATGGTGAGTTGCGACCAGGGCCTGGGGCCAGCCGGACCTGCAGCTGGCCGTGGAGTTGGGAAGCCCCGCTGCCCCCGCCTCCCCACTCCGTGCCGCCTTCTGGTCTGCCTGCCTCGACGACACCTCCACTTGGCTGCCAGTTGGCCGTCCCCAAACCCCAGGCGGACCCTACCCTGTGCCTCCCCTGCTCAAGGACCCTCCGTGGCTCCCTACTGCCCGGGACCGATGTCCAGGCACCTCAAGTCCCAAGTCCCTGCCCAGCATGGCCTGGTGCCCAGTGACTTGGAGCCACCACCTAGTCGTCCCAGGCCCTCCTCGCTCCCGTTCCCACCTCCGTGCCTTTGCTCAGGCCGGTCCCTCCACCGGCTGACCACCAGCTCCCGCTTCAGGACCTGCTCTAAGGTCTCTTCTTCTGTGAAGGCACCCTCCTCTTGCCCCACGGTGCTCTGCAGAGCCTCGTGCTCACTGATGGGGTGGGAGGCCCTTGCAGCAGGTGGGGACCGGCAGCCCTGCGGGGCCTGGAGCCCAGCCCCGGGCAGCCCTGGTCGCAGGGGGAGCAGGCGGACGCCTGAGGGGCTGGGTGCCTGCGTGACCAGGGAGGCTGCTGCTGTCTTGCCCTGTCCTCGCTGGGCATCCGGCTTCCTTGCTGGCTGGGCACCAGAAGCAAAGGGAGCCTTTGAGTGCTCTCGACGCCCTGCGTGAGCCTACCCTCCTGCTGTCCTTCCAGATCCCCTGGCCTCCCCCGAGGGGGGCTCTGGCCAAGACGCTGCCCTGAGAGCCAACCTGAAGATGAAGCGTGGTGGCTCCCCGCCTGACGGCATGCTCGCTGCCCTGCTCGGCCCCGACCCCGGGCAGAGGAGGGCTGGCCGGGCCGGCGGCGGCAAGTGAGAGAGGCCAGCTCTCCAGGACAAGCCCCAGCCCTGCCAGAGAGCCGGCCCGGAGGCCTGTGTCGCCCGGCTGGCTCCTGTAGACACCCCGAGTGGGCCTGGGCTCTGGACGCTGACGATCGTAAGGGACACTGGCTCCCAGGGCCTGGGGGGACTTGGGGACAGATGGCAGCTCCAGAGGCAGGGTCCAGAGGGCCCCAGCACCCTTGGCAGGGCCCTTTGCTGGTCCCTGCCCTCCCCACCCTCACTTTCTGCAGGAGACAGGATCTGGGTGGGCTGGGCAAGGCGTGAGAATAATCCTAATACTCATCATTTACTGAGTCTGGGCCTATCCAAGAAGCTTTCCCTGCACCGTCTCATTTAACCCTTAGGAGGTAGGCTTGATATCCCCACTTTCCACGGGAGGACGGAGGCCCGGCGAGTATAAGTAACCTGCCGAGGCCACGGGACCAAGGACAGCTGGGGCAGGATTTGAACCCAGGCCTCCCGGGTCCTTAACCCTTGACAGTGCCAGGTTCCTGTCTTCACGGAGAAACTCAGGATGGGCACAGGGCTGGGCGGCGGGGGGGCTGGACTGGCCGGCAGGGAAGGAACGCAGGGCCCTGGGCCTCCTTCCTCAACCCCCGTCCCCGGGCTTGGGGTCTGCTCCAGGGTCTGGCAGCGCCAGGGAGACCCTGAATAAAGCCGGGACACTCCCACGGACTTGGGGATAGTGAGAGAGGGGCCCTGGGGTGCAGGACCCTTCCGACCAAACCGGCACTGCCCACTGCTGCCTCCCAGCCTCAACCCACCCAGCCCAGCAGGGCCCTCCTGCCCCTGAGCCCAGAGGTGGGAGTATTTCCTGGGACGGCAGCTCTGCCCTCTCTGGGAATCTCTAGGGTTGGCCATTTCTGCAGCATGTGGCAAGTCCCACGTCCCCTTGACCACCTAGAGACAGGACATTGTCTGAGTCCCGGGCTCCGTCAGGCGAGACGCTGCCCCCTTCAGAGCCGTGGGCCCAGGCAGCAGGCTCCACAGCAGACACCCGGGGCCGGGGACCCCAGAGCAGCTCAGACCACAGCCCTCAGGGCCTCTCAGGCTATGGGTCCCCTGTGACCCAGACTGGCCCTGGTGCTCCTCTCTTGCTGGGCCAGGACCCCGTCTCAGCCGCTGACTCAGAGGTTTGGGTGCCACCCCGGGTGGTGTCTCCCCTCAGGGCAGGAGCTGTCTGTCCCCGGCATCCTTGGTGCTCCCCGGAGGTTGTGGCCAGGCCCCGGCCACCTCCCCCTGCCCCACGCGAGGCAGGAGCGGCCTGGGGGCCGAGGTGCGGCGGCAGTCAGAGGCGGGCGGGAAGTCTGGAATTCTCTGACAATAAAGGTGCTCTCCCCACCCCGGGGCTCTGGTGTCCTGCAGCGCTGCTGGTGGGGAGGCCTGGGAGCCGGGCTCCTGGCCACAGAGACGCAGGTGCTGAGGGAGGCCGTCCCTGGAAGTTTCCCACCCAGGGACGGTGTGGTCCGATGTGAGGACGGTGCCGCACACACGGCACAGGACATGGCTGTGGGCCACCGCAACCCAGCAGAGGGGACACCTAAACTGTCAGGGGCCAGGGGAGGGGCCGTGGAGGAGAAAAGGGTCTTCAGGGGTCAGTGGGAGTCGACTAAACAGGAAAGGGCACTGGAGGCAGGGGAAGGGCCTCTGTAAAGGCTTGGGGGGGCGGAGGAGGGCGGCTCATGGGGGAACCCCTCGTACAAGGCCCCCTTGTGCCCAGAGCGTACACACAGGTGCAGGAGGCAGGGCTGTGAGCGCCTCCCCTGGAGGGCTGAGCCCCTTTTTCTTTCTGTAGGCCACCCTCTCAGCTCACTGGGCCCCCCCACACCACCCCTGGCCCTGAGTAACCCCCTGTGTTGGCTGAAGCCTCAGCCAGGGAACGGTGCAGCCCCTGGGGCTCCTGCAGGACTGCACGCCCTCTGACAAGCTGAGCCATCCCCTGCTCAGGGAAGCCGGTCAGAAGGCTTCTCCTTCTCCCAGACCCATGGTGGAGAAGCCATGCGAGACTATCTGCTTTGCCCAGGACACCGAAATGTGCTGCCCCATGGCCCTCAGCTCAGGCTCCTGTGTGGGCCTCTCCCCCCGCACATCTCAAGGGCAGGCTGCTTCCCTGTTGGCATCTGCATTCTTAAGTCCAGGGGGCTGTCACTTTTGGCCGGTGTGGACGGAGCGCGGACCCGCAGGGTGGGTGTCCACACGTGCGCCTAAGGCCCCTCGGCCCAGGACAGCAGCTAGTAGGGAGGGGGGGCTTCCGAGGACCAGGGGCTGGCACCCCCGGGGCCATCCCATTTTAGGGCAGAGCCCTGAGAGGTCAGGATTCTGAAGTCAGCCCGGCCTTCCCAGTCCTTGTAAAGGATATTTGTCAAAGTAGGAGCATACAGCATATTTTATTTCAGTTGGTTAACTCAACATGTAACTTTTCAATATTTAGATACATGGGACGCCTTCGTTTGTCCCCTGGCCCTGGATCGTGCAACTGTCTGGGGTGGGCCCTGGGGGGCTAGGCTAGCAGAGTCTGGAGCGAGGCCCCAGCACGGGGGCAGGACCGGATGCCCAGGCGCTCCCAGGTCTCTGGGAGTGGAAGGGAGCGCAGGAGGGAAGCAGCTCCAGGTGGGAGGCCCCAGTCCCCGAGGGCCAGGGCTGGGGGACGGGGTCTCCTGGGGGAGGTGGTCATGAGCCAGTCCTTCATAAGGATGAAGCCAGGCACCGCGCCAAACATGGGGCGTAGGTCACCTCGCTTTAGCGTCAGAACCACCTTCCCCGTTTTGTGGAGGGTCCGCGAAGGCCCAGAGAGGTTGAGCGGCTTGCTCAAGGTCACACAGCCGACTGGTGGCGAAGCAGGGTTTCAGGACAGGTCTGAGGCTTGCTGAGGCCAGGCTCTTGGCTGCTGTGGCTCCGGGAGGCAGATGGCGTGCACGTAAACCGGGAGCCTGAGGCGTGGCACTGCCAGGAGGGGCAAGTGTGAGCAAAGGCTGCTGCCGGCCGAGGAGCAGGACAGATTAGGGGTGCGGGACAGAAGGAACGCTCACGGGAGGACCGAAGCGGCTGCCGCGTGCCAGATCTGGGAGGACCTCGAATGCTGGAGGGGAAGGGAGCTGGCCCACAGGGGACCGGCTGCTACAGCAGGTTCTCGTGGTCAGTCTGGCCCCTTCCCTCCATCTGGCCCAGAGAGGGCTCCCACTGAAACACAAGCCTGCCTGCGCTGCCCCCCTGCTCAGGGATCTGCAGTGGCTGCCCTGTTCCCGGCCCTGAACTGAGGCTCTGCAACCTGGCCCTGTTGCCAGGGTCCCATCCTCCCTGCTGCAGGTGGCATGTACCGCGGCACCAGCCCGGCAACGGGCCGGAGCTTCTCTCCTTAGCTGGCCTCGTCTCTGTCTGGCCTGTGGGTGCTGGCTCCCCAGCCACGTGGGGGCCCCGGGTGCTTGCAGGACTGGGGGTTGGTGGGGGCAACAGGTCGGAAGGGGCGTGGTCTCGCACTTAGAGCCCCAGGGGCAGCGCGGCTCTCAGATCTCGGCTCTCGGCTTTGGACAAAATCCTCAGACGCATCCCCTCCCCTGACTCCTGCAGCCCAATGAGACCAGTTGGGCCGCTCCCCGGCCCTCGCTTGTCTCATATTGTGTCTTTGTGCTCATGGGTGGAAACTCCAGCCTGCACCTCTACACTCCACTTACAGGTCCCAGTGGTGACTCAGAATGGACAGGCAAGCCACCCAGAGTCCCCCCTCCCAGGGTGCCATTGCGGGGCCTCCAGGACCCGCAACTGCCCCTCTCCCCCGAGCCCCCCGGGGGAGGGGCTCATGAGCATCATCAGCCCAGTGCAGGAAGAGAGGCAGGGAAGGGAGCTCCCACCCCCGCAGGCCACCCAGGGGGTTAATGAGGGAGCATTAGCACAAGCCCACCCCCTCACCTCACCTCACCCCAACCCCCCCAGGGGCTCCCTAAGTCTGCTCTGCTCTCTGCCCACCCTCGGGGCTCTGCTTCCTGCACACACCTCTCTCCTGTGTCTAAACCAAACCCAACATTTCTTCTCCAACACTGACAGGCTACAGCCCCTGGTATATGTGTGTGTACACACGGGCACAGATGGGCAGGAACTGCTGACTCTGGCCCTGGGCCCCAGCCCCAGCCCTCGTGGCTCTGTCTACCCCACCAGGCTATGACCTGGTGGGCAGGGACACCTGTGTGTCCCCAGTGCCCCGCTCTGATCACCACAGTGGGTCACAGGACATCCCCAAAGGGAGAAAGACTCCTTCCCAGTCCCTAGGAGGAGTGACCGAGGTGGTGCACAGGGGGGCAGGCGGACATCTGAGATGGGCCCAGGTCAGAAGAGCAGTCCCCTCCCACCCAATTATCCCACACCTGCAACCCCAACCACCCCCTGAGGTTTCTGGAACACTTCTCTCCCAGCCCTGTTTTATGGATGATAAAAAAAGAGAATTTGATGAGATTTTCAATTACTTGAATTCCACGGAGATTTATTTCCAATGTTATTAATAAATTCTAACGTCACCTATAACTTTCAATTGCCAGTTAATTAACTTGCAATTGGTGCATTGTAAAAGGCAAATTAAATACTTTTTCAGGCAGGGGCTGGTAAATCTAATGAGCTGGTGTGCCCCGAAGGAGACAGCGGGGCTCGCCCGGCTCCAGCCTCGCCCGGTTCCAGCCTCGCCTCCCTCCTTGTTGATGGGTTGCGGCATGGGCGAGGGGACAGTGGGGCCTCTGTGTCCTCATCTGAAGATCACAGAAGCTGCTTCCAGAACCCTCACGGTATCTGGGATTGAAGCTGTTTTTTTTTTACCTGCCGATAAATGCCACCAAGGTGTCCCGAGTGGTAAGTGGAGTCGCGAGCCCTCGCCCTGATACCGCGGGCTGGGTCACTGTTCGAGCTCCCGGGGCTGCCGTGCCAGATGGCCAGGAATGTGTCCTGTCACAGCTCTGGAGGCCAGAGGCCAAAATCAAGGTGTCGGCAGGGCTGTGCTCCCGCGGCAGGCGCTGGGGGAGAATCCGTTCCTCCCCCTTTCCAGCTTCCAGCGGCTCTGGGCGTCCCTCCCAGCTGGTGGCTGCCCTGTCCCCACATGGCCTCCTCCCCTATGTCTGTCTTGTCCCCTGGGTCTCTTACAAGGCCTTGTCATTGGATGTGGGGCCCAGCTGGGTAATCCCGCAACCTCTGAGGCTCAAGATCCTTACCTTAATTATACCCTCAAAGACCCTGTTTCCAAATACGGTCACACGCAGAGGTTCCAGGGATGAGCACTTGGGACATATAGTTTGGAGGCTGTTAAACGACAGTGACCTGGGGCCCGTCGTTTAACCTCTCGGGGCTTCCGTCTTCCACCACATTAAACAGAGGCCTGAACTCATCAGAGCAGACGCCTACCACGCGCTGCCCTGACAGTCACATGGACGGACTCACGCCAACCTGACAAAACGGGGGCTGCATCACCTTCATTTTGCAGGGGAGCAAATTCAGGCAGGAGGTTAAGTGACTTGCCCACGGTTGCCCAGTTCGGAAGGGGTGGGGTCAGGATGTGAGCCCAGGCCATCTGACCCTGCAGCCTACACTCCCTTCTTCGTAACTGAGCTTTTTAAATTATTATTATTGAGCTATAATTCACGTACCATTCAGCTCACCCGTTTCAAGTGTTACATCAGTGTCTTTTGGTGTATTCAGAGTTGTACCATCGTTTTTAGGACATTTTCATCAGCCCCGAAAGAAACCCTGTACACCTGAGGTGTACCCCAGCCCCTCCCCACCATTCCTCCCACCCCTAGGCCACCACTGACCTGCTATTGGTCTACGAATTTGCCCATTCTGGACATTTCCCATACTGGAATCCTACATTGTCACCTTTTGCTTCTGGCTTCTTTGATCGTACTGATTTCGATTCATCCATGTTGTGTTAGTGCTTCATTTCTCTTTATGGCTACACAGGAGCCTGTGCTCTTAAAAGACTACGATGACCTGTAAGGTCCCCAGCAGCTCTGCAAACCCTTCTGTAGGACTGGCACATTCCAGAAACCTCCACCAAACCCTGAGGCTTGAACTTCGAGGATTCTGCTGGCGTTGGGGGATAGAACCTCTTCCCGTCCCCACAGCACTGTCCTCTGTCTTTACCAGATTCCTGACCCCGCACGACCCCAGTGATACCAGGCACCAGTGGATGCTCTAGAATGCCAACCGTCAGGCCTGGTCCCCGCCCGAGTGGAGCTGTCCTGCCCTCACCTGGGGCAGAGCTCCTGGCCTTCTCAGGTCCTGGCTCACAGAGGACAGGCTGATATTGGTACAGCCCTCGGGGTAAATGACCAGGGCTGCCCCTGGTGGCCATGCCTAGCCTGGGGTCTCTGGCTCTCCTAGCATTGCTCTGAAAGCCTCCAAGGGTCACCACCTGAGCCCACCTGAAACGCATCCACAGCAAAATGGGAAGCTCTGATCGCAGGTGTCAGGGCCAGCACCCAAAGGATGCTCCCCGATTTGAAGTCTTTTTTTTTTAAAGATTGTATTTATTTATTTGAGAGAGAAAGAGGGAGAGAGAGAGAGAACGAGCAGGGGGGAGGGGCAGAGGGAGAGAGAGAAGCGAACTGCTCGCTGAGCAGGGAGCCTGGCGCGGGGCTCAATCCCAGGACCCTGAGATCATGACCTGAGCCGAAGGCAGATGCTTAACCTACTGAGCCGCCCAGGCGCCCCTGAAGTCTTTTTCTGCAGGGGACCACTCTGGGAGAGAGCCTTGTCTGAGCTGCTGAGCTGAGGACTCTGGGGCTTGGGGTGATGGCTACCAAGAGGCCCCCCTTCAGCCAGAGCTTGCCTGTGCATCTCAGAACAGAAGGGACCCCAGACTCTCGAGTCCCAGTTCTGACATGGCTCCTAGCTTCTTGTGTGCTGTTGAGGGGCCCATACTCCCTCTGGCCTCCCACGGGGACACTACGGGGACTGGGCTCTATTGCCCAACGGTTTCTGCCCAACACTGCCCCCTCCCCAGGACTCATGGCAGGAGGTGGCATGGCTGCATCCTCGCTAAGACTCTTCCTCCAAGGGGTCAGCTGCAGCCTGTCCATACCCCCGCCACCCCCATTTACTAACCTGCAATGGTAAACGCTCCTGGGCTCTGTCTGGGTCTGGCCGCCCATGGGGTGCTGGGAATGCAGCAGCCCCTAGCCTGGCAGTGGGAAGCCCGTCTTGATCTATCCCTGGGGAGAGACATGGCCTCACCAAGGGCCAGGTAACCAGGAAAGGCCGTGGCTCAGCGGCCAGCACCACTACTCGGCCGCGCACCCTGGGCAGGGGTGGAGGATGCCCCCACACCTGCCCCATTCTCCCCCCCACCCCGCCCCGGCCCAGTCCCATCGATAGGCCAGTCCCTGCCTTCTAGAGCATGGAAAGCACGGAGAGCAGTGAGGGCGGCAGCGGACCCCAGGGAGGAGCACCCGGCCCACCTGGAGGGAGGAGAGTCCTCTCAAGGAGGGGACAGAGCTGAGGCACCTGAAAGGCTGAGTGAGAGCCAGGTGGAGGAGGGGGCTGCACGTGCAAAGGCCCATCCATGTGTGAGAAGCACAGGGAAGTTTCCAGAAAGGGGCTGGGGGCTGATGGGGGAGGAGGGAAGACAAGATCAGATTAGGAAAGGTGAAGATTTGTGCTGTGAAGATTGGACGTGTGACGTTTCCAGCAGGGGAAAGACACAGCTGGACACTCGTATGGAGGGAGCCCTCCAGCCAAAGGGCACGAGACCTGAATGGTGGCAATGGAGAGCAGGGGACAGTTGCCAGGAGCTGGGATGTGGGTGGGCAGCCCTGGTTCTTCCCTGACCCACCCCCCAGACTGCCCTGTCACTGGTTGAGGTGGGCAGGCAGGGCGCGAGGAGAGACACCCGGACCGCGGCTCTGGCAGACCTCATACTTGGGTCATCCGGGAGAAGGAGGGGGGGGTGGGTGCTTAAGGCTGGAGGCCCCCGCCATGCCACCCGCGCGCAGGCTCCCCGGGGCCTCCCCAGAGGTAGGACTCCCCCTCCTTCTTGGCAAATGAGCCCGGGCTAAGGTCTCGTCCCCCCCCAGGCTGGACACGGATAGCTGATAAGGAAGGAGGACCCTAGGGGCCTGAGGCTGGAAGGCCCGGAGAGCCCAGGAGCCTGGCTTTACTGCCTCTCGGTGGCCGCACAGCTCCTGCTAGACCAACGGGGCGATCTCTGCTTTGTGTCACGTGAGCGCTGCGTTCTCGAATACGACCGTCCCATCCCCGGCCTCCCCTGTGCAGGGACCTTGATGAGGCCCCTCCAGGTTCTCAGGACATAACAGAACCACTGTCCACTTTCTCACCCCGCTGCCTACATGCTCCTCTGCCCCCACCGTTCTGGCAGCCCCGGCTCGGCACACGTGGGGCGCCCAGGGCCTTGGCCTTCATTTTCCTTCTGTATGGTGCTTTATAAAGGGAGAGGCTTTTTTGAAGAGTCAAAACCAAAAGGTGCATCTTAATTAGGGAAGACATGCAGGGAGGCCAGGCTGAGCCCTGCTGGGCACCAGCCCTCCACTTTGTGGGAACAAACGCTTTTAATGCAGCCCCGTTGCCATGGTGATCACGGCATCTCGGCTTACTGAGGTGGCATTGCAGATCTGCGGAGGAAGAACGGATTATTCAATAATGATGCTGGGACATTTGCTGAGCTATTCAGAAAGAAATAAAATTAGCTCCTTCCTTCACACCATACTCCGACATGAATTCCAGAGGATTCAAAGAATTAAAATAAAAAAGGAAAACATTAAAAACTCGAAGAAACGAGAGCCAAATATTTGATCTCTGGGTGAGTAAAGTCCTTCTAAACATAAAAGCAGTGGGAAAGAAAACAAAGTGTAAGATAAAATTTTATACATAAAAATCTAAATATCTGTATGTTTTTAAAAAGCCACTTAATTAAATTTACTGGGGAACTATAAACAAGGATAACAGTTGCAACAAATATGACAGAGGGTTAACACCTCTCATATATAAAAAGCAATAACAAATCAATAAAATGAACATTCCAGTAGAAAAACAGTCAATGAGAAATGTACAAAAGGAAACACAAATATGACATATTTTAAAATATTGAGCTCCATTAGTAATCAAAGAAATGCTCATTAAAACACCAACAAGACTCTCCCCATCAGGTTATCAAAAATTGTTTAAAATAGTAATAATCTTATTGAGTAGAGTGAAATTGAGCTTTTTAAACAATGAGGTTACAAACTGGTATAAAATTTCTAGGGAAAAACTGGCTTTATGCTACAGAGCTTTAAAAATGTTCATACCATTAACCTGGAACCCCCACTCTTTTTTTTTTTTTAAGATTTTATTTCACAGAGAGAGACACAGCCACCCAGGCACCCCTGGAACCCCCACTTCTAAAATGTTTTAAGGAGATGGTCAAGATTGAAGCTAAAATATGAATACAATAATATTTGTTGTAAGTATTTAACATAAATTTGTAATTCACTCAAACTCTAGGGTATGGACACCCCCCCCCACCGTGTGCTCGCTCTCTCTCTCCCAAAATAAATAAATCTTTTAAAATAAATACATAATTAAAAAGTAAACACTCCCCATATTGTTGCAAGCCTTTGGTTAATTTCCAAAGTCATGAAAAAGTTGATTCTGACAATTTTTTCCAGTATGTTCACTGCTTTTACAAAGGAGGATATTTTTGGAAGTCCTTACTCTGTCATTCTGGAAGTGCTTTGCCCTACCTGTTTGTGTACAGAAAATTTTATTGGAACACAGCCATGCCCATTCATTTATATACTGTCTATAGCTGCTTTCACACTACAATTGAAGAGCTGAGTAGTCGCAACAGAAACCATATGGTCTGCAAAGTCTAAAATAAGAACTATCTGGCCTTTACAGAAAAAGTTTGCATGGGGTGCCTGGGTGGCTCAGTCGTTAAGTGTCTGCCTTCGGCTCAGGTCATGATCTCAGGGTCCTGGGATCGAGCCCCGCATGGGGCTCCCTGCTCCGCGGGAAGCCTGCTTCTCCCTCTCCCACTCCCCCCTGCTTGTGTTCCCTCTCTCGCTGTGTCTCTCTCTGTCAAATAAATAAATAAATAAATCTTAAAAAAAAAAAAAAAAAGAAAAAAGAAAAAGTTTGCCAACCTCTACAGTGAGGCAAGAACGTGCTATAGAGATGGGAGGAAGTAAATTGCCATTATTCACAGATGACATTAGTTTGCATTTGGAAGTTTTTAAAATTTGGAAGCAACCTGTTAGAATTAATGAGTGCTTAGCAAGATCGCTCTACAGAACCCAGCTGTCGGACTTCTGGATCCCACGAAGATGGTGTAGTGAGCACATTCCACCCTGCCTCTCCCACTGATTACAACTAAAACGCCTGGACAGAATACACAGAGCAACTATTGGAGGACTCTGAAAAGTAAATCAGAGAAAGTGGATTGGCGAGGGAAATCAAAGATTGAATAACTGTGAGTTCCCTGGTTGGTTGCTTGCTTTTTCTCCACACTTCCCCATGAAACTCTGGCACAGCTCAAATCCTGGAACCGTGGAAGGGGTGGAAACAGAAGAAGCTCTAAGAAAAAAAACAAAAACAAACCCTGTCTTTCGAACCAAGAGAATCAAGAATGGGGTATCTTGCAGGACAGAGAACATGGCAGGAAAGCCCAATTTCTTTCTTTTTTTTTTTTCTTCTTCTACTTTTCACTGTTCCTGTCCTGAGGCTTCAACCTCCGTTCATGGTGGCATCCACCATCCCACAGGCACCCAAAACATTTCTCTCTGATCAGAGAGTGGCTTCTGTCATTCAAAGAGAGTGAGGGACCCCCATATTCTCTTTTCTCTGTTGCCCCTTCTCGCTGAGATGGACCCATTTGTAGGGAATGCCCAATAGCACAGAGAGACTAAGACCCTGGCTTTCTAGTGAGAGAAGCAGGAAAGGGGGTCTTGGAGATTTGGACAGTGGGGGGCAGGGAGTCATGGAGAGGACGGAGCTGGGGACAAAGGATTCTTTAAATGTGTGCACAAAGTCCCAAGGCTTGAGTTGTGCGTGCGTGGAACTAACCTGAAACAGCCTAGCAAAGGCTTTGAGAACGGAGATCAGAAAACTTCCTCTGTAAAGGGCCAGATAGTAAATATTTTAGGCTGTGTGGGTAACATATGCTCTCTGTCACATATTCCATCTTCCCTTCCTTCCTTCTTTCCACCCTCCCCTCTCTCTCTCTCTCATACAAATATAAAAACCAGCTTTATCTCATAGGCCATTACAAAAACAATCCACAGGCTAGACTGGACTTGTGGACCCTAGCATAGACCACTACCAAGATCCCACACTGGCCTCTGGGTAGTGCACACATGGGATGGATCAAATAGCATTGCACAGGTTTTTATAATCGAACTTGCTTTAGAATCGTAGCTCAAAGGAGGCAGATCACAACTTGGGGTCCGAAACTAGCCACAACGATGTCCTTCTTTTTAAAAAAATCAACTTTTATCAGATTTTAATAGGACCAAGAGTTTTATAATACTCAGAATTCCAGGATAAAAATCCAAAGTTACTCAACATACAGAGAACCAGGAAATTTTCAATACGTCTTAAGGGAAATCATAATCAATGGGTGGTGCTGTATTAGTCAGGGCTCTCCAGGGGAAAAGAGGCAGCAGGATATATGGATGTGGACATAGAGATGGGTACAGATAGAGACATGGCGGAGATTTATTACAGGAATCGGCTCCTGCAGCCATGAAGACCCAGAAGTCCCAGAGTCTGCCATCTGCAAGCTGGAGACCCAGGAAGGCTGGTGGTATAATTCAGTCCAATGATCAATTGAGATGATCATGTGGTTCATTTTGCTAACGTGACATATTATACGGGTTGATTTTGCTCTGTTGAAACCTCTTTGCATCCCAGGAATAAATCCCCCTTGGTCATGGCTTAGAATTCTTTTAACGGGCTGCTAAATTCGGTTGGCTAGTGTTTTGATGAAGACTTTTGCACTAATGCTCACAAGAGATACTGGTGTATAGTTTTCCTGTAGTGTCTTTGTCTGGCTTTAGTATAGGGTAATTAATGCTGGCCTCACAGCATGAGTTAGGAAGTGTTTCCTCCTCTGCAATTCTTAGGAAAACATTTTTTAGAAGTAATTTTTATTTGGGAAAGAGAGAGCATGAGCAGGGGGAGGCGCAGAGGGAGAAGCAGGCTCCTCGCTGAACAGGGAGCCTGATGCGGGACTCCATCCCAGGACCCCGAGATCATGACCTGAGCCGAGGGCAGACGCTTAACTGGCTGAGCCACCCTGGCGCCCAAATTCTTAGGAAGACTTTGAGAAGGATTGGTATTTCTTGTTTAAATGTTTGGTAGAATTGACTGGTGATGCCATCAGGTCCAGGCTTTTCTTGGTTGGGAGATTTTTAATTCCTGATTCAATTTCCTTACTAGTTATGGCTTTATTGAAATTTTCTGTTTCTCACAATTCAGTGCTGTTAGATTTTGTGTTTCCAGGGCTCTGTCCATTTTATCATTTTATTTAGGTTATTGTTGGGGGGAGGTCATCCAGAAGACATGAGCACTGGCTGACCCATGGGCTGGAGCCCAGCAGTCGGAGACTCCTCGTCCCCTCCCCTGTACTTGGATTATAGGCCCCACTTGCCTTCTCTGCTCCCAGTAGCTGCTCCAATGACAGAGCCTGGAATGATGTGGCCATCAGGCTGATGTATGTGACTGAATGCAGTTAAGGCCTCTCTATATAAACTTTTAAAATGTGGCAGGTGGGTGTGGAGATCTACTCATCTTACAGTTGCCCAAGATGGGCCTCGTATGTGTTCCCTGGCTTATTACACCTGCCACCTGCCAGTCTGGAGTGGCCTCTTTCTTGAGTCTCTCTCTGCCCTCTGCAAACGGGGCCAGTTGTAGATCATACCCAGGAAGCTCCCTAAGAGCTTGTGAACCAACAGTTCTTCCCTTTGTTGGCATATTTGTTGTTCTTATTCAATTCGTTGTTCACAGCGCTCTCTTATAATCTTTCTGTAGAAGGAGTAGAAATATCTCAACTTTCGTTTCTGATTTTAGTAATTTGCATCTTCTCTCTTTCTTAGTCACTCTAGCTAAATATTTGTCGATTTAGGTGAACTTTTCAAAGAACCGACTTTGGGTTTCATTGATTTTCTCGATTGTTTTTCTATTCTCTTACTGATCTCTGCTCTAATCTTTATTATTTCTTTCCCTCTGCTAGCAGTGGGTTCAGTTCGTTCTTCTTTTTATAATTCTTTAAGTTGTTGATTGGAGATCTTTCTTGTTTTTTCAATGTAAGTGTTTATGACTCTAAACATCCCCCTGGGTCCTGCTTTTGCTGTCTCCCGTAACTTTGGGTATGTTGTGTTTTTGTTTTCATTTGTCTCTAAGTATTTTCTCATTTCCCTTGTGATTTCTTCTTTGATCCACTGGTTGGTTAAAAGTCTGTTGTATAATTCCCACAATTTTGTGACTGTTCCAGTTTTCCTTCTGTTTTAGATTTCTAACTTCATCTCTTTGCGGTCAGAGAAGACATTTTGTATGAGATCCACCTTTTCAAATCCACTGAGACTGACTTTGTGGCCTAACCTAGAGTCTGTCCTGGAAAATGTCCCCTGTGCACTTGAGAAGAATGCATATTCTGGTATGGGGTAGATTGTTTGGTGTATGCCTGTTAGATCTAGTCTGTTTGCTGTGTCGTTTCCTTATTTACATCTGCGTGGCTGCTCTACCCACTGTTGCAAGTGGGGTATGGAAATCTACAGTTACCGTTGTAGGGCCGTCTGTTTCTCCTTGCAATTCTGCCAGTTGTTGCTTCATATATTTTGATGGTCTGTCATTAGGTGCATGTTTATCACTTATATATTCTTGCTGTAGCAAGCCTTTTATTAATATATCATGTCCTTCTCTGGCTTTCGTAAACTTAAAGAAAAAAATTTGTTTATGCTGGCTATAATCAAAAAGCCTTCTTAAATTATCAACATCTCTTTTTCTATTTAAGATCTATTTTGTCTAGTTATCAGCACAGCTACTCCTGGTCTCTCTCTGTTACTATTTGCATGGAACACATTTATCCATCCTTTCACTTTCAGGCTATTTGTGTCCTTGGATTTAGAGTGAGTCTCTTACAAACTGGTAGTTCCCAGAGGGGGGAGAGGTGGGGAATGGGTGAAACAGGTGATGGGGATGAAGGAGCGCACCTGTCGTGATGAGCACCAGGTGACGGAGAGAATTGTTGAATCACTATATTGTACATCCGAAACATTACACTGTATGCTACCTGAAATTTAAATAAAACTTAAGAAAAAGAGAGTCTCTTAGAGACAGCATATAGCTGGATTATGTGTTTTTATCCATTATGCTTGTTTCTGTCTTTTGGAGACTTTAATTCCTATACGCTTAAAGTAATTACTGATGAGGAGAGACTTCTGTCATTTTGCTATTTGTTTTCTACATGCTTTATAGCTTTTTCTGTCCCTTGTTTCCTGCATCATTGTCTTCTTTTGTGTTTAGTTGAATTTTGTAGGGAAATGTTGAAATTTCTCATTTCCTTTTGTGTAAATTCTATAACTATGTTCTGTGTGGTTACTGTGGGGATTATGTGTAACATCCTAAAGCTCTAACACTCGAATCTGAATTTATGCCAGTTTAATTTCAATAAAATGTAAAACCTCTGCTCCTTTACAGCTCTGTCCCCACCCCTTTCAGGTGTTGGTGTCAGAAGATTAGATCTTTATACTTTGTGTTGCAAAAAACATAAACTTGTAGTTCCTTTAAAAGCATTAGTCTCCTGCATTATGTAGAAAACAAGATTTGGAGTTACAAACCAAAGTTACAGTAATACTAGTTTTTACACTAATTGTTTTTTGGGTGAATATATTAGTCTTTCTCTTTCTCTCTTTTTTTAAGTTCCAGTGTAGTTAACATACAGTGTCGTATTAGTTTCAGGTACAATATAGTGATTCAACAACTCTATACTCATAGTACTCATCACGGTAAGTATATTCTCTTTTTTAAAGATTTATTTATTTGAGACAGAGAGAGAGCAAGCAGGGGCGTGGCAGAGGGGGAGAGAGAGAGAGATCTCAAGCAGACTCCCTGATGTGCATGGAACCAGACTCGGGGCTCGATCACACAATCCTGAGATCATGACCTGAGCCAAAATCAAGAGTCGGACGCTCAACTGACTGAGACACCCAGGCGCCCCACGATAAATGTACTCTTAATCCCCTTCACCTATTTCACCCATCCCCCATGCCCCAAAATGTATTAGTCTCTTAAATCATGTAGTTACAAACCACTGCTACAGTAATATTAGCTCTTATAATCGCCAACATATCTACCTTTAATTATTGAGATATCTCTCCATACATCTTCAAGTTACTGTCTAGTGACCTTTGATTTCACCTTGTAGGACTCCCTTGAGTACTTCTTGCAGAGTGGGTTTTATGGTCATGAACTTGCTCAGCTTCTGTGTATCTGGGAATGTCTTCATTTCTCCCTCACTTTTGAAGGACAGTTTTGCCAGACATAGGGTTCTTAGTCAATAGTTTTATTCTTTTGGCTCTTTGAATACATTGGCCCATGGTCTTCTGGCCTCAGTTTCTGATGAGAAATCTGTTGATAATCTTATCGAGGATCCCTCATGGGTGAAGATTCATTTCTCTCTTGCTTCTTTCAAGATTCTCTCTTTGCCTTTTGAAAATTCTGACTATGATGTGTCTCGGTGTGGGTGTCTTTGAGTTCATTTTATTTAAAATTCATAGAGGGGCTCAGTCGTTAAGCGGCTGCCTTTGGCTCAGGTCATGATCTCGGGGTCCTGGGATCGAGCCCCGCATCGGGCTCCCTGCTCCGCGGGAAGCCTGTTCTCCCTCTCCCACTCCCCCTGCTTGTGTTCCCTCTCTCGCTGTGTCTCTCTGTCAAATAAATAAAATCTTTAAAGAAAAAATAAAGGTCATAGACCTTAGAAATTTATACTCATGTGCTTCATCAAATTTGGGAGGTTTCCAGCTATTATGTCTTCTGGGATTTCCATGGTGCATAGGTCGGTCCTTTTGATGGTGTCCCATAGGTCTCTTGGGCTCTGGTTAATTTTGTTCGATCTTTTTTGTTTCTGTTCCTCGGCCTCAATAATTTCCATGGTCCATCTTCAGGTTCACTAATTCTTTTCTCCTGCCTGCTCAAATATGCCTTTGAGTCCCTCAGTGAATTTTTCATTTCAGTTGTTGGGACATTTTAGCTCCAGAATCTTTCTGGTTTCTATCTCCTTGCAGCACTGCCATTTTGTTCACACATCGTTTTCTTGACTTCTTCCATATCGTCCTTTAGTTCTTTGCACATCATTAAGACAGACGCTTTAAAGTCTTTGTCTGGTATATCTGCCATCGGGTCATTTTCAGGGACAGTTTCTGGTGAATTATTTCCTCCCTCTGATCGAGCCGTACTCCCCTGTTTCTTTGGTATGCCTTGACATTTGCTGTTGTTGTTGAGAACTGGACATCTGCATCGAATCGTGTGGTAACTCTGGAAATCTGTTCTCCCTCTTCCCCCAGGTTTGCTGGGTTTTTTAAATTAGTAGTGTTTATTGTTTTGGGGTTTTGTTTTGTTTTTGTTTTTTGGGTTTTTTTTTTGATGGTTATAGGCTGTCTCTGTGCTGAAGATCAAGCTGAGGTGTAAACTTAAAGTCTCCTCAGATCTTTTCTGAGCCTTTATTTGGGCACGCAAATTTCCCCAAACCTTGTTTTGAATGTCTTAGGGATTTCCCCCCCGCCGCCCCACACCCTGGCTCCCGCCATTTACATACAGGCTGCTCCAAGAATATGTGCACAGCTGCCTGATGTGGATGGGGGAGGGGATGCGTCGCTGCTACTGTGCTATGAGCTTAAAGTGATGGAAATCGACTGCAGTAAAAAAAAAAAAATGTTTTAAAACAACTTTATTGACATATAATTCCCATGCCACACAATTCACCCACTGAAAGTGACAGTTCACTGGCTTCTAGTCTATCATAGTGTTGTGCAACTACCAGGACAATCAACTTTAGATCATTCTCATAGCCCCCCCCCCCAAAAGCCCATATCCTTTAGCCATCACCCCCAATTCCTCCATACCCTCTGGCCTCCCAGACTACTCATCTGCTCTCTGGCTCTGGATTTGCCTGTTCTGGATGCTTCGTACAAATGGAATCACACACCCCGTGGCCTCTGTGTCTGGCTTCTCTCACTGAGCATCACGTTCTCAAGGCTCATGCATGTTATGGCAGGTGTCGGTGCTGCTTCCACTTTATGGTTCAGTCATATTCCGTTGTGTGGGTGGACCACATGTCCTGTATCGTTCACCCCCAAATCAACTGCAATTCACCATCTACGCCTTCCCCTGGAATTTGAAGCCCTAAGTAGACTCCAGAGCCCCAAAATATTTATATCAGACAGATTCTGTCCAGTGCAATTGTTGTCTAGGTGGAGAGACAGATTCCTGGTGCCTCCAACTCCACATCCTCCCAGAATCCTGTATTCAGTTTTTTAGAGATTATGGCTGTCTGCCACCTTGAAGACTCAGTGTCACAGCTCGACACTTCACATGCAATGTGGGCACAGACGGATCCGAGTGTTGCAAGGGGTGGACTGTAGCAGGGCTTTTTGATGTCCCCGTGTCACCCCCCCCTCAGCTTCCCTCTGATGGAACAGCAGCTGGGTGGACAGCTGTAGGTGAGCTCGGGCACACTGACAGTGTCCCATGTAAGCCTGTGACAGGTGTCCTTCCCTCCTCTGGCTCAGGCTCCTTTCCAACAACAAGGGCCCGTTGAGTCTATGAGCAAACACTGTAGGCAGAATTGTGGGGGGGTCAGTACTTCCAAGGGACTCGGCCACTAGAGCACAGGAGGCAGTACACAAATGTTCCATCCTCCTTCTTCCAGAAAGACAGCTCTGGAAGACATTCTGTGCTCTTCCCAGGGGTCCCTACGGAATCAAGCCCCCATTGCTAAGAGCAGTTATCTGCTGCTTTTCATCTTTTCCCCAACACTCCCCCCCCCCCCCGGCTTCTCCTACTTATTTCCTGAGATACTGCTCAAATAAATTCCCAAGACCTTGTCTTGGGCTCTGCTTTGCGGGCAATACAAATTCAGACACCCCCAATCAAGGGGTCCTGGTGGAGGGGCTAGGATGGCCAGGGCAGCAGGCAAGGCACTTCCAGCGTTTAGAGAGGCTGCCATTTACTGACACAGAAGGAGGCGACAGGCTGCCAGGATACACTGGCAGAATATCAGCTTTTATTTTCAATCGTGACAAAGTTCCAAGCTTAGGAAGTTACCTACAGGCCTGAGACCCGAGCAAGTTAAGCCACCGACAATCAGTTCTTTCATGCATTCATAAGGTTCCAAGAGAAAAAACAAAAACAAAAAACGTTTTAGGTGGTTATCTGATTGGCTGGCCCTACCTCCCTGGTGTCCAATGTGTGCAAAGCAGGTAAGTGGTCATTCTTTTAGGAAATGGGGCTTCCGCCAGAAATCTGTCTTATTTTGCTTGGTCTGATGGTCAGGTTGTGCCAAACATTACATACAATGCTAGAGGATTCACCATGACAGTAACAGAAAAATAACGTGCATGGGCACTTACCGAATGCCAGGCACTGTGCTCGACACTTCACATGCAGTGTCTTATACCCTAAATACTCTCTGGGGTCACCATCAGTGTTAACTTCCATTTTCTGGATGAGGAAAACAAGAGGCTCAGAGAGGTTAAGGAGCTTGCCCAGGGTCACTCAGCAGTCAAGTGACAGAGTGAGTATTCTCACCCTCCCTCTGCTCCTTAGTTGTAACTGTGGGTTCTAGTGCTTCGCTCAGTGGGGATGGGGGGGGGGTGCAGGCAGGGCCCTAGGAGGGGTTCATCTCAGCACACTGGCTCTAGTGCAGGGCCCAGCTCAGAGCATCCACGGGCCTGTGTCCGCTTCTTGAACCTGTGTGTGCACAAGTGAGACCGGCCCCCAGCCTCCCTGGGTGACTAGCAGCAGCCTTGAACTCCACTCTGGATCAGCCTTTCCCAATGCAGATGAACTGCTGTTGCTGTTCTTTGGACATAATTTTCAGTGAGACAGGATCATTTGGAAAGTCATAAATACACATTCAGATGCACGTGATGGATAATAAACTCGGCTCCAACGAGTCACTTGAGTCTCCATAAATCTTGGCTGCATTTTCTTCCCTGGTGCCTGTAAATCAGGCCTCTCTCCTCCTTCTCTGTCTTCCTGGCTGCCCCTACCTGCCATCCCTTATGCTGCAGGTGGAGCATCTGACAGCCCGCCCCACATGCTGCCCTTCTGCCCCTGTCCACATTGTTCCACCACCCTGGGGGGGGGGGCCCATGCGTCTCTCCCACTTTAGGCCTCCTTTGTGCTTTGCTGAACAGCAGCCATGCCACATATCATGGTTTACACCAGCCTGATGGGGTTTTAACAACATGCAATTTTTTAAAAGCAGGCTGTAGCTGTTCCTCGCCTCCTCCTCCCCTGGGCCTGGGCCTCGGCGGTCTGTTTCCAACATGCCAACAATGCAAGATGCAGGGAAAACCCCACGGGGTCTGGAGTCGGACAGAGCGGGCTGAAGCGGTTCTGCAACTGGGGATTTCAGCTTCAGTGCGCTCACCTGCAGGATGGGGACAGTAATCCCTATTTCCCACGACTGTTTTACTCTGGATACTCGGGTAATCAACAGCAGAGGAAGCCTCGAAGCTCAGTTCTTTAACCCGACACAAAAGTTTAACTTTTTGTCCTGCAAAGTCCCGCATGGAGGCTTTCCTCTACCTTAAAGCTTCATTACCTGGAACGTGCGTCCCTCCCAGACCGCCGCAGCCGGAGAGAGAGAGACTGGCAGACCGCCTTGGCTCGGAACCGCCGCAAGCCCGGAAGTGAGGCGCGTCCCCTTGCTCGCATCCTATTGGCCAGGACGAGTCACGTGGTCCCGGGCGAATTGCAAAGGATGCTGGGAGAAGCGCGTGGCTGATTGGGGAGCGCTTGCGTTTTTGCCGGAGCGGTTGCTGAGCGTGTAACGAAGTGCAATTTCGCAGGAGAGGGCCAGGATGGGCTCTGGCGGAGCCTCAAGATGTCAGAGGTGCATGTCGAGCAGGATTGGCTGATTTGCGCACAGCCCTCTTCCCAAAAGGCATTTGGTGGTCCCCACCCCTTGGGACCTGGCTGGGGTGCCTTTTTGGGTCAGTTCGGCAGCCTGTCCCCCAACCTTGTCTGATGGGGAGGCCCTGGGGTGCTCCCACTGCTCTAAGTAGCCACTCCCATGGGTCAGGGTGCAGGCTCGGAGGTCAGAGAGATGGATCAGAGAAGTTTCAGATCCCCGGTTGACCCACTCCCCCAGCCCCCCGAATCCCTAGGTGGCCCATGGGTCCTTCCCAACCTCCTCAGTTTTCTTCTGTGTAAAACGGGACAAATGAGGTCACTCTGAGAATTCCGTGGTGGTTATAAAGGGCGCAGAGCTGGGTTTCAAACAGGTGCTCAGGAAGTGGGGTTCACTGAGGCTGTGCCATTTTCTGTGATATAACGCACACTGTCTGAGGGCCAAGCTCTCTCTCCTCCACACTCCCACCACCCAGCCCTCCCTGGGGCTGGCACCTAACAGCATCAATGGACTCTCCAGCCCCTGGATCCTCCCAGCCTCTGTTGCGGGCTTCATTAGAGAAGGAGAGGAAGGCTCCCGTCCACAGCTGGGCCCTGCCTACAGGAAACCCTCTGTGATTTCCCTGGCTCTTGTGAGTGTGGGGAGAGAGTAGGCTACTTGCGATCCTCTGCACTGTGGATAGGGAGGAGGCAGTCTGGCACATGAGGGTCTCCCTTGTCTCTGGGGCCTGCCCACTCCCTGAACAGCCTCCCACAGCTGGGCCATGTGGTTTCAAGACTGGAACTCCTCGTGCACAGTCTGCCCTCCTTGTCAAGCATAGACGCAGTGGGGCATGGTAAGGTTGGGAAGCAGGATATCTAAGAGGGCAGAACCTGAACAGACTAAGCTACCCTCTGCTACCAGGGCAAAGGGTTGGAGACCCTCAGGGCCACCCCTCCCAGGGCTGGAGACAGCTGGGCTAGAATTAACCAGCTTAAACTGTAGGGACAGATGCCCTGAGCTCTAGTCTTTGCCTGGCTGCTCATTTAGCATGTGGCCTTAAACCAACCCTTTCATGCCTGGGCCTCAACTTGCACATCTGTAAAATGGGGTCATATTCATCCCGCCCATCTTACCAGGTTAGCGTCAAAGCACTTGGGAAGGGGTTCTGGGTGGGGGTGGGGAGGTGAGGTGTGGGAGAGCCAGAGGGAACGCTCTGTTGGGATCTAAAATCCTCCCAGTGACCAGCTCTGGGCTGGGGCAGCAACTCCGGCTCTTCTGGAATCCGGACAGGGCCCAGAGGTAAGCACTGGACAAGCGAGGGGCTGTTGTTTCTCTCTCTTTCCTCCCACCCCAAGGGTGAAATCTTCTGCTTGTCCCTAGTGGAACTCTCTTTTTCCATCTCCCATTCTCAAAAGCACAAAAGCACCCCATAAAGTACCAAAAATAAACACTGTGCATGGCTTTCATTTGAGGAGGGTTTGTCTTTCGCCTTTTATTACTTCTTACCACGACATACCAGCCTTTCATCTTTGCATACCCGGGTCAGTGACCCTGGGAGACAGGCCAGAGGCAGTGTGTCCAGGCCTCTTCGGTCAAACGAGGACTCACTTCTTGAAATGCTGGAGTAACCATGAGGGGCTGCCTGGTTGAGGCAGCAAATGCTGAACAGATGAGGGAACACTGGACCTGGGTTTTGAAGGATGAGTAGAAGTTCATCAGGTGGAGAAAGTGGGGTGTGGAGAGCACTCCCAGGAGCGGGGAGCAGTATGTGCAAAGGGATAGAGAAAGAAACAGATTGGCTCGTTTCAGGAGCAAGTGGAAATTCAGCGAGGCTGGATATCAGGGCACCTGAGGGAGGAGAAGGGGCCCCGAGGGGGCCCAGAGAGGCCGGGAGGGGTGGGTGTAGAGGCCTTGAATGCCAGGCTAAGGAGCCCAGACTTTATCTTGAGGGCCATGGGGAGCCAAGGAGGAAGGTAAGTGAGGTGGGGCGAGCAGGGACACCTGCCCACCAGGGCCAGTCTTTATGACATCACTGTTTCTTCTTGTGTTGATGGGAGGTTGGAAGCGGCAGGGTGACCCATCTCCTCCCCAAACTCAAAGGAAGGCTTGAAAGAATCTAAAAGGAGCCTCCATATAAAATGACTCCTTAAAAAAGTCAACATTTCTGTGATTTTGTAGAAATTAATCAGGAACACATGCGTTCTATTTTTCATAAATTGCAAGAGATCAAAAGGGAAGGAAAACTCTCTTAGGGTAAAAGACAATGTGAGTTCCATCACCAGCTGAAAGGCCCCACACCACTGCTTTCCATCCGGCGCTTCCTTCCACCCAGCCTCCCCTGTGCCCCCCAGTGGATGTGAGCCCCAGGCTGGGCGTGGGCCACGGAGGAGGCTTGGACACAGCCCACACCCGGGGTGCTCGCGGGCGGCGGGAGTATCAGCCGTGAGGGGTGACGGCAGTTGCTGTGACCAGTGCTGGGAGGGAAAGCCCAGGACTCGGGGAGCCCAGGGGAGCCCAGCCAAGCGAGGGAACAGAAGAGGGGACAGTTGGAGAAGACGTGAGATGCGAGCTGGGAACAGATTAGGATCGCCTTGAATGCACTGCCGAAGAATCTGGATTCCCATGCACTGTCCCCCAGAGCTATCTGAGGACCGGGGCTTGGGGACAGAAGCCCCAGTCAGCCTCCATCTTACTGTGAGACTTTGCCCCAACCTCGAACCTCAACCAGTCATCTGCAAAATGGGATGATAATGAGGCCTAACTTCCTCCAAGGGGAGCCGTGAGGGGCTGTGGACAGGCGGGCACTCGCTTGGGCCTCTCTCACCACGGCCTCGTCTCTGCAGGCCTCGCCTGGCTTTGTCCTCTGTGGGGGCCACAGCCAGAGAGCCGTCCCTCAGGCCTCCACCCTGCCAATGCCCGGCGTGTTCCAAAGGCCCGGTAGTTCTGCAGCAAAGAAGAGGGGCCCGGGCCTCCCAGCACCCTGATGCTCCTGCGTCCATCTGGGGTGGAGCGGGGTCCGGAGGCCTGTGCGAGACACAGCGCTTATGCTCACCAGATCAAGGGCTCCCTCCCTCTCTCCCAGCCCCCACCCGGGGCACCCCCACCCCGAGCTGAGCAGCACCCAGCCTGCCACCCCGCCCGCCCCCGCCGTGGGCGCCGCGCCAGCCCTGCGGGCGGGCGGTGCAACAATCCGGCTAGACGGGCTGCCATCTTGGCACGTCCCGAGGCGCCCGGGGCCGCGGGGAGCTTCAAAAGGAAAATGAATGTCTCTTACCAGCAATTAGAGGAAATTATTTAGATAGAAATCTTGTTTTATATCTCCCCATTCTTGTTTTTCAATCCCCAGCCTTTGATTTCTTTCTTCTCCGGGGATTCTCAGAAAGACACTGAAGCCGGGGCCGCGCACTGAGGCCTAATGAGCGCCCGGGCGCACCTGGCGTCGCGGCCTCGCCCGTGGAGGCCGCTTCTGAGGCGCGGTGCCTCCTGAACCCAGCCCCAGGGTCTTCCAGAGCGGCTGGCGGCCCTTTGGCAGCGAGGGCCACGCTCCCGGGGTGGGCAGTCGTGGGTGGGCCTCTGCTCTGGCTGCCATTCCCGCTGCCCTGGGTGGGGGGCGGGGGGGGGGCCGGGGGAGGCGGCCCAGGTCGTGGAGTCTGGGGGTGGCATGGTGCCAAGGGCAGGCCTGAGGGGCAGGGGTCCCAGAGGCGGCCTGGGTGAGGGCCAGCACCCTTCTTCTGTCCAGGGGGACCGCCTCGCACCCCCTGCTGTTCAGCATCTCCCCGCTGCCTCAAATGAGGTCCCAACTCCCCAGCTTTGCGCTCAGAGCCCAGCACATCCATCCCCTGGCAGAGCCCCCGCCCCCTCCACCACTCTCCCCCCCCCCCCCGCCCCCTTTAGCTGCCCAGAATGCCCGGCTGGTCCCAGACCAGAGCTGCTACTGTGGGCCTGGGCCTGAAATCAACCTTCCTCTACCTGGCCAACTCCCTCACCTCCTTCCAGATCCGGCCCTGCCTCACCTCCTCAGAGACCCTGAGTCAGCTTCCTCCTCCCAGAAAAGTTGGTGCCCCCCTGCGCTCAGCCCAGGCCTCTGCCCTGATCCTGTCAAGCTGTTTATGGGCTTAGGAGCTTCTCAAAGCCAGGGAGAAGATCTGCGGCATCTCCGGGTCCCCGGCATTGGGTGGCCCCAGACAGGCTTCGGCAAGTGACAATGACTGCCTGAATAAATAAATGAATCAGGGAATGAATGGAGCTTACTGGAAAAGCCACCAGGAACAGAGTGTCAAGAGACTAATCTTGACGTGTGTCTCAGTCGCTTCCTCCCTGTGTGACACGGAGCAAGTCACTTTTCTGAGCCTCAATGTTCAATTCTATAGAGTGAGATTAATGGTTCTAGCTCTGCCTACACCACAGAGTTATGAGGATGAAGCAAAATAAAGAAGTTGAGATGCTTTGCAATTGTATTAAAGCCATGCACCATCCCTCCTTCCCTCTAGCCACCCATCTGTCCACTGACTCATCCATTCTCAGCTCATCCATCCATCTATCCATCCATCCATCCATCCTCTCGTGCATTCACTTAACACTCACTGAGGCCTCCTATGTGCTAAGACTGTGTTAGGATCTGAGGGACCGAGGGGGCTCAGGAGCAAAGAGCTGCCTCCGGGACCCCCTCCCAGGGAGAGGTCGCAGCAACAGTGGAGAGGTGTAGACAGGAGCTGAGGGAGCAAGGGAGAGCACAGGGCTTGGGATCACAGCCCCAGAGCGCTGCTGCTTCTTTCCACCACTGAGGCACCTTCTGCTCTCAAACTCCGCTTGCTTTGGGAATCCTAGGAGACCGAGAACCTTTCCACCGGGAATCCACCCAGAGGGCACGGACATGGAGGTGGAGGCAGGGAGGCAGGAAACCCAGGCACAAAGAGGCTAAGTCATGACTCCATGAGTAGGAAGCTACTGAACGAGGTTGCGGGCCCAGAGGCACATTCCTAACCTCGGCCTTGTGCCGACTGGTCAACACCAGTCAACCTCAAGTCAAATGCCCAGAAAAACGCCAGTCAGTGGCTGTTCAGCACCTGCTTACATACTTCCCATGACAGGAAGCTCACTACCTTCCCGGGCAGCGAGGCTCCTCCATGAACAGCACTGACTGCGCTGCTCTTTTCATGGATGGAGGTCCGTGTTGGTCCTGGTTCTGCCCCTGGACTCTGTATGTTCCTGCTGTCCCAGAATGTCCCCCGAGGAACCCGAAGATAGCGGTGGTATCGCTGAGCCTTCTCTTTCCCAGCCTGCGTCCCCCTTGAGGCTTCCTCAGCTATCCATGTGGCACGTCATCGAGGCCACACAAGAGAGCAGAGGGAGGAAAGTACATTGTGGCATTAATTTGGGTCTTAACCTCGTTCTTAGCCTTTTCTATTCCTGCCAAACATTCACGTTTATCAGCTCCCAAACCCTATTTAATCACGCGGTCTTCGTTGCTGTAAAATGCCTTGATTTTGTTTCAGGGAGAGGGTAGCGATGAATCAATAAAGTGCCCTGCCAGCCCTCCTGAGTTTCAGGGCATGTCCACATCTGGGTCCTTTCTCCCTCACGGTCGCCAGCGTATGACACATACGCACGGCATGTCCATGTGCGCCCACCCGCCCCAGCCTGCTCCACAGAGTGGGGGGACGGGGTGGAAAGCTCACCCAGTGGCGCTGGGACCTGCTCTTGCCTAATCTCTCAGTAAGTCGATGTCATGATGACATCTTGGCATCAGCCACGGTGAGAGCATTTATACCTGGGACTTGGCAGATGCTACAAATTGGGGCTCCCCCCCATTTTGCTGCACAACACTGAATCTGCCCCTCATCTTTCTTCTTCCCAGGGACTTCTGCCTGATGCCAGAGACCCCAGTCCTGCCAAGAGGCAGACAAGGCTCCTCAGGGGACACGCCCATTGGCAGCCCCTCTTCTGTATTCTCCCAGGAGCTGCGGGGACTCCAGAATGCGTTCATTCACTCGCACGTTCAGTATCTGTCGGGCGCTGCTGTCGGGCATGATAGGGTTGGGACAGTGGGCTGGGACAATGGGGCAGAGCTGCCGTCCGTACCAGCTCAGGCGGTGGAGAGGCTGCCCTGGCCTATGTGCACCACCCACATTATCTCACAACCCTGGGGCCCGCTTTAGAGACGAGAAAACTGCCGGGCTCCAAAGACCAAGTCCAGCTCCCGACACTCCAAAATAATAGCGGTGGTGATTTTTTTGTTTGACCTTCACCACAGCTCCAAGAGGGAGCCATTATTTGCTCTGTTTGCCAGGGAGAAACCCCCGAAGCTCAGAGAAGTTGACAGATCCACCTTGCAATTCTGAGTGAGAATGCAGGACTCTCTGCCCTGAGCCCTGGGAGGGAGGTGAAGTGAGCCCTCCAAGGTGAGAGGCCTTCGGTTCTTGTCTCTGCTCCACTCGAGACACCACGGGTGACCCTGGACAAGTCACTTCCCATCACTAAGCCATTCTGCCCTAGCTCTGATCTCCCTCTGAGCCCCAGACCCTGGCACCTCTACCACCTGGGCTTTACTCCAGGGTAGCCCACAGACCTGTCCTTCATTCTGGGGTGTCCCGTCCTAGGGGGACTCTCTGTTTTCTTGTCCGTGAAATTGCACTAACAACAGTTTCTACTTGACATAGTAGGATATCTATGGGATATAATGAGCCCATCATAGGTGCTTAAAATATGTTAGCCACTACCTGGCTAGGAGCATGTCCCCATGGGCCACCGGCTGCGGTGCTCATGAGTGTGCCCCCTGAGCTCAATTCAAACATCCGACAATCACCTGAAATCCATAGCAGTTCATCTGTCTCACCTCTTGACCTTGACAGGTATCTGGTGGATGAAAGATGGCCACAGATTATCCAGTCCCTTCCTTCAAGAGACCTGTTCCTTCTCCCTTAGAGTCTAGGCTGGTCTTGTGCTGGCTTAACCCATGGAATGCCACGGAAGGGACACTGTGCTGGTCCCAGTCCCAGCCGTTAAGAAGACCAGCAACTTCTGCTTCCTCCCTCTTAGACGCTCCCTCTTGGGATCTAGCCGTCTTGCTCCAGAATGTGTGGTGAAGCCACACGCAGGCCCCTGGGGTGACAACCCCCGCTAAGGTCCCAGGCGACATCCGGCATCAGCTGCTAGTTACATCTGGGAAGTTCCAGCCCTGGTTGCAGCCCCAACCAAACACTGAACACTGTGTGAAGCAGGAGAACCTCCCAGCTAAGCATGGTCAACTCACAGGCCCCCGAGATTTAGTAAGATTGTTACTGCATTATACCGCCTCGTTTTGGGGTAATTCGATGCAGTAAGGAGTACCCAAAACTTATAGTAGACCTATTTACAAGACACATACACATTTCTAAGTATTTATTTACTTTTTTAAAAAAGAGTGGCCACTCTAGGGGCTCCCGACTCGCTCGGTCGTTGGAATGTGCGACTTTCGATCTCAGGTCTCGGGGTTGTGAGTTCAAGCCTCACGTTGGGGGTAGAGATTACTTAAAAATAAAATCTTAAAAAAAAAAAATAGTAACCACTCTCTCTATTGAACAGGAGTCAGAAAACTTTGAAAAACAGCCTATTTGTGTCCAGCCTGCAGGGTAAGAATGGTTTGGTGACTGGTGCGTGAAGATGATATGAAATTCCAATTTCCGTTTCCATCAGCAAAGTGCGATTGGAACAGGCACATTTGTCTGCACACTGGCCCCGCTGCTTGGCACAAGGGCAGACCTGTGTGGTCATGGCCGAGGCCTGACAGCTGCGGAAACTGGAAGATTTACTACCTGGCCCTTTACAGGAAGTTTACCAATTCCTGCTATAGAACATTAAATATGCATCGCCATTCTGAACTTAAAACACTGCCTAAAAGTATTTGTGTTTCTGGGCATTTATTCACTTAGTCCACAGAGTAAAAACAGCAACAACAAGCCCCCCCACCCCCCCACCCCCCACTGTGGACTTTTTTGCTTATTTATTTATTCGTTTGTTTCCTTACAAGTTTGCAAGTTTTAAGAAGTCCAAATATGGGCTAACCGTGTAGAACATGTAACCAATTATGGGAGGAATGCTGAAATAGCAGCCCAGGAGAGATCAAATTGAAACTTTCTGATGATGAAGGAAGAGAACAAAGATTGGAATCCCTAAGGCCTGCACCCTGCGGCCCACCTCGCCTCACTCCCCAACCCCCTCACCTCCCTGTCCTGGAGGGGGGGGAGGGGGGGTCACAACAGCCACGCCTCTCGTCCCCAGCCAGCCCTACCCCTGAACTCCCGCCCCCCACCCCACCCCTTCCTGCCCACAATCCTCGACCATCCCTTTGCCCTCTCATGCTTTTTTTCTGCCAGAAGTCTAGGTGGAGCTTGCAGCCCCCTCTTCGTGAGGGCTTCCCCCACCCCCCCCACCCCCACAGCCCTCATTCATTCCCTTCTGCTCCCCAGGCTCTGCAGAAGTCCCTCTAAGAGCCCTCCTACATGTCGTGTTGCTGAGACCCATTTACTTGTCTTTCAGCTCCCTGGGCTAGAAGCATCTTGAGGGCAGTGGATAGGGCCCCTGGGGGGGGGGGCATCAGAGCCCCCAAAGCCCTCGCTGAGACTTTGGGTACCCGAAAACCCAAGGGTGCAGAGCAGGCCAATCATTGCACGCCTCCGTGCTAAGCTCCCCCACACACCCTGCTCCCCCATCCCCAGGACCAGGGATGCAGAGAGATCAGGGCTTCCCGGACTGATGGGCACGTTCAGGGCCAAGCTGGAGCTGCCCCCACCTTCCCCTGGCCTCTGGCTGGGCAGGAGTGGCCAACAGAACCAGCTCCTGTTACCAAGCCGGGTGCTGACAGCCCGGTCCTGGAGAACAAGAGGCCCTTTCAGGGTATAGGGCCGGGCGGGCCCCACGTTCAGGTGCATGATCTCACCTCGCGGAAACCCAGCGGGCCTGCCAGAGGGCCTCATAAAGCCTTTGATGACCCAGCGTGGAGGACACAAATCACAGGTCCCTGGGGCCTCCCAGGCCTGGCCCACACTCCACTCCATGGACAAACGGCCAAGTCATGAAAAGGACACAGGTGGGTGGGACCGCAGGGTGCTTGGGCAGATGCAGGCTGTCTACCCAGACCCTGCCGGCCTGAGTACCCGGCGGCCCGTTGTTCGCCAACCCCCCCCCCCCCCCCCCCGCTCCCTGGGACACGGCAGCCTGATGGCTCCGGTCGGTCAGCTTTAGCAAAGCCCTCGGGTATCGTCAGGCAGATGCACCCACCCCCCCCAACACTGGTGGCCCCTACACGCTGGGTGCAGCTGGGGGCTGGGGCTGAGGGATCTGGGTGTTGTCCCCCCAGGGCAAGGCACCAACCAGGGCAGCAGTGGCTCCATCTTGGACGGAATCTGCCCGAACTCCTTAGCCTGCAGCTCACGGGAGGCCCTACTTGCTGTGAGCTCGCAGGACATGGCCTGGGAGCCCAAACCGACCCAGACAAAATGGAACTCAGATGAACCAAGAAGCAATGCCCCCTGCCCTCCTGGCCTGGCTTCTTGGCCCTACCCTCGAAGAGGGGGCAGCCGTCTCTGGCTTCTCCGAGTCCTCCTCCGGCAGGAGACCAGGACAGGGCGCGCATGCCTCTCATTGTGCCCAGCCTCGTGATGTGTCCAGCGGTGGCCTCTGTCGTCACTCCAGAACGGAGGTCCAAGTGCTACCGACTGTCAAAGCCTACCTAGCAGGTGGCCCAGCCCCTTGGCGCCTGGTCACGGGGAGCTCACCCCATCACGGGCAGGTTTGCGTAGAGACAGCCCCCATCCAGGACTGCCTCCCTGGATGGTGGTCCAGTGAGGGTCCTCAGCCCCCAGCCAGGGCTAACTCTGGGCCCAGCTTGATCTGTGGTCCCAACCCAAAGTTTCCTAAGCTGCATAGTGGGTTTCTGGGGTGCCCGCTTCCCTTTCCACTTTATTTGGATGTGCTCAAGGCGGCCCAGGCCTCCAGCTTTTACAGCAGGCTCCTCTCTGCCGGCAAAAACTTGACAGAGCTTGGGGGTGGGGCAGGAAGGAGAACCAGTAATTACGGAGCTGATGAGGGCATTTCTGGGATGGGCACTGCACTGAGCGGGAGGCCCACGTGGAACAAGCGCAGGCTGGATCTGATGGTTGTCCCTGGACCCTGAGCTTCGTGGCCCCAATCCTTGGCCCTTCCATGCCCCACCGTGGCCGCTGGGAAGCTTGCTGCTCTCACTGGAGGGTCAGACGGCACGGACAAGGCCCTTCCCACTGGAGGGGTCTGGAGGCCTAGAACTGTGTCCTTGGCTAATCCAACGCTCTGATGGGCACAGTGAGGGAGACAAGGAAAGGGTGAGGGAGTTCTAGAGCCGGAAGTGGTTGGAGGTACAGAGTAACCCCATCTACATGCAGGAACCAGGGATCACAGAACAGATCCCATGACAGATGGTGGTGGGCAGGAGATACCCCCCTCCCCCCCCCCCAGGCAGGGTCCCAAGCAGGTGCAAGGGTTAGGGTGAGGCCCCTCCGAAGCTGCTTCTCCCTCCACTTGGGTCTCCAGGGCTCAGGCAGCTCAGTTCACTTTCCTGGGCACGGGAACCAGGACAAAGGTCGCTTCCCCCTGAACACAGAACAGAACTTCTGGTGCTGCGTGGACACAGGACTGGCAGGGTGAGTGTTGGTTCGTGGAGGACCATCTCTGTGTACGCAGAAATCATCTGGGGCCACCTGCTTGGAGCAAGGACATCACTGGTAAGTGAGAAGAACAACCAAGAACTCACTGCTGCCGGGCCCTGGGATCCCTTCCATGCTTCACCTCTGACCCTTGGGCCAAGCCATCGATGAGGATGGGGGGGCACCAAGCGTTGGGTGGTGCAGCCAGATCTCGGAGCTAGTAAATAGAGAAGCTAGGATATGAACCCAGAGCAACAACAAATCCTGGGCCGAAGTCATAGGAGCACCCCTCCTTGAGCCAAGGGTTTCAGCCCCATGACCAGGAGTAAGTCTTACCTGTGCCCGTCCAAGGTGGCCCCACCTGCTGCCTTACTTGGTCTTGTGGTAGGAAGCAAGGACTGATGGAGGCTGACTGCCCGGTTCAAATCCCAAGTTTGCTACTTACTGGCTGTGCAGCCCAGGGCCAGTGCCTTACCCGCTCTGGCCCCAGTTTTTTCATCTGTGGAGTGGGAATAATGATAGGCTCTACTTCTCAGGGCTGTTGGGAGAGTTATATGTGTGAGTGCAGAGAAAGCGTCGTGTGTAGGGGACATAACACGTGTGCTCAGTCTTTAACAGGAAAGCAAGATTTGAAGAACTTAAAAAACTTACCCTGTCTTTCATCCAGAAATCCGGCAGCCAGAACTCGTATTCAGTCCTGTCTGCCCCCAAATTACATTTTTAACCTTGTGCCAGTGGCTGCCCAGAAGATGCCCAGGCCTTGGGGAAGCTGGAACCGGGCTCGGCTGCACAGCCGTCGGTAGATGGCGCTGTGGGGCCACGAGGACCACCCTGGCGCCAAAAGCGTGCGCTCCCGTATCAGGTCACGCACAGACGGGGGTCCTCCCAAGCCCCCGGCCATACCCTAGATGAGGTGCTGCCCTAGGAGGGAGGTACCGCTCACCCTGTTTCTCTGATGAGGATTACAAGGACCCAGAGAGATTAAGCCACTGGCCCGAGGTCACACATCCAAAAGGCACTGGGGCTCCCCCCACCCCAGATGCACCCACTGAGATCCCCAGCCCCGCCCTCATGACACCTACCCCACCCTCACGGGCCCCGAGAGGCCACAGTTACTCTGGAGCTTGATGGGAACCAGGCATCCCCCTTCTGCCCCCACCATGGCTGGACATTCCAACAAAGCTGAAGCCGCCAGCTTTGAAGTCAGAGCTAAGCCCCAGATTAGGGTGGCTCCAGGCTGGCCTGTCCCTCCCAGCCCCGTCGCCAGGCCCACGCCCACGGCTCCCCCCTGTCCAGTGTCCTCTTGGCACAGAAAGATCTGGGGCCCAGAGAGGGAAGGGCTTGCTTAGCAAGACACAGCCCCTCTTCTGAATGCCCTCCCCCTGCTAAGGAGCCCCAGGTGCCCCCCTACCCAAGACCGGCCACGGTCCTGAAATCCCGCCTCACAGTCCCCTATCAGCACCCAAGAGGTCTCGTGTTAATGTGTTGTCCCCTTTCCCGGCCCCACGGACACACATGCATTAACACCTATCATCCCAATAACGTGTCTTGGGCGGCAATGTGATCCTGAATACATTCAGGGGTGTGGGGTAGATGGAAGGCGGATGACTGTGGAAGGTCTGGAGCTGGGAAGGGCGACCTCCCCCTGGATCTAGCTTCGTCGTCTGTTCGCAGAGCATTTTGCACCTCCATGACCCCGGAGGATCCTTCCAGCTCAGCCTGCCATGCGCCCTGTGATTCTAGTTGGGTCACACCCACCTGGAAGCCAGGCAGGTGTGTGTGTGTGTGCGTGTGTGTGTGTGTTGGGCAGGGGGGATCCCCTGCATGCCAGGCAACAGCCTAGGGGCCTTATGTACCCCTATTTTTCTGTCCTGAGGAGTGTCTCGTGTTCTAAAAGCCAGCCAGCCCCATCCCTGCTGTGTGGTCACCAAGGCTCCCAACAGAACCAAGATTGAAGACTTGACGTCCTATCTACTCCACCCTCACCGAATAGGCACCAGGCGAGCCATGAGGCACGCTAAGCTGGGAGAGGCTGGGGCAGAGGGGGCAGGTAGAGTGAGGGCAGTGGACGCCACCCTGGACGGGCTTTAGGAGAGCGACAGATGGAAAGTGCCCCGGGACGCCATATCAGCGGGACTGAGCTGACGCCTGAATCATCCAGGGAGTTTGGCTTCAAGACAGTGAACTCTGAGCTTACGTGTGTGCCCGGCAACAAACTCTCATGTGGCTGAGAGGCCGTCTGTCTGTCTGTCTGTCTGTCAGCAAGCAGCCACACTCCCTCGGCCCCACCCTACTGGATGGAGGCTCTTTTGTTCAAGGGGATTTGGACTCAAGACCGAAAGCGAATGCTTTTAGACTTGGGGTTTAAGAACTCATGTTCCAGAGAGTTCTGGACCGTTTGCTTTCTGAATAGTCTCTCACAGTCTCTCCTCTAGAATTCACCTCTTCCCCAAATCTCAGTGATTCCCACCCCACGTCTATTATTTTTGCCCTTAAGTATTGTCTACATTAGTTACTTTCCTTAAATTGACTCATGTACATACATTTCTTCTGAAGAAAGCTTTTCTAAAAAAAAAAAAACAAAAAACCTCACTACCAAACATGAAAGCTAGTTCCACACGCCATAAATAGGAGATGACCTTAAAATATAGAGGGTGTTGCTCAAGTCTAGCTGGCTGCTGTGGCTGAAGGAAGGCCTAGGGTCTGCTTCCTGATGGTTAAGAAGGGCATCGGGCTGGTCAGAGCCCCACCAACATCAAACAGAGCCTCTCCACGTGATGTAATCAGCAGTGGACTTCTCTGGAAGAAGACTCCTTTTTTTCCATCTTCCACCTGGAGGCCTGTCATCATCCTGTTTGTCTGCATTTCCCCTACCCATTCTTCAAGTTATCACCTCCTCCAGGAAGCCTTCCAGGCTGGATTGGGCCTCTCCTCTGTTCTTTCTCAGTTCCATGGGCCTTTCCGGACTTTGCACTTGTCACCCTGGGTTATTAAATTGCATTTGTGCTCGTGTCACTCCTGGTGACACAGAAGTGTCCCTACTCCCAGGACACAATTTTACCATGGCCTACATGGGTGGCCTACTGCCTCCTCACCTGCCCCTTGCCCATCCACCCCTCTATCACCTTGAGTCCTTCTGGTATCCTAATGTCATTACTGGCCATGGGGTCTGCCTTCCCCTGGATGTGGGCTCAGTAGGGGCCCGGATGCTATCTGTCTGTCCACCACTGGATCCCAAAGCCTGGCCTGCATGAAGCAAGGAGCTATCCTGTGAAGTTAGCACTGTCATGATCCTCATTTTCCAAATAGGGAAACTGAGTCACGGCAAGGTTAGTGAGTTGCCGAGGGTCACCCACGCAGAAGTGGCAAAGTCGGAGGCAAACTCAGGCGTCCGGGCTGTGGAGCCAGCCAAGGTCACCATGACCTTCATCCTGTGCCCAGGGCTCAGCTCACAGCGGGAATGGGGTAGAATTTCCCACCAAACAGACTCTGTGGCTACTGGGGTGTCCCTTCAAGTACCTCACCGCCTGCCTTCACCACCCCCGAGGCCTGAAATTCCACCAGGATGTTTCAGTGGCCTGAGGGCTAGTGTCCCTGGACTGAGGACACCGTGGGCCCCGCTACCCGCACCCCAGCCACTTCCTGGCCGTGAAAAAGGTACAGAGTCACCCCCAGGGTTGCCACGGAGACGGCCGATGGAGGCAGAGCTCGGTCAGCAGAGGCTCCCCGGGAGATTCCCCGCCCAGCCGGCTCCAAGCCCCTGGGGTCCGTCCTGGAAAGACCTTCAAAGGACTCGGCCATTCTTGAGCGAGTGCCAGGGAGAGAATCTGTTCTCAGAGTCAATTTAGCCAGCCGCACGGGTGGAAGGAATTTGCCGTTTCTCTTAACAGCGACCCCCTCGTGATTTACACGGGGGCCACTGTCCGAAGGCCCCGGCTGACGGATCACAGTGGAAAATCAGATGCCAAGACCCAGGCGGCTCACTGGGCTAATTACCCTCAATGAGACCCAGCTGGCTGGGGAAGCCGGCGGGGGCCAGGGCAGAACCAGATCCCTGCACCCAGCTCCCTGGGACATGAAGCCTGCCATGGCTGTGTCCGGCCTTGCTGCCCGTCACCTACCGGGCTCGGGTTGCAGCCACCAAGAATTCCAGGAGAGCCAGTCCTGGCCAGCTCTCAAGACAGGTCACCTTCTGTGCAGCACAGCTAGGCAGGCCCAGGGATGCCCACGGCCTCAGGGTTTCCTGCTGTCCAGGGGGCTGGAGATCCCTGGGACTCACTCCAGGGGCCATGGGATCCCATTCTGTCTGTGGGGAGACTAAGGCCCAGACAGGGAGTGCAGGCCCCATGCAGCCCTGCGGATGGCCCTGGGTATGCTGCGGGCCCTGGCCATGACCTCTGGCCTGCAGTGCCTTCTTGGAGGCCCAGAGCCCACAGCACGGGCCGCAGAAGCTACCTCCAGTGGTCTCATGCAGTTTGGGTCAGCTCTCCAGGCCTGCTGGAGCCGATTACATGTTTCCCAAGAGTCTACTAAGTGCCAGGCCCTGTGCAGGGGGCTAGGGGTACAGGGAGGGACAGAATCCAACCTGATCCCAGACTTAAAGCCCTATGGGGAAGGCAAACACCACTTATGTATCCTCAGCGGAAGCACTTGGTGCCATGAAGATGCCCTGGAGGGGGTGTGGCACATGCCAAGCAGCAGACACTGGGGAGGTGAGGTGGAGCAGAGAACAGAAAGCTGAGTGGGGGTCAGTGGGCAGAGGAGGGGGTGGTACCAGGCAGGAAAGTGTGCCAGGCAGAAGGAATAGCATACACAAAGGCCCTGTGGCAGGAAGAAACGTAGGGCACTCAAGGGGCCAAATGAGGCTGTGCAGCTGGAGCCCAGAGCCAGGAGGTTGAGGGTGCAGGGCGAGGTTAGGGAGGCCACAAGGAGTTCTTGTACCTTTAAAAAGCGATCCCAGATACGACTCAGGAGACATGATGAGTCCATTAACACGCATGCTGCTCCCAATTTCTCTCTGGCTTTCAGGAAACTCAACTCCCACCCCAGCTTCCTGGAGTCGAGGAGGATCCAGTGGGACCTACCTGGGGGTCCCACGGGGCCAACCCAAGTATCCCTCCACAGAACTGGATGGAAAGTCAGAGAGACTAAAGGCCCCTGGCTGTGGGCTCGGGTCAGGGGCAGCCAAGATCACCAATGAACCTCCTTGGAAGGAGAAGGGCCATGAGCCAGCCATTCTGTGGAGCCACGACTGGCCCACCACTCTGCTCCCTTCTTCTTCCTAGGCCACCGGAGTCTGCTCGCTCCCATGCCTGTGGGGCCAGAGCCCACTGAGGACAGAGGTGGGTGTTCCTGGTGTTACTGATCATCTCTGGGCCCTGGAACAGAGGGGGCGTAAGTGGATGGATGTTTGAAGGACAGAGGAATGAATGGGCCCCCAGTCTCCTCTCCTGAGCCGTATGGAGCCCCTGGGGCCTTCCCGGCTGGCCGCCCCTGTGTCCTTGCGGAGCTGGGTCCCTGCAGGGCAGGCAGAGCGGGGTGTCACGGAGCAGGGCAGCCCGGAGCTGTCAGCGGGCGAGCAGGTGCCCGTGGCGTCCGTTCCCTCCAGCTTGGCTCTGGCCTGGTTCCTCAGGGCACGAACAGGTCTGACGAGTTCCTCAGCAGCGGAGACCTTGATTTCCAGGAAAGCCAAACTCTTAGAGAGCAGAAAGAACGAGGCCTGGGCGGAGAGAAGGCGCTTTTGGAATACTGCTTCTCCTCTGTCGTGGGCCTTCCCCAGCCCCTGCTCGCAGACCTTGCCCTTGTGATCTGAGCCGGGGAGCTCCGGGCTGATGGGCACACCTCTCTCTCCACCTCCCCCAGAGGCAACGAGGACTCCATCCCTCCCCACCCCGCCCAATCCCACGGCATCGGCTGGTAGCGTGGGGTAGAGCGTACGGGTGCAGGCTCAGAGCCGGCTGCCTGGGTTCCCCTTCCAGCTCCACCAATGACCTTGGGCAAACTCTGTCCTCCCTTTCCGGTCCTGCGCTCACATGGCTGAGGTGCCTAAGAGCACGTGCAGACCTCAGCCTGGGGCCTGGCACTTCGGATCCCACGTTGTTGGCATTTCTCCACCCGATCTTCTCCCTCGGGCTTCACCTCCCGGCCTGCTGACCGCCAGTCTCTGCCTGGTCTTCCTCCTGCTCTAAGGGCTCGGGGTTACTCCGTGGACTCTTCTGGTCCCGCTGCCGGCTCTCCCTTCACAGGCTAGGCCCAGGTCCTGGCTCCCAGAGCCCTAGACATAGCATCCATCTGCCTCTTGCACCTCACTACTCACACTCCAAGCCCCAAACTGAACTCAGCATCTCTCCCCGGAGCCACTTTTCCTCCGAGTCCTCCCCCCTACCCAGGGCAGGGCACCATCAGTCACCAAAGCCATGTCCCCACGGCTCCCCCTGATGCCCATCACCTCTACCCTTTCTCCTGATCATACTGTCTTTTCTCTTTCCTCTTTCTTTCTCTCTCCTTTTCCTTTTTCTTGCGCCCTTCCTTCCTGTTGGGATAGAACATAAATATAGTAAAGTACATTGACAGCTCGAATCTTAGATCGTATGATCACCTTACGTGTCTATACATGAGTACGTGCCACCAGATCAAGACATGGAGGATTTTCATCTCCCACAAGTTTCTCATGGCCCTTCCCCACCCCAGAAATAACCATCATTCTGCCTTCCGCCTCCATAAATTAGCTTCACCTGATTTTGAACTCCACATACGTAGAATCAAAAAAATACGCACTCTGAGACATCAAGATGGATGGATTGGAAATGAGAGTCCAGATATAAACCCATACAACTCTGATGAGTTCATCTTTGACAAGGATGCCAAAGCCACTCAAGGCGGGAACATAGTCTTCACTCTTCCAAATCCTGGAAGAACTGGGTATCTACAGGCAAAGAATGAAGCTGGACCCCCTACTTCACACCAGAGACGACGACAACAAAGCCCTCAAGATGTCTCAATGTCCTAAATGCAGGACATTGAGACATAAAAGAATAAGCATGAAAGAACACTATTAAGAAAGTGAAAAGAGAATCCACAGAATGGGAGAACAGTTTTGCAAATCATGGATCTAAAGAACCTAGTATCAAAATATATAAAGAACTCTTAGAGCTCAGCAACCAAAAAGATAAGTAACCCAATTTAAAAATGGGTCATAAAGCTGAAAAGACATTTTTCAAAAAAAAATATATAAAAATGGTCAATAAGAACATGATAAGATGCTCAGCATCATCAGTCATTAGGGAAATGCAAATGAAAAACAAAATAAAAGGCCACTTTACACCCATTAGGAGCGCTATTAAAAAACAACAACAACAGTGGGGCACCTGGCTGGCTCAGCTGATAGAGTGTGCAACTCTTGATCCCAGGTTGTGAGTTCAAGTCCCACATTGGATGTAGAGCTTACTTAAATAAATAAAAATTTAAAAAAGAAAAAAAGAAAAAAAAAACAAAAATAACAGTGCTGGTGAGGATGTGAAGAAAGTAGAAGAACTTCGAACATTGCCAGTGGGCATGTAAAATGGTGCAGTCACTTTGGAAAGGTGCTTTGAAAAGCAGTTGAGCAATTCCTGGAAAAGTTAAATATGGAGTTACTACATGACCCATCAATTTCACTCCTAGAAGAGGATCAAAAAACATGCTCACACAAAAACTTGCACATGAATGTTCACAGCTCTGTTACTCATAATAGCCCCAAAGTGGGAACATCCCTAATGTCCATCAAGAGATGACTGGGTAAACAAAATGTGGTCTAGCCGCACAATGCAATGTTATTCAGCTATAAAGAGGAAAAGTACCACAACACAGAGGAACCATGGAAACATTATGCGAAGAAGCCAGACACCAAAGGCCATATACTGTATGACTCCATTTATATGAAATGTCTAGAATAGGCAGATCCATGGAAAAAGAAATTAGATTGGGGGTTGTTGGGGACTTGGCACAGAAAGGGATGAGGAGTGGCTGCTAATGGGTTTTTTGGGGGGCAATGAAAATATCCTGGATATGGATAGTAGTGACAGGTGCACAGCCCTGTGAGTATACTAAAAACCACTGAATTATATCCTTTAAAATGATGGGTTTTATGGTATATGAATTATATCTTAATAAAAAAGTTATTTTTAAGTATGCTATCATTTTAAAAAGTTAAAGAAAGAAGTATGCTCTCTTTTGTGTGTGTCTTTTTTTTTTTTTTAAAGATTTTATTTTTAGGGACGCCTGGGTGGCTCAGTCAGTTGGGCGTCTGCCTTCGGCTCAGGTCATGATCCCGAGATGCTGGGATGGAGCCCCGCATCGGGGTCCCTGCCCTGCAGGGAGCCTGCCTCTCCCTCTTGCCTGCCGCTCCCCCTGCTTGTGCTCTCTCTCTCTGTCAAATAAATAAATAAAAATCTCAAAAAAAAAAAAAAGATTTTATTTTTAAGTAAGCTCTGTCCCCAACGTGGGGCTGGAACTCACAAGCCTGAGATCAAGATCATTGTCTTGTTTCCAATTTGGGACTCTTGTAGATCTGTGAGCTCTCACACTTGTCTTTCGAAGGACATGTGATGGACATTTCTGGCGGTCTCTGTGTAGGAGTGGGAGTGCTAGGTGAGCAAATGTATCCATTTTAACTTCAGGAGGAAGTACTGCCCCAGTTTGCCAAAGGGGTTGACCCACTTCACGCTCCTGCGACCCAACTTCGAGAGTTCTGTTTGTTCTACATCCTCGTCAACACTTGGCGTTGTCAATCTTTTTAACTTTAGCTATTCTGGTGGATGTGTTCTGTAAGGAGGTTTTCATTTGCATTTTCCCTACAAGCGTCGAAGTTGAGCATCTTTTCAGGTCTTTCTTAGCCATTTGGAGACTTTTTGGCATTTACTTGTGTGTGTGTGTGTGTGTGTGTGTGTGTGTGTGTGTGTGTGTCTGTGGTTGTTAGCTTTCCATTAAGGATGTGTAGGATTTTTAAAAAATGTTTCTCCATGAAGTCTTTCTTTTTTTTTTAAAGATTTTATTTACTTATTTTTGAGAAAGAGAGGGAGAGTGTGTGAGCACCAGCAAGGGGAGGGGCAGAGGGAGAGGCAGGCTCCTCGCTGAGCAGGGAGCCCAACATGGAACCCCATCCCAGGACCCCGGGATCATGTCTTTCGCTGAGGGGAAATGTTTACTTTTGATGAAGTCCAACTTACGCATTTTCATTTTGTGGTTGGTGCTACATGTGTCCTCTTTAAGGAATCCTCACGGGCTCCTTAAACATTTCTTGGCTCCGCCCCCTCGTCTCTACCTTGTTGGCCTCTGCCCAGCTCCTAGGGAGCATTGCTCCGACCCCTCTCCCTGTGCCCCCACCCCACTTCTTGTCCTGCTCACTGCACCACCTTCCAGCCCAGGGACAGGGTTGGCTCATCTGGGTGTCCCCCGGACCGGCACGGGGGTTTGGCGTGCCCTAGGTGCTCAATAAAAGCTTCCTAAATGAAGGCATGTCCTGTGGCCCAGCTGGGGATCATTAAAACTGTCAATTAGTTCTAAACACCAGCTCATCAGGAACATTTGAGCAAAGCCGGGGAAGTAAAAAAGTTTTGGAAAAACCAACAACGCAGGAATGTTTCGCTTTCTCCCCAACCGGAGCATTAATCACGAAAACTCAGGCCTTGTTAGCATTCTTTATTCTCGCTTTGCCCCTGAGCCACAGGGCGAGGGGAGCCTTTCCTTTGCACACGTTGGCTGTAGGGGGCTCCCCAGGGGTCACCCCCAAAATATGGCGGGTGTTTGCTGCCTCCCAGTGTTGGGGGGGGTCCCTGGCCTCCTAGTCTTTCTCCTCTCCGTGTGTGATGACGTAGCACAGGTTCCGGTAATCCAGGTTACCACACATATCTGGCGGGAAAGCCGCAAACATCTGCTTGACCTGGGGAAGGAGCAGGGAGTCAGCCTGGACTCGGGCGGAAGGGGGACCAGAGTCGGGGGGGGGTGTCACCCGAGGGCGTCAGGCAGAACGTGGCTCCCCTCTCTGCAGATGGAGGCAGGGATGGCCACGGGCCCACAGCCAGCCCCACTCAGCCTTGTCCCCCTCCAAGGAGTCAAAGGGCTCATCATGTCGGCATCTAAACAAGAGCTGTCTCTCGGGGAGGGGCTGCTGAGAAGGGCCTGGGCCGGGCAGGACCTCCCTTGGAAGATTCTAGGCAGTGCCCTGGAAAACACGTACTCACCTCCTCCTCACTGAACCGGTCGGCCTGGGTCATGAGCTTCTCTTTGATGCTGCTCGAGGGGAAGAGGAAGGGTCAAGTTCAGGGGAAGGGCCACCCCGGGCGTGCACATGCAGATCCCGGGTGGGGGGTGAGAGGGGACAGGCGGTGGGGATGCGTTGTGCCCCAGGAGGACGCCGGCCAGATGTCTGTGTGGCCTCAGACGGACCCCTCGATTTCTTCTAGACGCACCGCTGGTTCAGCCAGGGACTTGCGCTGACATGTGCATCGTGCCTTCGAGAGTACAACGGGCTTGCACTCGGCCGAGGCATGATAAAGCCTTGCCCAGGTCTCCTTTGCTCCTCGTAGCCCTGGGAAGCCAGGGCTATGAGCCCCCTTCACAGAGAAACTGCTGAGGTTCGGGAGATGTCAGGACCGGCAGTGACAGTGTGGGGCCAGAGCTGCCCGGGGGCCTGGAGGAGCGGCAGGAGGTGAAGCTCCAGAAGCCTGATGCCCCGGGAGCTTGGAGGGCTACCCCCCCCCCGGCCTCTCGGGGGGCACAGCGGGCAGGGAAAGGATCAGAGGGCTGAGCCAGGCCTGAGCGCCAAGTGTCCCGTGGCGCTGGCAAAGGCCAGCCCGCTAAGGACCGACACGCATTTTCCATTATTTATGTTACTGTGGGACAGTCACAGTTTCCGACTCTCTGAGCTGGGGACTGTTCACAGACTCCGTTTCAGCCAGAGCCTCCTCTGTGGCCTGCCTGGCAGGCAGCCACGTCTTCCAGGTCCAATAGCCCCGGGGCTGAGGTCTTCGGTTCCCAAACTGGGTCCCTGAAGTGTTCCTGGCCTGGCATTGCGGGGAGTGAGGGTGCGTGCCGGGAGAGGGGTTGGTCCAGACCACTCCTGGGGTTGCTCTCAGTGCCTCCTGGGGGTCCCCAAGATGGCTGTGGGAATCAGGGACCCTGAGGGAGGCGTGAAGGAGAGGGCCCCAGCCTGCAGAAACCCTGAACAACCCCTCACCTACCCCTGGGGAGCATGTGCCTCACAACTGTGGGGGGTGGGGGGTGGTGAGAAGGTGTGAGAGACAAGATGGACCTTGTCTGGTTTCACCCCCGTTCCACCCCCCCCCCCCCCGCCCTCTCCTGCCCTCCCCCGCCCGTCCCCATTACGGGATGATTCTACCGGGCAGCAAATCTAGCCTCAAAGCCAAGGCCTCAAGCATCACAGTAATCAGTCAGGAAGCATGTGCCTGGGGAGGAAATTCTGCCTGCCTCAGGCCACCCACAGGCCCAGTGAGACCTCGGAGGCTCTGAAGGGACTTCCCCAGGGACAGTTCAGTGTCCTAGCTCCTGCGCAGGCCGCCCCACCCACCACCCTCGGGTCTGCTCAGTGCTCTCACTGGGCTGAGGCACAGCAGACATCGGGGCCCCCACCTCCACAATGCCAGCCCAGTGGCCCCCAGGGCAGACCCGGAGTCCAGGGCTTGTTGCATGAGCTGCCCCACACAGGCCCTCTCTGTGCTCAGCCTCTCCCACCCAGCTTCCCCACGCCCTCCAGCCGCCCCCTTACCAGCCCCGCAAACGCCAAGCCCTATCCCTTCACAGCTATGTTCTGGCATCTAGAATGTTCCCTGCCCCAGCCTAGGCAACCCTTTGTTGCCCTTCAAGGCCCACCTCTACCACTGGGAAACCCACCCCTGGTGACCCTACACTCCCTATACACTTCCACACAGAAATGGGGACACTGGGTCCCAGAGAGGGGAAGGGGGGGGGGACACTGAGCAATGGCTGAGCTGGGCAGGGCAGTGCCCGCCTGGCTCCTGACCAGACACTGACCGAGCTGGGTGGGGGAGGAGACTGGGCCGCAACCCACCCTGACCTCACCCCAGCTCACTGATCACCTGAGCCTTTGGGGAGAGAAAAACCAAATGAAGGGCAGAGGGGACTTACAAATCAGCCTTGACGAAACCTTTCCCTGCGGTGTCAAACACCTTGAAGGCGTGGAGAATGGTCTCCTCCGGGTCCGTACCTAGAAAACAGCACATACAGGCAGGGAGAGAATGAGAGTGAAGAGCATAGGCCAGGGCTGGGGGCTGGGCTTCCTCCCCAACTTCTACTCCACAGTGGGAGCAAGAGAAGGGAGATTTCTGAGAAACAAGGAATAGGAGTAACGACCAAGAGCACTGTGTGTAGTTGTGAGCAGCCTGCTCAGCTGTACATGGAGACCCCAACTGAGCACTTACTATATGCTTAACCCTCCTGATGACTGGCCTGATTTTATAGGCAAAGAAACTGAAGCTCAGATTAGTGAGGTGGGGTTGGGGTAGGGGCACTTCTGGGGCTCCCTCGTGACCCGAGATGTGCACGAGAGCTGGCAGGTCCACAAAGACAGTGCTGTACTTGGGGGCTGAAGGCTGGGCTTGGGCAGGGGCACTGGAGGGTCTGCAACATGGTCCAGGCCAGAGATGGGGCGGGTGGAGGGCAGTGGGCTGGAGGAAGGGCAGAGCAGTTCTGGTTTGTCACCGACCCCCACACCCCGGTGTGGGCTTGGGGGAAAGATGTCATTAGAAGGAATGTCTATCACCACAACGGGATGGAAGAGCTAGCCCCTGGTTGTATGGATGGGGAAACTGAGGCCCAGAGAGAAGCAGGGTCTGGCCCAAGGCCTCACAGCTATGAATGACAGCAGGCGACCTGGTGACCCTTCCCTGATGCTCCCTCCCCTCTGTCACACTGCCACCCCGCTCACTGCAGACCAGGCATGTCCCCTTCCTTCCTCAAGGCTCAGCTCTGTTACCAGTGACATGGAGGGAAAGGTGTGTTTGCTGCCCACCTCCCAGGATCAGCTTGCAAAAGGGGTCATTAATGGTAAAGATCGGGTCAGACATTGATGGGTCACGGTCGCAAACCCCTCTGAGTGCTCTGTGCCATGTTGGCTCCCAGGAACCCCCCCCCACCCCCACCAGAACACCCCGTGCAGTAGGTATCGATGTCCCCAGTTTGTCAAAGAAGGAACCGAGACAGAGGACCTTGCCTGAGGTCCCCACGAAGAACGGGAGGAAGGGTCTGAAGCCGACTCTTTGGACTCCAGAGCTCCCTGCTGCTCTGTGCTCCTGCCTGCCAGACTGGGGCCTCCTCCCGACAGGATGCCATCTGAGTCACTCGGCGTCTCTGAGGCCGAGCGAGGGGCCGAGCCTGGTGCAAGTCTGGCCCCGCTGGCCTGGGAGTTCGGGGAGGGCACAGCCGTGGGCTTCCTCCGCCGAGGGCAGCAGGGAGCCCGTGTGCCCAGGCCAAGAGGCTCAGCCCAGGGTCCCTCTGGGGCAGAGCCCCAGGAACTCACCGCCTGGCCTGGGAAGCAGAGAGGGGGTGCCCCAGGGATTATGGTGGGGGGGCTGGTGGGAGGTCTTGGCCTCCCAGGGCATGTGAAGAGTGCTCGCTGCTGGGGTGGGCTGGCTCCAACCCACCTTCCTGAGGACCAGCAGCCCCGGGCTCAGGCCCAGGGCCCCCACAGTGACCACAGTCCAATCCTCCCCTCTCTCCCCCCAGAGAGGGTCTCTGCTCTGCGGACCGCAAACCACCCAAATGAATGGGCCACAGAGTGGCCATTGGGAATCACGTGACCAAGTGTCCTCATCCCAGTTAGAGGGATGACGGGGCCTGCTCCAGGCCCCCAGCTCCTGTCCCCACTGCTGGCCGAGTGTGCAGGCTCAGCCAAGTTCACGTGACAAGCTCAGACGGAGCCCCCATCCTGGGGCCCCCGCAAAACTGAGAAAAAAACTGCAGTCTCTTGGCCCCTGTGGGGGCCTGCCTGGCCCTGGGTCATGGCTCTTAGCTCAGCCGTGCACCCACGCGAACTTCAGGCCTCCCACGTAGAGTCACCAGCTAGAGTCCCTCAAGTCTTTCCCAGGAGTATACCTCTGCCCCAGCCCCACCCCCGGCTTCTGAGCTCTTCAAGGAGGAGGCCACGGTCCTGGGAATAAGCCCTAACGAGCTTCCCAGAGCTCCAGGCTCCCCTCCGGCTCCATGTCCGGCCCTCAGTCTCCCCGGGAGGGCAGGTCTATTGTTGGCCTTTAGCTCCAGGATCAGCCAGGACAGGGTGTGTGGAGGTTATTATACTTCCCAGCTGGCCTCAACCCACGAGACTATTAGGATTTCTTGCCAAACATAATCAGTGATGTGGCCAGGGTCACCCCCGGAGTGGGTCGAGGTGGCCCCAAAACATATGCCCATGTTCTCATCTCTGGAACCTGGAAATGTCACCTCACTTGAAAAAGGGGCCTTTGCAGATGTAAGGAAATGGTGCTGAGATGGGCAGACCATCCTGGGCTATGCCGATGGGCCCTAAATCCAGTGACAAGTGTCCCTCTAAGAGTGAGGGACAGGGAGATGGGCAGACAGAAGAGGAGGGGACAGTAGGACCACAGAGACAGGGAATGGAGCAAGGCAGCCACCGGAGGCCAGAAAAGGCACAAAAAAAAAATGGGGCTCTCCCCTCAAGCCCCTGATAGAGCCTCTTGCCGGATTTCGGACTTCCAGACGCTGGATCTGAGAGAACACATTGAGGCTTTTTTGAGCTGTCAAGTTTGTGGTTCTTTGTTAGAGCAGCCTCAGGACACCAACACAACCCCCATTTTACAGACATTACGAAAATGGAGGTGCAAAGCAGACAAGCCTGGCCCAAGGTCACCCCGCGGGGATCAGTGCGAGGGCATCCAGCAGGTGCAGGCCGAGGGTGGGTGGGGAGGAGTCTCACCTCCCAGGGCAGCCTCAGCCCAGGCTGGCCCCCTCCCTCTGCCCAGGGAAGCCTCGAGCCCAGGAAAACGCTACAAAGGGGCAGAGGGTAGCTCCCCGGGGCCCAGAGAGAAAGGGACAGTGTTGCCTGGACCACTGCCCTGACCCCACGCCCCCAGCCCAATGCTGCATCTCGGGAGGCACCATGGTTAGAGCCCAGAGTCGGGGTTAGGGTTCTATCCCCGCCACTTGGATGCGCGGGTGCCTGGCACAAGTATGGTGACACCTCTGAGCCCCTCGAGCTGTTCCCTGGAAGCTGTTTGAGTGGCCCTCCCGGAGCTGGGGTCAGTCGTAGTAACTTCCAGAATCCCGTTCCCAGCGACCCTCCTCCTGTTGGCTGTGAGGCAGGGCAGGTAAGGCGAGCCCAGGGGTAGGGAAGTGGGGCTGGGGCCCCTGGTGGGCAGAGGGCTCTCACACGAATTGTCCCCTCCCGCCCCCAGGAGGCCCTTCTCCTACCCTGGTGTAGAAGTGGAAACTGGGGTGGGTCCCGGGGGGCTGGCAGCTGGGGCCGCACCATGCTCCCAGCTGTCTGCCCGCAGAGCCGGGCTGCCCAGCCCCTCCCCAGGGCCACCTGGGGCCTCACTCACCCTTCAGCTTCTCCCCAAACATGGTCAGGAAGACGGTGAAGTTGATGGGCCCGGGGGCCTCCTTCACCATGGCCTCCAGCTCCTCGTTCTTCACATTGATGCGGCCTGGGGGAGGGGGAGGGACACCCAGGAGTGCAATGAGGGACAGAGGGGACCCTGCCTGCAGGCAGCCCAGGAAAGCAGAGCTCAGGACCAGGGAGCTTCCTGCAGGGTCTCCCAGCTCTACCCTCCCACCGCCCCCCCCAGTCCTCAGGCCCTGCCCACCTGCTGGGGAACCTTCAGAGGGGGACACATTCAGCCACAGCAAGGCTGCCCCCGCCCCCTGCTACCACCCTGGCCTCCCTGGACAGGAGAGCAAGTTGGTGATTATCTCCATCTCACAGATGAAGAAACTGAGGCCCAAAGAAGCTGAAGTGGAGGTGCATAGGGACCAGAAGACCTGGAGCTCAGAGCTCACGTGCCCCAGGAGGAGGTCATCCAGGGGTGGGTGGACTCTGGGGTTCCCCGTGGTCCCAGCGGACAATCACACCTCCGAGAGCTCAAAGCTTAGTTTAGACATGACTTGGTTATGCCCCCTTCCCCTGACCTGAACCCCCTCCCCATTCATGCCCTAAGTCCTCTCCTTGGGCCCTTAGAGAGGGCAAAAGCCTCCCCTGGCAGCTGAAACCCGGTAGCCTTGAGCCCTGCAGACGTGTCCGGCCTCCTCCGCCGGCATCTGCCACTGCTCTCTTGGCCCCTACCCCACCCCGGCCTCCTAAGCCAGGCCTTTGCATGGGCCATTTGTGCACCTGCTGCCCTCCCTGTGTCCTCGGCCCAAATCATACCTTCCAGGCACAGGCCACCCCTCCCCTGTGCCCCCACGGCCCCCAAGCCCCTCACACCCACTACAACTGCTGCCCTGGCCTGTCCCCAGGCACCCACTCTTTCCAGAAGGCCTGGGCTCAGTTCTGCCCCAAGCCCTGAGCCCCCGCAGCTGCTGGTAACCCACCCAAGGCAGCAAAGGTGTCCCTCAGGTCCTCCTTGTCGATGAAGCCATCCCGGTTCTGGTCCATGATGGTGAAGGCCTGGTGGAGACGTGGGTACTGAGCAGCCTCCTACCCACTCGCCCAAGCCCAGGCCCCTCCCCAGAACCCTGCTCCCCCAAGGGACTGTTGTCCTGCACACTGCTGCCTGGGTAACCTCTGGCCAGCCGGTGTCCTGGCTCAGCACAGCACCAGCACGAGAGTGTTGGCTGACCCACTCAGCTCCCACCGCACGCCAACACACAGCTGGGATGCCACGCCCACCCCTCGCTTCATGCTGCAGCAACCCCATTTTACAGAGAGGGAAACTGAGGCTCAGAGAGCAGAAGGACTCGCCCGAGGTCACGCAGCAAGCAAAGGCTCGGGTAGAGAGGGGCGGGGGTTGCCCAAAGACCACAAGTCACGTCTCCGGGCTCAGAGGCACACCATGGCGGCCTCTAAGGATAGTGACATCATCATCACCCCCAGGGACTGAGGGCCACCCGGGGCCTTGCCAGACCCCTGAGTGTTTCCATGCATTGCATTACTCCTCCCGGTGGCCCCAGAGGGCACTGACCAACCTCTTTAAACTCCTGGATCTGGGACTGATCAAACATGGAGAAGACATTGGAGCCGGCTCCACCTTCGGCTCTCTTGCGGGCTCTTCTGGGTGCCTGGGAGGTGCCAGGTGGGGTACTGCAGAAGGCCTTCCGCCGGAGGTCAGCCATGCACCCCGCCCGCCCCCCACACCTCCCCTCCCAGCGTGTCATGGTCCCGAACAACACGGCCACCCTGGGCCACAGGGTGCAGCAGACAGACGGGGCTCCTAAGGAAGCCTTGTGGATAAGGGGGGGTGGCATTTGTCCAGCCTGAGGCCAGAAACCTGGGGGCCCCCACCCCACAGGCTGGTCAGCGGCTTCCTGACCTGGTGGGGGGAGCCCAGGCGGTATAGCAGAAAGGACACAGTCCACCCCCATCTCCCTGCGGCCGTCCCACCTCGGGGCTCCCCTGCGCCCACCCAGGGCCCGGTTCCATCGGGAAACGTCTGCCCAGAGCTCAGAAACCATCTCCACAGCAGGTAGAGCAGGCGACCCCCCACACGGAGGGTCTCTGGCCAGCCTTCCTGCCTCCACATGCTTCTCTCAGGATATCAGGGGCCTGAGAGCCCACCATTGAGCATTCCCTGAAAGCTCTGGGTCCCCAAGACCCCCCCAGGGGGCCTCGCCCTCCGCGGCTATCACCAAGGACTTTCAGACTTGGCTCGTGAGGGGGGAAAGCGCAGCCCGGACTTCACAGGGCTGGAGGGGCAAGTGGGGTGTCCCCCCCAGCCCAGCGCCCCTGCCTCCATGTCAGTGGTGCCAAGCCACTGCCCACCGCACCCCAGAGCGCGGGCTTCCCCTGCCTCCCCCGCCCGCGGCCCCTGTGTGGTCTCCTCTCCCCGAGCTCACGCCTGTCCCCCCAGCCCGCGCTCACCCCCACTTCCCCTCCGGCTCCCAGGCTCAGGAGCAGCAGTAACGGCTGACTTATAATTAGCTTTTACTGGGTGCTTTGTCTCCACTAATCCTTTGAAACAGGGCTCACAGGGCAGCCAGGACGTTATGTGCTGTAAAACCTCTGTAATATTTATAAATCCCTTCAGACATCATAAAGAAAGGAACCTCCCTGCGGGGCTCATCTCACATAATTACATACACATTTCCCTCTGATTAATAAAAAACAATCACTTCCGTCTGTGGGATATTCTGCCCTCTCTCTCCTCAGACCTGCCCTTGGCCTGGGTGCCCCCAGCCCTGTCTCAGCCAGCCTTCCGTGTCCCTGTCGTGGACCGTCGCCCCACGGTGTGCCAGGCCCTCCTCCAGAGCCCCCAAGGGAGGACGGGATTGTTCTCTCGGATGCCCCGGGGGCACCCTGAGCCCCAGGGCCCTGAGCGGCCCCCTGCTCTCCCAGCCCAGCCATCTTGGAAATCGCCTTTTACAATGTGCCCCTAAAGAAACGAACATCTTCCTAAGGGAACACCTCAGGGCAGAAGGGGGTCACCCAGACCTGAGCAGCCCTGCGGTGTTGAGAACATCACTTGCCTGCTCTGAGCCTCAGTTTCCCCATTTATAAAACCAAGATGATGCCTACCTCAGAGCATCGGGACATTGATTAGGTGCCTGCTGCTGACTTCCAGCCAGGCCCTGTGCCCCGTCCTGGGGACCCAGTGCTGAATCAGACCCCGCCTTGTCCCCAAGGATCCCCCGGTCCAGCTGGGAGACAGATGATCAGTGGGGAGGGACGGACAGACACTGAGAACACAGAGAAGCCCTTATGCCATTGGGGCATTCATGGCAGACCTCCCCGGGGGCGGTGGCCTCTGAGCTGAGGCTTGACAGCCAGGTGAGAGTTCTCAGGCCAGGAGGGAGAGTGAAGGTGTGAGACAGGGGCACGAAAGAGCCATGCCACTGAGAGCCTGCGGGGACACCCAAGGGGCCAGAGACAGGGGGAGGGCAGCAGGGCAGGCCTCACACCAGTCCGCAGAGGACCCAGGCTATCCTGGAATATCAACCCTGGTTCCCCAGGGAACCATGTCCTCTTAATGGGAGCAGAGTCCTCCTGCTTCTGCCATGAAACTTCCAAGCCTCGCCCACCCTGTCTCCTTCCACCCTCCTCTTCCTCACTCCGACCTCCCCCACCATTGCGCCTCAGCAGCCCCCAATGGGTCCAGGAAGCAGAGATGCAAATTGGGACCTACATGGATAGACTGGCTGCCCATTAAGGACAGTCCAGGGTGGGTCAGCTGCAGGGATAACACCAAGGGTGAAGAAAAAGGTCCGGACTAGGGACAACATCAGGTCAAGGTCAAGGATGTCAGCAAGAGGAGCAAGGTCAAGGTCAGGGTGAGTTCAGGCATGAGGTGAAGGTCAGGATCACACATGAAGTCAAGGTCACAGGATGAGGTCAGGGTCAGGAGGCGGGGCAGCCCCAGCCTACCATGATCTGGAGAGCTCCCTCTCGCCGCAGCAGGGCCGGAGCTTCTCAGGGATGGCTCTTTAAATAGTGCTCTGGGTCCGGACGACAGTTTGGAGGATGACAAAGGAAAGGATGGAGGCCTCCGTGCCAGGCACCTGTTTGGGGCCATTCCAAGTGGGTGGGGTCCAGACACTGTCCAAACCACAGGATCTCCGCCTGTCCTGGGCCAACCGGATCTCTGCACCCAAGGGACAAAGGCCCAGGAAGGGGCCCTTGGCCGAGAACACATAGTATATTGAGGCCTGGAACCAGCTGGGAGGACTTGGCCTTGGGCCATTTGAGGTCAGGAGTTTCCAAGGCAGGGCCACCCACACCAGCTGGGAAAATTCAAGGCTGCAACAAGGCCCGACCCCTTGAGCTCTGTGACTCCGAGTGGGTCACCATCCTCGGGTGAAAAGTGGCGAGCACGTGTCACCCCCAGTCAGCTTGGGGAGAGGGTTTCTGCCTTGTAGTTGGTTACCAGGGCTACCATGACCCCCTCCAGCCCTCGGGCCACTGAAAATGTCTGGGGAGCTGAAAAAGCAAAGAGTCAGACAAAAGAAAAGTGGACGTGACCCCAACGAGGGAGAATTGGGAAATCAGATCCCCATTCCACGCTGGCCGCACATATCCCCGGCCGGGGCCCATCCCTACCAGGCCTGACCCAGCCCAAGAATTCTCCAGGAGATGTGCCAAGCCAAGTCTGCACCTGCCCCTGGCAGGCCCCCATGTGTCCAGTGCAGCCCAGCAGCCCCTGGCCGTCCAGCCAAGTTGGCTCCCATGTGGGACCCGCCATGTCTGATCGGCCGCCAGGGCCGGCAATGCAAGGCTCAGGCAGTGAGCCCACCCGTCTCCAGGTACTGCACAGCTTAACTGTCCCCGGAGCTGGTCTCCAGGCCACCAGGCCCCACGACGGCTGATCCCTGCCTTGGAGGAGGGAATGTGATGATGACAGTAAGAGGAGTAGCTAACATTTATAAAACACAGAAGGTCAGGCCGTGTTCTACAACACGTGACCTCAGAGCGAATCCTTACTCCACTTTCCAGGTGACAGAACTGAGGCTCACACAGGTGAAGTCACTCATCCAAGGCTGATAAGCCAGGGTGCCAGGATGAGTCTCTCTTTCTAGTGGTTCCAGAAGGGAGCTTCTGGAAGATTCTGCCCAACCCAGTGCTCACCTTCCTGACCTCTCTGGGACCTATGATGGAATCTTCCACCCTGAGCTGGGGTCAGGACTGCCGTGCCATCCCCTGACAGGGACCAATCACAAGCTCCACAGGCTCCGCAGGGACCAACACATGCTCCATGTTCCCCCACCCCGACCACGTGAGGAGGGCTTGCAGGTCTCAGTCCTGCCTTGACTGCTGTGGGAGATGGGCCGTGTGAGTGTGGCAGGTGCCTGCCCCTCTCTGGGTCCACGTGGTGGGACAGGTGGCCACCGTCCACACCGGCTACGGGGAGCCGCCTCTCCTTGCCTAGTCCACGAGCCTGGGCCTGGGGCCCCCTGGCTCTGGGCTTGCTGAACGGCGAGAGGTTGGCCATCTGGGGCTTTAACACCTGTTTCTTGCTGGCCGGCGGCCTCCTCGCACGAGGGCTCGATGCCACTAAACTCCTGCCTCTGGGGATCACCACCCAGGCCTCTCACCCTCGGAGGGGCTCCGGGGGGCTCAGGACAGTCCCGGGTGAGCGGAGAGCCCCCCAGCCTGCCGGGAGGAGGGAAATGCAAGAGGGAATGCCAGTGAGAGGCGGTTAAGTCACAACAGGGCTTCCAGGGGCTCAGCCCACTCGTCCTGCTGCTTTCCTTCCCTGGCCTCCCTCCTCCATGCTACAAAAGCAGGCAGAGCCGCTCAGAAAGCCGGTAGGGACTGTGAGAACTCACGGGAGAGATGGTTGGAGAACATCTGTCCCTGGGGCGAGCAGGGGTGTGGCGGGGGGTGGGCCTGCAGCGGCCGCGAGCAGGGGAAGCGCCATGAGAACGAGCTGGCCTCTGGAGTCGAGGGCCCGGGTTTGGAAGGCAGGTCCCCCCACGCTGACAAAACTCACGGCCCGTCAGCCGGGTGCGGCCGGGGCGAGTCTGTTGTTTGGCCCCGCAGACCACGGGGTGGTGGCCGGTTCCGGGGGTCAGAGAGACCCCAGAGGGGTCTGTGCTTTCAGCCGGCGGCCTCCCGGGAGTACGTAGCTTCCAAACTGGAATTCCAGGCCAGTCCGGGGAACTCAGAGGAGTACTAAGCCCCTTGTGAAGAGCACCCCACTTTCTAGAGGGCAACGTGAGCTCCCAGGGGTCACCAAACCTGGAAGGGAGCTTGAAAGACATCAACTGCCTTTGGCCTTGGCCCTCCCCCTGCAGGTTGACAGGTGTCACTCCCACCACAAGAGGGCAAGGTGGGCCAGGTGACCCCGCCTGCTACTCCTCACCCCTAACTCTCCCTTCCAACTCTTCACGGTCAGCCGGCCACCACCTCGACCTTCACCACTTTCCCAATGATTTGCAAAATCTTCTTTCTCCAAATCTTTGACCCTGGAGCATATTCCCCCACCCCAACCATGCCTCCATCCTCCCACTTCCTATCACCTCTCACCTCCTCCCAGAAGCCCTCCCTGCTTTCCCTCCCCTCCCTTCTCCCACTGGAATCACTGCTTCTCTCTGACCGCCACTCTGTAGATCAGCGACTACCTGCCTTTCCCTTGGCCTCGGGGCCTTATCATCATTGCTCCTTGGCCTCCAGCCACCTGGCCACTAGGAGCACAGAGGGGCCTCAGTAAATCAGGCTCCCAGGGGTTGTTCACACATAACCTTCCATGTGGGGAATCATTGTCATAGACTTTCTGGCTAGAGGGATCTCAGAGACCCAGTGGAATCTACTGGCCCCCTAAATCCAGCCCACGTAGCCCTGCTAGATGCTGAGCGTCCTTTGCAGTCTCTCTCAAGTGGCTCTTGCTTGCACACCGGCTGTGATGGGGAGCTCACCACTTCCACAAGCAAAGGCAACTCAAAATTGGCAAATGCTCATTGATTATCTACTGTGGCCCCACCCTGGTGTTCTGGGGGACTAAAAACTCATCCTCAACAAATCCCTGGGTTTGAATCATTTTAGTAACACAGTCAGACAACGCTGAGTTTATTCATTCATTCATCACATATTTATGGAGTATTTATGAGTGCTGAGCACTGAGGGGAAAAAAACAGGTATGGTTTCAAGAGTGAGGGGACGGAGCCCCATCGCTCATTCAGAGGAGGCACTAGGGGCTCGGGTCCATCAAACGAGGACTTGAGAATGAGGACAAAATGGGAGTTGTCATTGCTCTGCGAGAAGAGCAGGCGGATGTATGGAACATCCCAGAGCGCCCGCAGAGCTGCCCAGATATGAAGGCGTATGATGTGAGGGGCCAGGCAGGAGAGGGGAGCAGAGGGGCCAGGGCGGCTCAGAGGTGGCGGCCGAACCATCCAGAGGTGACCCAAGCAGGACCAGGCAAAGAGGTCCCAGACCTGGCTTGGAGGCTCCCTCTTCTGGTTTAGGGTGACTCCTGGCCCACTGGGCAGAGGGATCCTGCCCTTTGCCCCCCTTCAACCATCAGACCCGCAGCTCTTTTTACAGCAGGATGCTGTAGCCACAGGCCCCTTGAACCGGATGCATCATTCGTGCTTCTGCGGAGCAAGCGTGTTTGCCAGCCCGCCCGCCCGGCTACAGCTATAAAACAGGCAGGAGGCATTCCGGGAGACATTCTTCTTCACTTTAAAGGTTTCCCGGTCTTTCCTAAGTGGCTCCAAATTAGAGGAAGGCTCCAGACAGGGGCGGGACTGGGGAGGAAGGGACACCAGGGAGTTTGGGAAAAGACAGACCTCCCCCTAATTGTCTTCAAGATCTCAGCCATCCCATCTGGTAATTAGGGAGTTGACAGTGCAAAAGGCAATTTCCTTTGGGGTAAGAGGGAGAAAACAGCTAATTGGCTCTAAGTCTGGTTTCTGGTTTCTGCCTGCACTATTAACTACAGGCTGCTCTGGCCTGACCCGGACTCTGGCCCTGGTCACTCGGAAGTAGGGAAGGGGAAACCCGGGGAACCATGCTGCCTTGGGCAGGCCAGAAAGGGCATGCAGTGGCCCCTTCTGGATTCTGAGTGGGGAGGATCATCCTCCAGGAACAGGCACTTCCCTGGTATTGGGGCCCTGCCTCCTAGAGCTTATTTGGAGAGCCTCTGGGGTGGGGTGGGGTGGGGGGAACTGCCCCTCTGCTCACTCTCTAATTTCATTACTGAGGATGTGATGGGGGGTGAGGGATGGTGAGAAGCGAGTATCAGAACCCAGACCTCCTGACCCCCAGCTTGCAGGAGATCCTTCCCATGTGCCCACATCTCCTTTCTCAGACCCAAGTGGCTGCAGAGGTGGACAGGGTTGGCCTGGTGACCAGTTACAACCGAGAGAGTTCAGGGGTCCAGCCACGGAAGCATGGGCCTCTCAGTGCAGCATTACACACCCAGAGAATGACAGTGACATGTCTTCCCAGCCAAGGTAGCCACAAGGCCAGTTGGACCGAGGACCAGCTCGGGCTGAGTTGTTGCAGGGACTCAACAGCAGAGGAGCAACCTAGGGACTGTAGTTCATAGTCAGCTCAACTGAGACATGTGGTTATAAAAGTGAACCTATCCTTGGGCTGCATTAATAGAGGTCTAAGTCGTCAATCCAGGGAGGTGACCGTGCCACCTTCCCCTGACCTACACAAACAACAGAAGACCTGAGCTTGTTCCTAGTACTGTGCTTTAGGGAGGGTGCTTTTTGGAGGATAGCAGCATGTAGTCACATGAATCTCGGCTGAGGGCCTAGGGGCTCTCAGCTGGAGAGAAGCAGCTTTAGTGGGGAGCCTCACTGTGGCAGCTTTTTCAGTTTACCAGCCAGGACCAGCACTCAGCTCTACAGCTTCCATCTTCCCTCCTCCTAGTGTCTGTAGCCAGGCTCACCACCCCTCTCCAACCTTGGCCCACTGGGAAGAACTTTCCCTCTTAAGTGACCCCACTTAAACCCCATCGTTTGGGCTATTAGCTATTGCTATGTAAAGAATCACCCTGAATTACAGTGGTGCGGTCACAGGTTCTGTGGGTCAGAAATTCAAGAAAGGCATAGCGAGGATCACTTATGTCTGCTTCATAACATCTGAGGCCACAGCTGGGAAGACGTCAAGGCTGGGGATGGCTGGCGGCTGGTTCCAGAACCATCCAAGGCTTGACGGCTCACATGTTTGGCAAATAAAGTGGAAGCCCGGGGCTTCCTGCAAGCTAAGCTCAGAAGTCACAGAGTGACACTTCTATGCCACTCTCTTGGTCAAAGGAGAGTCACCAAAGCCTGCCCAGCGCCAAGGAGAGACCTTATAGACCCTACCTCTCGATGGAATGCGCCGAAGAATTTGCAGGCCCATCTACAACTGCCACTCCCAGCCAGCCCGGGGCTCAGGGGAACTCAGAATGTGGCCCAAGGTCACCGACCTGGTAGGTAGAGGAGCCGGAATTCAGAGCCAGTCTGGAGGGACTCTGTCCCTCAGAAAGTATGTGAGCCCAGGAAGGCTTTCCAGAAAGTTCACCTGGGGCCAGACAGTGTGGCAGGCGGTCACTCTCTCTCCACAGCCGGAAGGCCTGAGTTTAGAAAGGGTCCAGAGCAGAGATGAGAAGCCAGGCCCCCTTGTTCACAAAGAGGCGGGCAGCCCTTATCCCATTGGACAGATTGGGAAACTGAGGCCTGGAGCAGGAAAGGGCTGGGTCAGGGTGCCACTGGGAGGCTTATACCCCATCCCCCAGGGGCTTCCTAGGAGCAGAGCAGGGGGAGGTGAATGGGCCCTCCCCTGAGACGTGCATCCCGGCACCAAATGGTGGCTCAGGCAGTGCTGGGGCTTGGGGCCCTCCCAGGGCCCCGGAGGCTGCCAAACAGGCCCAATTTGCTGTACTAATATGTGCTTTCTGCTGCTTGGAGCTTCCTCACACCCTCTCCTGTGAGCCGAGCCAGCGGCAACAGAACAAACTATAATTATGTCAAGCCACACCCTGCTGCCCTAGCTTAGCAATTAGCCAGGTTGCCCAGCATCCAGAAGCTTCCACCCCAGCCTGGCTTGGGGTGGAGTTAATCAGAAGCTGGGCGGTGGGTGGGCTGCTTTTTAAAGCCCCCACACATACCCTCCCCCAGAAATGAACCTGCAAATGGGGCTTCCTTCCCCAGGCAGCCACCTATGGCTCCAGCCAGACCTCAGTCACCCTCTGAGGGAGCTCACCAAGCCAGGAACCCCCCCCCCCCCGCCACACACATACATATGCCGGGACCCAAAACGGTGGAGGGGACAGTGGAGAGCAGAGCCTCCCTGGAAGACATCCCTCCCTGGTGCCCAGGCTCCTGGGCTGATCTGTAGGGACACTGGCAGAACAGCCACAGTCTGAGCATGACTTTGAAATCAGATAGACCTGGGGGCCAGTCCTGCCAGGCGCACCTGCTCTGTGACCTCACACATCACTCAAATTCCCCAAGGTCACCGTGTCTTCCCCCAGAACACAGAACGAGTGGCGTTCCCTTTGCAAGTTTTGTCACGAGGCTTAAGAGCATTGTGCCTGGAACGTGACTGGTGCTTAACCTCCGTGGCTACGAACGAACGCTGTCTGGTCATTGGCAGAGGACGTGGCTGTCAGTGACAAGGTCCCGAACTCCCCCCAATTTCAACTGCGCGGCCCAACTCTCCTCGGCCCCAGTGTATATGCGGATCATTATGTCACGGAGCCTCCAGAAGGTGAATTCCTGAGGAACGCTGGGTCTGCCTCACCCCGAAGTGGGGCTGCCTGGCTCCCCTCAGTGGGTCCCCCAGTTCCGCAAGGAGCCAGGTTCTTTATGCCTTATTCTCTGCCTCTCTCCCTGCCACTTTCAAGGGATGTGGGGTGTCCCGCTTGTGCAGAACTCTGGCTTCTGGAAGGAATGGCAGGAGGGGATGCTGAGGGTCTCATCAGAACTTTGTTTCAGCCGGGTTTCAGCCCTTCATCTCTCTCCTGTGTTTGCCTGAGGCCTGGGTTGCCCTCTTGGCCTCTGTCTGATTCCAGGCCTCAATCTGACCAACCCTTTTTGATCTAGAATCCCAGGTGTCCAGTGATTCTGAATATTGCCTCTGCTGCAGGAGACCAAGGCTCCTTGCACATGGCCCACAGTGACCCCCATGTTTCAGTCTTCAATCCCACACCTCCAGAGCCAGTCACTGAGGCAGGCGGATACTCACCTGTGACTGCATCCACCTAGAACCTACACTACAATAGAAATGGCAACCTCTGCCGCTGAGCAGTGCACAACCCAAATGGCCGTACGTGGCAAGCCTTCTCCAAGGTGCATATTCTCATCTCCTTCTCTCAACCAAACATGATACATGTCCTGAGGGCTCAGGTCCAGCCACCCAACTGACCTCTCCTGTGGGACTGCTATCCCAGCAGGATGATGCTCTCTGTGAAGTAGAGGAAAGACTCCCTCTCTACTTCCTTCTGGGTTGGTGCTATCCTAGAGTTCTGAATACAGTTCTGGCCTACTTTGTGGGAGAAACAGATACACTGAAGGAGAGTTTGCTGGAACTCAGGAGATATTGTCCGGGTCCGGCTGGGGCTGAGTCAGCAGATGGCCCAGCAGAATTTCTCAGACCTCAGGTTTACAGAACTGGATTCATCATGATTGCTGCTCATGGGACACCCTCATCATTGGCTCATGCTTGGCCTTTTCGTTTTCTTCATTTAACTGAATGATTGATTGATTGATTGATTGATATAATGAACACCCATGAACCCACCATCTGACCCAGTAACTAGAACATCACCAAAACTTCTATCCTATTCATCTGTCAGAAGCCATCCTGAAGTTTGTGCTTATCACTCTCTTGCTTATTTTTATTTTATTACAAATTCATGTATGCTTACATAATACATTGTTTAGCTTTGTTTATTTTTCTTCTTTCTTTCTTTATTTTTTTAAGTAAGCTCCACACCCAATGTGGGGCTTGGACTCACAACCCTGGGACCAAGAGTCACATGCTCTACCAACTGAGCCACCCAGGTACCCCCTGCTTTGCTTATTTTTAAACTTTAACATACAAGTACAGCAAAAGTCTTCTGGGACTTGCTTTTTCACTCAACATTATATTACTAAGTATGGGAAATTGAATGACTGGCTCCAATATTTCTCTGCTCACAGGCCAGCACCGTGGGTAGACTATTTCCTTGCCCCAAGACTTTGGGCTTGGCCACGTCATGCTGTAAGGTTTAAAAATTCAAGTCCTGCCTTTTCATCTTTGAGCAGAGCGCTGCTCATCAAGCCACAGACTTTTGGCCGAGGCAGGGCTGCCAGCCAAGCTCGGTCTAGATCAGCTGAGATCAACCAAACCCCAGCCAAGCTGTAGATACATGAGCATGAAGGACTGTCACTGGAGACTTGGGGTGATTTGTTATGCAGCATTATCATGTCCATAGCTAACCATTACACCAAAACTCATCTGTGTTGTCATATGAAGCTGTATGTAGCTTATTCTCATAAACCTTGGTCATGACCATAGCACCATGGTCACCCCTTTGCTGTCATGAACAATGCTGCCTTGGACATTCTTACAAAGGTCTCTTGGTGCACGTGAGGAAGAGTTTCTCTTGGGAATATAGTGAGAAGTAGAAATGCACATATTCAACGTCACAAGGTAATGTCAAATGGTTTTTCAAAATGGCTGTATTGCTTTTCAGTCTCACTAGCTGGGTATGAGACTCTGGTGTATGAGCCCCATCCTCTCCAACGCCTAATGCCAGACTCATTAATTCTTGCCCATTCAAGGGGTCTACTTGGTATCTAATGGCATATGGGTGGAATTGTGTTTCCCTGAATAGATATGTTGGGATCCTCCACCGAGCTCCCCTCCCCGGACCTCAGATTGTGGTCTTATGAGCCCACACCGTGACCTTGGACTTTTGGCTTCCGGGAGCTGAGAGATAATGACATTGCATTGTCGAAGTCCCACAGTTTATGGCACTTTGTTACAGTAGCTCCTGGAAGCTAATACACCCAGAGATCTTAATTCACACCTATCTGATTACTTCGTGGGGTTGGACCTGTCCTCTTGTGTTTATTGGTCGTTTTTTTAAATTCTTGTATGAAATGCCTATTCTGGTCTGTTGGCTATTTTTCTATTGGGTTTGCTTCGTACCGACTTACGGGAATTCCTTATTTATTCTTGATATCAGCCTTTGTTGGCATTTTCTCCATTTACAGCTTGTGTTTTTATTTTCTTTAGAATGTCTTTTTTATGGGGGTGCCCAGGTGGCTCAGTTGGTTGAGAATCTGGCTTTTGATTTCGGCTCAGGTCATGATCTCAAGGTCATGGGGTGGAGCCCCGCATCAGGCTCTGCACTGTGTCGAGTCTGCTTGTCCCTCTCCCTCTGCTCCTCCCTCCACCCCCTCTCTCAAATAAATAAATAAAATAAAATCTAAAAAAATAAATAGAGTCGCCTGGGTGGCGCAGTCGTTAAGTGTCTGCCTTCAGCTCAGGTCACGGTCCCAGGGTCCTGGGATCGAGCCCCGCATCGGGCTCCCTGCTCCACGGGAAGCCTGCTTCTCCCTCTCCCACTCCCCCTGCTTGTGTTCCTTCTCTCACTGTGTCTGTCTGTCGAATAAATAAATAAAATCTTAAAAAAAAAATAGAATGTCTTCTTATGAATAAAAGTTCTCCATTTTAATGTAACTGAATTTCTCCATCTTTTCTCTGAGGACTGGTGTGCCTTCTTTATTAACAGCAACTAACACCAGCAACGGTTGGTACTACATTTTCTCTAACGGGGATAAGTTACATTATGTCAAATTCACATGCTAACATACTGCATTGCAGTTATAATCATATTTCAGGTGAATATTATGATATCAAAAGACAATCACATTATAATAAGTAAAAATAGCAAGTGACAAAATATCACACAGGAATTCTATTTTGGTGTGTGGCCGGAGGCACTGAAACCTGCCCGCCTTTCAATAGGCCCAGACTCGGAATAAAAAGCAAATGATTCGAGTTGGGTCCATCCCTGCAGGGAAGAGAAGAGAGCCCTTTACTGCTGGGGCAGGTTTATTGTGATCAAGCCGGGCTCCCGCCGGCAGATCCACCCTTCCAAAGGGAGCAAGGCCAAAGCTGCACCTGCCAAGGGTATAGTATATTCACCTTGATTTGAAATTGGCCTGTGTTCTTCTGAGAGAGAAATCATGAAAACAGTGCACGCTTTGGCGAGATGTGCATCGCTCTTGTCCTTCTGAGGACGATCGCGTAGCTCCCTCCAGCCGGGCCCACGCGCCCACCTTCATCCCAAACAAGGCACCAGAATGGGGTGGGGGGTGGGGGGGCAGATGGGGAGGGTCAGAAGTGTTCTATCAGGGAAGTTTAGGAGCAACATTCTGTTGGAAGGAAGGACTTGAACTGAAGTTAAAATTCATAGAGGGGCGCCTGGCTGGCTTGGTCAGTAGAGCATATGGGACTCTTGATCTCAGGGTCCTGAGTTCAAGCCCCACATTGAGCTTGGAGCCTACTTAAAAAAAAAGTTAAATTCATATGACAAAATGCCCTGATTACCTACACTGTCTATTTCAGGGGCGGGGGAAGAGCCGAGGGCGGGGCCAGGGGTGGGGCGGGGGGGCTCTTGTGGAGACTGGTAGGAGACCTAAAATGCCCTAAAGTCACCACTTGTGCCTTGTCTGGTCTAGAGCCAGAGGGTGAGAATTTCTTTCTCCGGAGGGGAGGGGAGGAGTATCCAGGACAGGAAGGCAAGGCCCGGGATGCAGCAGACAGAGGGATCACGTGGAGAGTGGGGAAGAGGGAGAGGGTGGGAAGAGGGCCCTTCCCCTAAGGAGGATGCCTCCCTACAGATGATGAACTGCACAGAGTTTCATGTGTTCCAAGTTTTCTTCCTCCACACTGTCCTGCCATCCAGAATCCCAACCTCGGGGGAAAGGGGGGAGGGTCCCTCTGGCCTGGATGTCCCACCTCACCATCCACCTGCCCAGGGGACCGTGATAGTTAATTCTATGTGTCATCTGGACTAGGCCATGGTGCCCAGGTACTTGTGAAATATTATTCTGGATGTTTCTGTGAATGCGTATTTTAGATGGGATCAGATTGGTGGACTTTGGGTAAAGCAGATGCCCTCCATAATGTGGGTGGGCCTCATCCAATCAGTTGAAGGCCTTAATAGAACAAAAACTTACCTCCCCTCAGCAAGAAAGAATTCTGCCATCAGATTGCCTTTGGAATCAGACTGTAACTTTCCCCTGGGTCTCTAGCTGCCGGCCTACGCTGCAGATTTTGGGACTTAATGGCATCCACAATTACATGGGCCCGTTCCTTAAAATAAATCTCAGTCTCTCTGTCTCTGTGTCTCTGTCTCTGTCTCTCTCTCTCTCTCTGGAGGAGGAATAGCTGCAGGAATCAGGTGAGCCTGGGCTGGCTTGGGGCAGAGGGAGAAGTTAGGTTTTACTCCACCTAGGGAGGGATACAAGGTAGTGAGCTCCCCCATTGCTTCCAGAAGCAGCCAGGGGAGGAAATGTCAAACCTGGTATATAAGAAGTGCTCAGTTAATATTGTCAGATGAATGGTGAGTGAATAAAGGTTGTGGAGGGGTCTCCAGCCCTGCGGGATCAGAGCGGGGGGAGGGTGTATACAAGACTGAACTCTCAAAGACAAAGACAGCAAGGGCTTTCCCTCTCTCCCTGCTCCACCTCAGACCCTGGGCACATCGGGGTTTGCAGGGAAGCCTCCCAAGGTCATGATCCTGCTCCTACCCAACCCTGGGGCACAGAGATGCAACGCCTTACGTTGACCTCAGGGTACTCACCCTGTGGGGAGCCTGCAAGGCGCCCCGAAGTACCAGGGACACTGTTTGAAGTCCCGGCACCTTCTAAGGATTGAGTTTAACAAGCTGGGTGCTACGGGCACCTGGATGAAAGACGCTATATAAAAACAGGAGATAATTACCAATTAAAGCCGTTTTCTTAGAAACAGGAAGGTCCCATTTGCCAAGAGTAAACAGTGGGGGCAGGCCCTGCCCGGGCGGAGGACTCGACGGCTGGGAGAGTCATTCTGGGTGGGCTCAGAAGCCAGTGTGAGTCAGAGCCCGGGGTCAAGTGGGGCCAGAGCTCCTTCCCCCTGAACCCTGCAGGTAAGAAGTCAGCAGAGATGCAGGAGCAGGGCCCCCCCAGGACCGCCACCCTGCTGCCCTCTACCCTGCCTGGCAAGAGTGAAGGAAGGACTGCACCAAGCCCAAATGGAGGGGCCGCTCCCTCTCATTCAGGGGCACCCCGACATCCTCTGCAGGATGTGACAGACGGGGGAAGCTGGTCCTGTGCCTCCTGTTTCTTCATGTCACAAATATCTATTGAGCCCCTCCCGTGTGACGCTGGGTGCTCGGGTTATAGCAGTAGACAAGAGACGTGCGTGCCTGCCATCCCAGGGCTAACCGTCCAGCCGCCAAGCCTCACTGGTGCTTACGATGGACCAGGCACTGTGTCCAGGGTTTTAGCTGGGCTGGCCCAACTAACCTTCACCCCAACCCTAGAAAGTTACGGCCCCATTTACAAAGGAGGCTAAGTGACTTCCCCAGATCACCCAGCTAGTAAACCAGATGCCCCAGGCTGGGAGCTCATAACCACTGTAGGGCAGTGCCTGCCCCGAGTTCCTGCCCTGCCTGCAGCTGGAGGCTCTCTAGCCTTCAAGGGGCCCACGTCCTGCAGATTCCCAGCCTCCAGGTGGACCCGGACCACTCCCCAGCCCACACCTCTCTCCCGGAAGCCCCTCAAAGCCAGAATGAGAAGTCAGGCTCTTCCTCCGCAAGCCCAGGCTCGCCATATCCCCATTACTGAGAACCATCCTTTCAACCTTCCAACCCAGCGAGCTGGGACCAGCTCCGGCCCCTCCTACCCCCTGGTCTCTGCCTTCCGTTCACACACAGAGGGTACGGGCTGCATGTCTCTCTCTTTTTTTCCTTCAAATTCTTACTTCAATTCCAGTTAGTTAGCATACAGTGCAATATTAGTTTCAGGAGTGGAATTCGGTAATTCATCACTTACATACAACACCCAGTGCTCCTCACAACAAGTGCCCTCCTTGATCCCCATTCCCCATCCAGCCCATCCCCCACCCACTTCCCTCCATCAACCCTCAGTTTATTCTCTATCATTAAGAGTCTCTCGGGGTGCCTGGGTGGCTCAGTCATTGGGCGTGATCCCAGGGTCCTGGGATGGAGCCCCGCATCGGGCTCCCTGCTCCGCGGGAAGCCTGCTTCTCCCTCTCCCACTCCCCCTGCTTGTGTTCCCTCTCTCGCTGTGTCTCTCTCTGTCAAATAAGTAAATAAAATCTTAAAAAAAAAAGAGTCTCTTATGATTTCCCCTTCTCTTGTTTCCCCCTTCCCATATGTTCATCTGTTTTGTTTCTTAAATTTCACATATGAGTGCAATCATATGGTATTTGTCTTTCTCTGACTTATTTTCCTTAGCATAATACACCTAGCTCCAACCATGTTGCAAATAGCAAGATTTCATTCTTTTTGATGGCTGAGTAATATTCCATTATATATATATATATATATATATATATATATATATATGCGCACACACACACCACCTCTTTAGAGGCTTCACATCTCGGAAGAGCCAGTTGGAACCTAGAGCCAGGACCTGAGACCCAGAGCAGATCCAAGAAGAGACTCGGCTCTGTTTACCACCTGCCATAGTGATCCAATGACCTGGTTACCACTAGCTGCTGGTTAATTCCTGCTTCCCTGCCCAGTGGGAAAGTTCTCTGTAAACTATAAAGTCCCTAACAATGGACGTGGGTATTAAAACACTCAAGTCAAGGAGCACCTGGGTGGCTCAGTTGGTGAAGCATCTGCCTTTGGCTCAGGTCATGATCCCAGGGTTCTGGGATTGAGCTCCGCAATAGGCTCCCTGCTCAGCTGGAAGTCTGCTTCTCCCTCTCCTTCTGCCCCTCCCTCCTGCTCATGCTCTCTCTCTCTCTCTCAAATAAATAAATGAAATCCTAAAAAGAAAAACCCACACACTCAAGTCAAATGTATAGGCATAGTACAGTTTCCCAAAATCACATGGCACATGGAGATGGTTGTAGTCAACATTTCACAAAGGAAGCGACCTACTGTGTCTGGCAACTGTTATGTGCAACCTGCCATGCTGAGTGGATCTCAGCTCTTAGCTATGACTGCCCCCACCTTACAGGTGAGGAACTTGACCCTCAAGCATTAGGAGTGCTGCAGTGGTGAGGGACAGCAACATCAGAGATCAGCTCTTTCTTCGATGCCTCCTGAATTAGCTTTCTCTTGCTGCATAAAACATAACCATAGATTTAGTGACTTAACTAACACACACGTTTCCACAGGACGGGAGTCTGGACAGCTGAGTTACCTGCTCAGCGACTCCTAGTCAGGCTATCGGCCGCGCTGTGCTCTCATCTGAAGGTTTGATCGGGGAAGAGTCTGCTCCCAAGTGTATTCAGGTGGCTGCAGAATTCATCCCATTTCTGTGACTGTGTGACTGAGGGCTTTGTGTGGCTGACTGCTGGCTGTTGCCTCAGGGCCTAGAGACCCCTGCAGTCCCTCGCCCTGTGGCCTCCCCCAACACAGCCATTTACTGCATCAAACCAGCAATGAGAGTCTCTCCCCAGCCTGCTAAGATGGAGTCATATATAACATAACAATCATGGGAGTGACACTCCATCCCTTTGGCCATATTTTCTTGGTTAGAAGCAAGTCACAGGTCCCCCCACACTCAAAGGGTACGGATTATACAAAAGCACAAACAACAGGAGGCAGAAGTCATTGGATGTCACCTTAGGGTCTATGGCTGATATGCCCCAGGAGGGGTAGAGGGCACACCCAAGCCCGGTGGGATCGTCCCAGGCCAGGCTTCCAGAAGCAGACACCGAGACCAAGTTTGTGATGCAAGAGGCTTATTAAGGATCATGTCTATGAAGGGAGGGGGGCAAAGCAGGATTGGGCAGGTCTGACAAATCCTCGGCCATTCCGACAGGATGTGCTGTAGCAAGGAGGGCCAACTGAAGTCTCCCACGTGGGGCCGAGGTGGCCAGACCCTAGTCCCTTGCCTCGCTTGGTCTCCAGATGTGGATTGCCCCAGGAGACCATGAGCTTAGGAGGGCAGACCCTGATGGCAGCACATTCTCCCTCGTGCAGGATTGGGAGGCACCCCCCCAGCTGGGCCCCAGGAACCTTCCAGAGAGACTATCCACTAAAGGCAGAACTGCTTTTGCTTTTGGAGCTCATCTGTTTCTAAGAAATGCTGCTCTTCTTGGAAGAGCACTAGGTAATGTCCAGTTTCTCGGCCCCCACCCCAATACACACATCTCCCCCCAGCAACTTCCCCCAAGTGAGACTACATTCAGAGCTGGAGATTTTAAAGAGGCAGGAAAGGTTAAATGGGGTCATACAGGTGGGGCCTGGATCTGGTTGGACTGGCATCCTTAAGAGAGGAACAGGCTCCAGGAGCGAGTCCACAGAGGAAAGGCCATGTCAGGACACAGGGAGAAGGCAGCTATCTGCAAGCCAAGGGCAGGCCTCAGGAGATGCCAACCCTGCCCACACCTTGCCTTGGACTTCCAGCCTCCAAAACTGTGAGCAATAATGTCCTGTTGTCTAAGCCCCCCACTCAGGGGGTCTTTGTTATGGCGGCCCTGAGCAGACCAACAGAGGACTCAAGGGAGGCAAAATGTCTGGTGAGGAGCAGGCCCTCAGCCCCATCCCTGGGAGCCTGAGTGGGAAGTGGCCAATAGCTCTGGTGAATGGCTGGTGCTGAGAGGCCCCGGGTGCGGAGTAAGGAGTGGGGAGGGGAGAGGGGGTCTGAGGCCAGGTCGCCCCTGGTTGTGACAGGGCTGAAAGCACCCCTCCTCTCTTTCTCTTCCCCAGGTCTCAGTTTCCCGGCCACAGGACCAGGGGAAGGGACCAGAAGTTCACAGAGGCCCTTTGAGCTCTCACTTGTGGTGGCAGAACGCAACCTGAAGCTTGGCCCGTGGCTCAGAGAAAGCTCCTGAGATAAGAGTCCAAGAAAGGAAGAGCATGTTATCAGGCCTTTGATGCATACCCAGGCAGGAAGTGGCCGGGGGAGAGGGTGTGCACTGGGGTGGGGGCCGGGAACCTGGGCATTTCCAAGTGTTCTTCCAAGAAAAGCACATCACATGTCCTGATCTCAAGCTATATTACAAAGCTATAGTAATCAAAACAGGATGGTACCAGCATAAAAACAGATGCATAAACCAATGGGACAGAATTGCGAGCCCCCCAAAACGAATAATCAACAACATAAAAAGACAACCTACAGAAGAGAAAAAAAAAAAACATTTGCTAATCAGAAGTCTGATAAGGGGTTGATACCCAAAATATATAAAGAACTCCTACCACTCAATAACAAAAAGACAACAAACAATCCGATTAAAAAATGCACAAAGGACCCAAATAGACATTTTTCCTAAGATCTATAAAAGGCCAACAAGTCGGTGAGAAGGTGCTCAGCAGCTCTGATCATCAGGAAATGCGAATCAAAACCACGAGATCTCACTTCACCCCTGTCCTCAAAAAGACAAGGAATCAGAAGCACCAGCTGGGAGGTGGAGGAAAGGGGGCCCTTGCTCGCTGCCGGTGGGAGTGTAAGTGGGTGCAGCCGCCGTGGAAAACAGGACAAAAATTAAACATAGAAATACCATATGATCCAGCAATCCCACTTCTGGGAATATATCTGAAGGCAATGAAAACACGACGTCAGGGAGATATCGCTACCCATATGTTCGTAGCAGCATTATTTACAATAAGCCAAGGTCGGCAACAATCGAAGTGTCCACCCACAGATGCGTTAAGAAAATGTGGTGTATATAAATCCATAGGCAATGGAATATCATTCAGCAATTTAAAAAAAGAAAAGGAAAGGAAAGGAAATCCTGCCGTTTGTGACCACATGGAGGGACCTTGAGGGCATCGTGCTAAGTGAAGTAAGTCAGACAGAGAAAGACAAATACCATACGATCTCTCTTATATGCGGAATCTGAAATAAAAACAAAACCCCCAAAAACCAAACTCATAGAAAAAGAGAGCAGAAAAAAAAAAAAAGAAAGAAAGAAAGAAAGAAAAAGAGAAAAAGATCAATTTTGCGGTTACCAGAGGCACTTTATTATAGGCCAGTTATATGTCAACAAAGCTGGTTTGAAAAAAAATAAATCCTGGGGGAGGGAAGGGTGGTCTCACCTGGGGTCAGGGTCCCCCCACCTCCACCCCAGTCAGAGCCTGGGCCTAGGAGGTTTCTCCAGTAGTCGGCTTTCTCCCTTCCATTCTCTGGCTAGCATTTCGGCTTTAGGTAAACCACCTTGGCCTCCTCCCAGGGCTGCAGGGAAGGCAGCAGCAAGAAGCGTGAGGGAGGGTGACCAACCATCCCAGCTCCTCCAGACCAACGGGTTTCCCAGGACGGGCTTAAGGAGCTGGTGGCCCACGGTGGCCGGGTGGGCTGGCTTAGGGGAGTTGCTGGCCAAGGCCCACAGGGTGGGCACGGGGAGGCCACAGGAGTCCCTGCTGCAGCGGGAGGTGGGCACGCTTCGGGGAGCAGCCTCCCCAGGGAAGTCTCCTAAGCACCTCGGAGAAGCTCTCTCCCCTCCCTTTGCTGGAGCGCTCCTCCTCTGCCTGCTCCCCAACAGGACCCGAGCCTTGGGAACACTGAAGTCACCCTGCTGGGAAATGGCGGGGTTGGGATTCTAGCCCAAACAGCCACACTGGTAAGCCCTGCCACTGCCTGCCTCTTTATCTGACTGTGACCGAAATCAGGAAACAGGCAGCTTCATCACCCACCCGCTTCGTCACCTGCCACTCCTCTGGGGACCAGCTTTTGCCCTCAGAGCTGGGGGCTCTGGAGGAATTCCACACCCCTCTTGCCTCAGGAAGCCCCGCTCTAATGGGCAAGATCCCGTGCCTCCCAGCAGCTGCGAGAGAGGCCAGGCCAGGGTTGCACCAATGCCCGTTCTGCTCTCCTTTCTTCCCACAGAACCCTGACTCCGTGCCTAGCCAAGATGCCACGTTTCTCTGTCTCTCTTGAAGATAGAGATAATCTTGTGACAAAATTCTTGCCCAAGACAGGTGAAAGGCATTGAGTGCTGTTTCTAGGAAAGCACCTTTGGAGGGAGGCACAGACTCAGATACACTTCTCCCTTCCCTCTTCGTGCCACCGAGGATGTAGACGTGATGGCTGGAGCAGTAGCAGCTATTACAAGGCCAGGAGGAGACTCTGATGATGGAAGGCACATGGTAAGGATGGTGAAGAGGACAGAGGGGATCAGGTACATTAAGAATATCATAGAGGGCGCCTGGGTGGCTCAGTTGGTTAAGCGACTGCCTTCGGCTCAGGTCATGATCCTGGAGTCCCGGGATCGAGTCCCGCATCGGGCTCCCTGCACAGCGGGGAGTCTGCTTCTCCCTCTGACCCTCCCCCTCTCATGTGCTCTCTCTCTCTCATTCTCGCTCTCTCAAATAAATAAAGAAAATCTTTAAAAAAAAAAAAAAAAAGAATATCGTAGAGTTCCAGCACTAGCCATGAACCTCCTGTTTGTTACATGCTAAACCGCTAGTTTGTGTACGCCACATTTGGAGGACAGGCTCTGTTACTCTGTTGCTGCGAACATGGTCCCTAACTGGTACAAAATGCTTTTTGGAAAAGGTAATGCCAGAGCTTCATGTTAAAGGAAGCAGGTCAGGGGCAGACTGAGCTCAGGTAACACCAGCACCTTTCCAGCCTCAAAAGAGCTTTTGTCCCGTTGTCCCTGGACATCCTCATGAGGTCCCCTGAGTGGGAAACAGGGCAGGTGTTCCCATCCCTTCATGGGCTTGAGGAACCCAGGCCTCCTGCCTCCACCCAGCTCTCCCGCCACCCTGCTGTTCCAGGCCCAGCCTCGCCCCTACGCCACCTGTCCCTGCCCTGTGGAAACCGATGCTCAGCTGCAAGCCCGCGCCCGCTCTGAGCCCTGGAGGAGTCAGGCCCTGCTTCCCGGCAAGCGTGTTTCCACAGCCTTGTTTACAGTTGTTGAACTACTTTCGTCAAATTAATTAAATACATGCTAAATCCTCTCCGATTTGTTGTGTGATAAATTAAGGATGCTGAGATTGTGAAATGCACAACAAAACCTGTTTATTCTGATAAAAGTCCACACGACAGCCCGAGTCAAATGTCAGACAGGCCAGAATCTGCTTCTGCCATGGCTTCATCGGAGCGGGGCTCCTCAGTGGCCAGGGTCCCCTCGGCCCCTCATAGCTACCCGAAATGGTGACTCGAGGCACAGAGGGAGGGGACAGGCCCCAGGTCACTGGAGAAGACGATGCACGGGGGCCAGGACTGCAGAATATAGAGTCTTTCCTCAGCATCTCCCGAAGGGCATCCCTCTGCTCCCCAGGGGCCGGTGCATGTGGGAATAGTAACAGCTCACATAGGCACCACTATGCACACAGGATCCTCTTCTAGCTCTGGCTTCCCGTCCCAGGCACAGCTTTGGCAGAACCAGTCAGCACAGGCCAGACCCACACACAGAAACCCTCTGGGGTCCAGGACACAGCCTCCCCCCCCGCCTCACCTACACTAGAGTCCTAGAGTCTGCCTCACTCTATCCCTGCTCTGGGCAAAATGTGCCCCGTGGGTCCATGTGAACATGGCAGGTCCCCTTTGAGAGTCCCCTTCACACATCCCCTTCCCTGCAGCTGCCTGGGAGAAAGAGGGCACAGGCATCCCAGCCGGAGAAACTGAGGCACGGAGAACTTTCATCCATCAACCAGTGGCCCAAACCCCCACTTTCCCAAGCATGTGGATATATAGATTCAAAGCGACTCCACAGCACTGCCCACATGGGTCACTCGGCACACCCCCAGCTATGTTTTGTTATTCCCATTTTGTGGATGAAGAAACTGAGACCGGAGAAGAAAAGGCACTTGCCCGGCTCCCACTGAGGAAGGCTGGAGAGCTATGTTCAGACTCAGAAGAGCCTTAGCTGCCGGTGCCCAAAACCCAGCTCCCCACACCAGTCACCCTGGTCACCACCCTCACTCAGCCCAACCCTGTACTCTGGGCGTCTTGGGGCTGCCGTCGGCGGGGAAGAAGATGAGAACAAACTGGGGGAGCTCCAGGCTGGCCCCTCCTGCCAGGGAGGGTGCTGCCAAAGGAACACGTGAGCAGAGGGGACGCTGAAGCTGAGGTTTTGAGGGATGAGTTGAAGTTTTCCAGACAGAGATGGGAGGCTGGGGGGGTGGAGTGGTGAGGGGGATTCGGATGGCCTGTCTGTAGGACACTGTTTTTGTCTCTCATTTTTTCCCAGAAAGATCACTGGTGGGGAGTGGGGGGAGCGTGGTGGGGAGAGATCTAGTGTGGTTGGCATAGGACCCAGGACAAGGAAATGGCAGGGACTTATCTGTGAAGGTGGTGAGGGCCAGGCCCTGCAGGGGGCCCTGAACCGCATCGGGTGGAAGTACCGGGTCCCCGGGTCCCCGTGGGTCAGCGGGGCCAGCAGTCTGGAGGAAGAGCCGGCCGTGGATCAGAAAGAGGACATATGCAGAGGAAGGAGGACAAAGTGGCACGTGCTGACACCTCCGTGCATCTGTCCCTCCCATCTCCAGCCACGGCGTCCCCTGCCCCCCAGCACAGATTCGCCTTTGGGCTAATGCTAACTCACGGACCCATCGAGGGGAGGGGATTCTAGGAAGCCAATTTCCTGCCAGGCCACTTGACTCCGCACAAACCACCTCGGAGGAAAGATAGAGCCCCTTGCTGAGACCAGGCACCCGGGGTGGGGCGGGAGGTGGGGGGTGGGGGTGGCAGGTACAAGGCCACGGGGGCAGTTTGTGTATGTTGTTCACTGCTCAAGCGCGCTTGGTGAAGGCATCGGTGGGAGCCGCAGCCCCGACCCTGGCCTGAAGCCGCTTCTGCCTGGAGGAAGGGGCTAGGCCCTGGAGGGCAGGGCTAGGCCCAAGGGAATGGTGCTAAAGCGGAGAGAGGCCAGCCTACTCAGAGGGAGAATTTTGCTGTAGGCAGAGCTATTTCAGAGAGAACAAGCTGCCTTTGGAGGTGAGGAGCTCCCGATAGCTGGAGAAGTGTAAGCAGGGCTGGACAGATGCTTGGTGGGTTTGGTCCAGGGGATGTCATGAGCATCGGGCGGCCGTTCGGCCACCTGCCCCTCCCGGGGCTGTGAGTCAGTAAGAAGAGAGGGCCTCTGAGCATGGGAGATGGGGTTCCCCCTAGCCCTCCCCAACCCTTCTCCCTGCTCACTTCTTTTTGGAACCAGCTTGGGTATTTAGAAGATTAATTTCATGTTTGTGCAAAGCAGGGGATTAGGAGGGGAGGAGAGTGAAGTTCTCTGTAGGTTGTTAAGGAAACATCGTCTAAAAAAAGACTCTGGCAAAATTGCTGTGGATGGATACCAGTTACAGCTGAATACGCCACTTACCTCCAACAACCCAGGGCTTTTAGCTGGTAACTTGCTGTCGTTCCCTGCAGTTCTTGAAACCCTTGTGTTCTGGGACATTAAAAGACAGAGCATGGTGGGGGTGCCTCCTCCCTCAGAGCAGGAATCTGGGGGTGGGGCGTCCTAACACCACCCCTGGCTGGCCAGGGTCTGGGCTCCAGACTTCACAGAGAATTCGGCCATGGGGATTCTTGGCTTGTCTCCTGTATTACTTCTCAGCGTTCCTGGGGGCTCAGAGAGGGCACAGGCTCACTCCAGCACACACAGCAAGGGGCTGACTCTCGTCCAAAGCTGCAAAGCTCCTCCTCTGAGCTGCCACTTACACAAGGGTTGGAGGTGGGGCTGCTGGACCACGGCCAGCCTGTCCCTGCGCCTCAGGGACACAGCCCCTGCCACCTGCCTCCGATTTTTTTTTTTTTTTTCCCGGCAACAGCTTTATTGAGCTATAATTCATGTACCTCACAATTCACCCACTTCAAGCATACAACTCAAGGGCTTTACGTACGTTCACACGGTTGTGCAGCCCGTCACCACCGTCAACTGGAGAACATTTCCATCTCCCCAAAAGGAAACCGTGAACTTCACAGTAGGCACCCCCAACCTCGCCTTCCCACGGCCCCGGCAGACACTAATCAGCTGTCTCTGTGGATGTGGCTATTCCGGGCACTCCGTGCATGGAATCCTACGCTCTGGGCTGCTCTCACCTGGCACGGTGTCTTGAGGTCCCTCTGCGTAGCATTTATCAGTCTGTCCCTCCTTTCTACGGATGAGTAATGTCCCATTTTACGCATCTGCCATCTTTTGTTTATCCCTTCTGTCATGGACAGACATTTGGGTTGTTTCTCTTTTTTGGCTATTGTGAATAGTGCTGCGACGGACATGGGTGTATAAGCTTTTGTGTGGGTGTGTTTCTAGGTCCCTTGGGTGCTCCTATCCTTTCAAAGAGAAGAAAATGAGCAGATGGGAAGTGTTCAAAATGAACCTGAGGGTGGGTGAGAAGGGGGGGCAGGAAAGATCACAAAGGGTGGGGTGGTCTTGGCAGGCTTCCTGGAGGAGGCAGCACTGCGCTGGGGGCTGGAAGGGAAGAGACAAAGGGGCTGGGAGAAGCATTCCTGGTGGGAGAAGCAACCTGAGCAGAAGCATGTAAAGGAGGCCATGGGGCCCCATCCTGATACCTCGGCATCTCCTGAAATAGCTGTGGACCCAGAACCACGGGAAGTGGGAAGTAGGAGGCCCTCCCTGCTCTGTGGACCAGTGGCATCAGCACCTCCTGGGAACTTGTTAGAAATGCACATTCTTGGGCCGCACCCTGATCGGCTGAATCAGAAATGCTACTTGAATCAGCAACCTGTGTTTATGGAGCCCTCCGGGGGATGGATGCTCTCTCAGTGTAGATGCTCTGGGCTGAAGGCAGACACCCAGGTGGGAACAGCATGAAGGGAGACGAGGAAGAGAATCAAGAACCCAGCTCTCAGGCTCTGACTCTGCCCACCCCGATCCGAACAGCTCCCAAGCCCTATTTTGGCCCTCCCCCAGGCCCTGCCAGCCTGCTATTCCTACCAGAAGATTCTAGTCCCCCCAAAGTGTCCCCTTTGCAATATTGTCAGATCCAGAGAACAGCTAATCGGTAAACTAGGTTCTGGGCCAGCACCCCCGCTCCCACCTAGGAGCTCTCCTGTTTACCCAGGCATTGGGCTACCCCCTCCAGATATTCAGGCAGGTCAGATCCGGGTCTGAGCAGAAGGCAGGCAGAGGGGTAGGGAGGTGGGAGGCCTCTAGAAGGAAGTGGCTGAATGACATGGTGATCTCCATACAAGCCAGAACAGGGGATGCTTCAGGCGGCTGTCCCCTCCCGCAGCACCCCCAGCATCCCCAGCATCCATGCATGCCCTTCCTCAGCCTTCAAACCCTGCAGCTCAGCTCAGGAATTGTGTTCATTCAGTCACTCAACAAACCTTCACTGGGCACCTTGTGTATGCCGGGCACAGCACAGAGCATGGCCAGTCTTCAGCATGAGTGCAGCCCTGGATCATTGCCCTGTGTGACTACAGCACGTTTATGGGCACACAGGAGGGGCAACATCCCTTTATGGGGTTAGAGGGGGCTTTCTGCAAGAAGCAATGCCTCCTCAGGGGATAGGAAGACAAGCTGAACCTGGCCCAAAAGAGAAGAAAGAAAAAAACACTGGCACCTTCCGTATCAGCCCTGGGCTCGGTCCTGCGGGAAGGAGCGTGCACAGTGACGGGGAGGTGGACTGGGTGGCTGGTGGGTTCTAAGGAGCAGAGCCCTGGAGACAGACCAGACCGTGGTAGGAAAAACAATCAGAGATCTTGAGGCTGGAGCCCAAGCGGCCAGATTTACATTCTTAAAAGATCACGCTGGCTACAATGTGCGGAGGGAGCTGGAGGGATGTGACCGAAGGCAGCAGGAGAGGCCAGCGCTTGGACTTAGGTGGTGACAGTAGACATCACAGAGGTTGCTAATGTTCACCAAAGCCACTTCCTTGTCTTTCGAGGCACACAAGTAAGTTTTCCAGTATTCCTTGCAATTAGGCGCGGTGTTCTGACGGAGTTCTGGTCAACCCAGGTGACGGGAGGTGATGTGCACACTTCAAATCACCCCCAGGCAGTTCTCTGCACTCTTCCTCTTTCTGCCGGCTGTAGGTCAACACCCAGGCTGACCTTGGGGGCGTCCAGTGGAAGATTGTGGAGTTGCCATGAACCCGTGAATGAGATGTCGGGAGAATCCAGAAACGTGGGGCTTTTCGGGGTTTGAAAAATCCAACTAGTTCTGGCTTTTAACTCCACATGTGTTATATAAAATTTACCCTGAAATAAAAGCTCTCCGAGGAAGCAGACCTAATTCAGGGGTTAGAGGATCATCTTAACAAAAACGCCAATTAACCGCCCCAGGGGATTCAATAGGAAAACAAAAAAGAACTATAGGAAACTTAAAATGTGTTTGCTAGAATTTCAAAAATATAATAAAAATTACTGATTAAAGTTGCGGGAGAAGGAAGGGAAAAAGAGAGAGAGAAGAGAAAAGGAAAGATTAAATGAAGGGGGTCAATTAAGGAAAGTCTGTGGCTAATATTGGGAATTCCAGAAGGAGAACACAGAATACAGAGGGAATAAATTATCAAAGCCCCACCAAAGAGAAGTTTCCAGAACAGAAAGGCCATGAAGCTTCCGATTGGACATGGCTGAGCATCCAGCACAGTGAATGATTCTAAAGCAGAGATATGTAGACACACCATAGTGACACCTCGGTAGGCACACCGTGGTCAACAGATGGTTCTTAACATTTCTGTTGGGCCGAGGCAGAAACGAGTCACCCACAGAGAAACTATGAACCGGCCAGCCACGGAACTCTCGTTCACAGCCCCATCTACCAGAAGATAATGGAGCAACGCCTTCCATCTTCTGAGAGGAAATGATTTTTAACGTAAAATTCTAGACCCAATCAAACCAGCAATCGAACCAGAGGACCAGATCACTTTTTACTGGGCATGCTAAGTCTCAGTTAGCTTATCACTTACCCACTCTCTCTCCTCTTCCCGTTCCTCCCACCAAGAGGAAAAAAAGTAAGTAAACCAAGAAAGAGGAAGAAATGGATTATAGGGCAACAGTGGTTCCAGCCCAAGGGGACAATGAAGGAAAGTTCTAGAATGCCAAATCCTCTTTCCCAGCCTCCCTCACGGCCAGGGTCAGGTTCGGCCCCGGCTTGGCTCAGCCAATCAGATGCATTCGGTTGAGGTGAGATTCAAAAGCCATGGGATGGAGAAGCAGACACCTCACAGATTCCGTTCTGGGGGGCCGGGGGTGGGGGTGGGGGGCAATGGGGGGGCTCCCTCAGCTTCTAGAAGGGGCAGGGAGCACAGAGCAGGGTCCAACATTGGGGGTGCTGGACATACAGGCTGTAGCATCCAGGGTCCTGTGGGGGGTCTTCACCAGGCCAATGCTAAGGCGTGAACTGGGGGGGTCCCTTCACCCCCCTGGGATCTCCAGCCTCCTGTTGATTTGATGGACCTCCCAATATGCTTCTAATATGGGCTCTTTCTACTTAAATTACCCAGAATTGGTTTCTATTGCCTACAACTCAGAATGATGACGATGCAAATGGTTATGAGCTTGTTCTTAGAGATGGGAAGGTAATCTCCAGGTAGGAGTGAAGACAAAATTGTCACAGGTACAGGGTAACTGAGGAGTGGTGCCTGGGCAGGGGGTGGGGGAGGGTCAGGGCTCCACTGCTTTTCCTCTTCTAAGCCTTTCTGTGTGATGCTTATCTCTAACCCATGTGCATTCATTAATCTGATTATATATATATATATATATATTTTTTTTTTTTTTTAATTTTAGAGGTCAAGTTCTAGCTGCTGATAAGAGTCAGGTTGTGACGGTGGGGGAAGTGGCTGAGTGGCGCAGACAGGAAGCGCCGGCGGGGTGTGACATAGGTGACCCACCAGGCTTGTGGCACGAGAGAAAGCCTGAGTGGGGGGGGGGGCAATGTCTTCACTGCATGCCGGGTGATGGGGGTCGTTGAACTGGGCCTCCAGGGGTCCTCAGAGCAACTGCTGCTGCAGGCCGGGGAGACCGGGCTCTGAACTTGGTCCACTGCCCCAGCTCATCTCCCTGCCCGCCTGCTGTTCCCTCTCGCCTCACGTCCACACCCACTCCAGTTCTGACAGAAGCCCCTCAGCGACACTCCCCAGGCCTCATAACATCCCACACTGGCATGTGCATAGGAGGGAGCGAGTTTGCTTTTGAGAGGTAGGCTGTCTGTGGTCGGGGACCCCCGTGGCTGGAGCCGTTGGCAAAGGGTGGATGCCAAAGGCAGTCGGACTTGGGTTCAGATAAGTCCACTTGGAGGAGCGAGTTCCCTGTCAAGGGAGGTGTGTAAGCAAGCAGAGGCCGCACCTCCACCAGGACTCCTGCATGGGATAAGCATCTCCGCCAGCACTGAAACTCTACAAAAAGAACAAGAAGAAGAAGAGCAAGGGGAGGGAGGGGAGAGCGGAACGGGGCCCAAGACAAGAAAGGAGACGGTACCATAGCAGCTGATAGAACAGCAGCTCAAGATGGAAACATGCCTTTATTTGCGAGGAATTTGTTTCAGCAAATGAGAGACAGTGATGATGCTCAGGCTGTCTCCTGAAATGAATACCATCTGGGGAAAAAAAAGACCAAATGCAACAGGACCGATTTTTTTTTCCCCCACTAATGAACTAAGCCAAGTTTGGTGCCTATCCTGATGCATCTTTTCAGAAAGCAGCTCTTTATGACCGTGAGCTGGGCCGCCCTCCCGGCCAGATGAAGGAGAGGTTCCACGTCTGAGGCTCTTTGTAAAACGATGCTTATTGTGAAATATATTGTTCCAAATTTCAGGTTAATTATTCCCTTGCTTTTCCTTTAAACCACCCACATTTGTATCCCTAAATGACATATTGTTTCATTTGCTTGTCTGTGACCTTAAGATAAATGGACGCAAACTACATACATTCGTCTGTGACTTTCTTCTTTTGCTAAATATTGTTTGGAGGTTCATTTACATTGGTGTGTGTAGCTGTATTTAATTTGTTTTATTCTCAGTGGTATTCTATCTGGTGAATATGGATTTTTTTTTATTGACTTGGGGATTGAAAAGTTTTTCTGTTTAAATTTCCAAATATATACTGTCTTTTCAATTATCTATTTATCATTGATTTCTAAATTAATTTCGCTGTGGCCCTAAAATATAGCCTTATGATACACATCATTTGAAAGTTGTTGAGGCTAGCTTTATAAATGGACGTGATCATTTTTCATAAATGTTTCCGTGCCCTTGAAAAAAAAATAAATATTTGCCTGTTCCTGGGTACAATGTTCTCTGTATATCCACTTGATCGAGTTTGTGATATTTACTATTAAATCTTCCAAGCACTTTCTTATTTTTATCCACTTGATTTATTATTGTAAGCAGTAAGTCTAACTGTCCCATTCTAATATTGGACTTTCGTATTTCCTTTTATCTGTCAACTCTTGCTTTAAACATTTTAGGCTATGTGATTAATGTATAAAAGATGCAAATTGTCTATCTTCCTGTTGAATTCTTTTATTTCTCATTCACCCTCTTAATCTCTGGTAATGCTTTTGGCCTGAATTAAAGTCTGTTTTTTTCTGATATTAATATGGCTATCCCATTTTTTTTCATTTTCCTAGAACATATCTTTCTATCCTTTGATTTTCAATCTTTCCATGTCCTTATGCTTTTTTTGTGTATCCCTTATAAATAGAATATATATAACGGATTGGATTCTATTTTAATGTTCTTTGAGACCCTGTCTTTTAACTAGAGAGTTCAAGTCCATTTATGTTTTAGTGACTCGTGATCAATTTGGAAAGTTCTATTATTTTTTAAAAGATTTTATTTATTTATTGAGTATTTATTTGAGAGCGAGAGAGAGCATGAACAGGGTCAGGGAGCAGAAAGAGAAGGAGAAGCAAACTCCCCACTGCGCAGGGAGCCTGATGTGGGGCTCAATCCCAAGACCCTGAAATCATGACCTGAGCCAAAGGCAGACGCTTAACCGACTGAGCCACCCAGGTGCCCCAATAGTTTCTATTTTTTTATTTTAGAAAAGATGAAATGAGGGATGCCCAGGTGGTGCAGTAGGTTGGGCGACTGACTCTTGGTTTCGGCTCAAGGTTGTGATCTCAGGGTGGTGAGATTGAGCCCCATGTTGGGCTCCATGCTCAGTGCAGAGTCTGCTTAAGACTCTTTCCTTCTCCTTCTGCCCCTTCTCCCCACTCTCTCTCTAAAATAAATAAATAAATTTTTTTTTTCTAAAGGATGAAATGAAGTCCAGAAGTGTTAAGTGGCTTGCCTGGGGCTGCCCCATTAGCAGGTGCCAGACTTGGGATTCAAACCCATGCAACTGGTCCCAGGGCTGGAACTTGTACTACACTGATCAGCCCCCCACGGTCTCCAGCCCCCAGGGATCTCTGTACGAGAGCTGAAATGAGAAGGGAAGGTATGGCCTTGCTCGACCTTCACAGGGAACAGGTGCATTGGGTAAATAACATTTTCACCAATATGTGAATATCCAGAGGTCAGTAAAAGCACCATGAGCATGGACGTTGGGATTACAAATCAGTTTCAGCGAGATTAATTCATAAACATGGCAACCACAAATAAGGAAGCTTGACTGCATGTAATCTTTTATTCTCTGCTACAAAATCGACTCAATCATTATTTGCCCATTTCTTTGCCCATTATTTGTACATTTCTGAGAGTGGCTGTGCTTGGCACATCTCTGTGCTCCAGGATCTTCATCTATAAGATGGAAAGAATAATACAGGTTCAAAGAACCACATGGGATCATGGACAAGTGCTCAGCAAACAATGAAGGGTTTACTCCTTGCATCCTTGTAACAGTCCTGAGCCCACAGTGCAAGGACAGCCTGGTTCCTCGCACCATTTCCAATTACTCCTACAGAACGGAAGTTTGTGTCGCCAGTAAATGTCCTAGGAACTGTCTGATCCCGCTCCACTTCTCTTGTTGCTCATTTAATAAACTCTAATTGAACATTGATTATGAGTCCAATGCAGAGGGGCCGCTTGAGTGCAGGAACTTCAGAGCAGAACTGAACATTCCATAGGGTGACATTGGGTCGGGGGTTGTTGCACTGCCCTTTGAAGAGAGTCTCAGAGTCCTGCCTCATACCCATTTCACAGCTGAGGAGACTGAGGCACACCAAGTATTATAACTCGCCCAACATCATACGGTATGGGTCCCCCGCAGAGCTGGGCCCAGGCGGTCTGGCTCCAGAGCCCGCCCTCTTTACCCCAAGTATCAGCCACAAAACTCTCTCCAGTCTGGCCTTCCTGGGTCCAGATCTTCAGGAATTCAGCTCCTGCCTTGCCCAGTCCAGTCCCGTAGGCCTCAGGCCACCATCTGAACCATCCAGGGGCTGTTAGAGAAGGGGAAGGTGTTGGCGACAGAGAAGAAACTGCATTTGTCTCTGGACACCTGGGTGGCTCCGTCGGCTAAGTGTCTGTCGTCGGCTAAGTGTCTGTCTTCGGCTCAGGTCATGATCCTGGGATCCCAGCATCGAGCCCCGCATCGGGCTCCTTGCTCAGCAGGGAGTCTGCTTCTCCCTCTGCCCTTCCCTCCACTCATGCGCAGGCTCTCTCTCACAAAAATAAATAGATAAAAATTAAATTAAAAAAAAAAAGAAATTGCATTTGTCTGAAGCAGCCCTAGAGGCTGTGTGGGAAAGGGGGAAGGGTTCAGACCCCCCATCCCTGGCCTTGACAGAGCCCTCTGTTGGGTTCATGTACCTTCCTGGTAAGATTTCATTTGAAATGAGGGTTGCTGAGGCAGGAAATGAACAAACCAAAAGGTCTGAAAACCAAAGGCCTCAAATTCACTGGTTTTGAAACTTGAACGTGATGAGAATCTCCGGGTCCTCGTTAACTTGCATGTGGACAGGACCTGGGTACCGGCTGTATAGGAAGCCTGGGAGATGCTGGGGGGCTAGTCATAGACCCAAGTGGGGAGAACAGCGTCCTTCTTAATAGACCTTGTAGCTGGTGGTCCCTGGGTTCTGCTGGGCTCCCCATCCTGGCCCTGCCTGCAAACACCCCTATCTGGCCCATCATTGACCCGCACTCAGGCCTTGGAACCCTGGGGGGAACGGTGCCCCCTAGCAGGACACCGTCACCCCCTCTGACCAGCCTGGCCCTGAGCTCTCTGCAAATGCTCCTCATTAGTGACCAGAAAGCTGGGGGGGGGGGGGCGGTAAGGGAGGGAGGCCCCACCAGTTCCCCGGGCCTAGCAGGGGCTGAGAGGTTGTAACAGCAGCCAGCCCCAACTGCCTTCCAGCAATCCATCATTATCCCTTCCCTGGCCCGGTAATTCCATTGTTAATTAAAATCCTGCAGCCTTTAATAACATAGCTCATAATTGCTGTTTTTACCAATCCTGGATTGGCTGTGTAGGCTTTGAGGGGACCTGTGGCTTGGTTTCCCGGGCTAGGCCCTGACGAAGCTCTCTGGCTATAATTCGCCCACTTGCCCTCAGCCAAGAGCCCCCTGTGGGCTTCATAGTGGGGTGATGGGGCCCAGTGTCCCCCACCCTGAGGGCTACCCCTGGACCCCCTCGACGTCTCCAAGGAAGGAGGCAGGCTCTCCACCCCCCGGAAGGCGCAACCCTTGGCAACACAGTCGGGATGAAGTCTAGCTCCTGCACATACAGTTGGCCCCATGGAGGCTCTGGGGCCTCCCACTGACCTTATCTGCATGTGGCCATGCTCTTTAACACCCACATCTCCTTCTGATGCTCCCCAGTGCTCGAGCCCCCCTGTGCAAGCGAGGAAGCTGGAGATCAGAGTGGGAGAAGGATTTCTCAAGGCCACACACCAGGCAGGCAACAGAGCTTGGCAGGCCCGGAGGCTCCCTCTGCCTCCACCTACCTGCACTACCCCCAGCCCCTGCTTCTCTTCCCAAAAGTCCCCCTAAATTCTGAGGGATTATGCCCCAATTGCTAGGAAGGTGATTGCATTACTCTCTCTGAAGAGAGCTCCCCCATTGCCCAGGCCAGACCCCTTCCAGGAGCAGCCTGCGCCCATGAGCGCTGAGTGTGGGTCTGTGAAGGCCCAGCCCCAGCCCTGAGGTTGGCTGAGGTCTGGCTGTGAGGCCGGCTCTCCCTCTGACCCCTGCTGCTGTCCTTCCCTCGCAGGGGCTGATCCCAGGAGCATCCCCGTTAACCATCCTGCACACAAGTCTCCATCCCGACCCCGCTTTCTGGGGCCCTGATCTTCTAGAGCTGCCCTAACCTTTGGGATTCCAGGTCCCGCTCCCTTCACTCTGCCCACCCCCCACTCACCCCAGGGGCCCCAGACCCCACACCACTGCCCATTACCCAAGCTCCTTATCCAGTTCATGCTCCTGGTCCTCTGCTCCTTCAGAATGGAGAATACAGGCCACTCGGGCTACAAATAACCTCAGGTACCCCCAGGTGAAGGTCACTTGCAGGCCAAGGACTCCTTCAGTGTCCTTCTCACCTCTGAAGTCGGCTGTGTCAAGCCCATTTCGAGTGCTCAGCTCATAGCTGCCTTGGCCAGCCTCCTAAAAGACCCCAGCCCCCCACACTCGCTGCTGGCTTTGTGAGAAAATCAGTCCCCAAAGTCCCCAGCCCTCAGTGATGCCTTAGGGGGAGAGAATCGCGTTCAGAGAGGGCAGCTTTCATTCACTCCTGTCATTCACGCCATCACTCACTCAACAAATGTGCTTTGAGCACCTGCCTTGTACCAGGCACTGTGTTTGGTACCAGGGACACCTCGGTGAAGAAGATTCACGAAGTCCCTCTCCTCATGGAGCTAAAATTCTATGGCGGGAGGCACAAACTACACAAGATACAGAAGTAAAATAAAAATATAACAGGCTAGACCGCGGTAAGTGCTGAGCGGGGAAAGGGACATGAGGTGTCTGGGGTGGGGCGGGGGTGAAAGTTGAGGCAGGATGACCAGGGAAGGGCCCCTCTGCCCCCCGGGAAGGTGACGTTTGACTACCATGCGCAGGGCCCAGCCGTGAGCCCTAGGGCGGGGAGAGAGCCCTTGTCCTGGGCTCCTGGACCCTGCTGGCCCTGGGAGGTATCCGAATCTGTACGAAAGATTCACTGGGAGTCAGAAAGGAGCATTCTGCTCGGGACTGGAGGGCAGCTGGGATGAAGTTAAGCAGTACTGGGCAACAGTCACAAATTCACGAGAAAGAAAACTGACGTGGATGGAGCAGCAGGATCCCAAAGTCAGGCGGACATGATCACCCCCTTTTTCCTCATAAGGAAGGTGACGTTCAAGGAAACTAAGCACATTACTCAATGTGGGCATTCAAACCTACATCTTACCCACTCCCAAGGAGCATCTTCTGTCCAAGGGACAGGGCAACCCTCCCGCCTCCCCGGGAGGCATGCACCCCCCTGCCGGTGGGGGCGCCCAGGGCTCTGACGCGGGGCCCTGCGAGAGAACCTGCCTTGCTTGGGGCCGCGGGCGAGCTGCCGGAAGAGCCGAGGACGAGTTTTGCTCAGAGCTATGGCCAGAAGGGGAGCCCGCCTACGGCCAACAGGGTCACTCGTCCCTCCCTGCTTTGCGTGTCTCCACCCCCTTCCTCAGGTTCCCAGTGGGGGAAGGGGGGTGCTCTCCCCTCTCTTGCCCCGACACTGAGGCCACTGCAGGCGTCAGCAGGAAACAGTGTGGAGCAGAGATGAGAAAGTCTCTGGAATCAGGCTGATCTCAGATAGCCCTTAATACTGTGCCATCTTGGGCGAGTTACGAAGTCTCTCCGCGCCCCATTGGACTAGTTTTCTCCGGCTGCTGTAACAAGTTACCACAAATGTAGTGGCTTCAAACACCGCATATTGATGATCCTGCAGTTCTGGAGTCGGAGATCGGACATGGGCCTCACTCCACTAAATTCAAGGAGTCAGCACGGCTGCGTCCCCCACTCTGGAGGCTCTAGGGGAGAATCTCGTCCACGTACCTCTTCCTCCTTCTGTAACTTTTGCCTTCCTTGGCCCGTGGCCCTCCTCCATCTCCAAAGCCGGCTGGTAGCATCTTCAAAGCACTAACTCCGACCTCCTCTTCTGCCTTAAAGGGCCCTGAGTTGACATTGGGTCCACCTGGATAATGCCGGATAATTCTTACCTTAACATCAGCTGATCGGTGACCTTAATTTCCATCCGCAACCTTGATTCTCCCTTGCCACGTTAGGTAACCTATTTACCCAATCCAGGGATCAGAGAGTAGACATTTGGGGGGGGGTTGGGGGGGGTTGTTGGGGGGCTGGGGCATTCCTCTGCCCTCTTTACTGAGTGGTGATGGCTTTTTATAAGGGCCCTAAACATAGCTATCATAAATAGATGTTTCACAAATGATGCCGGTGAGTATGTGTTTTTATGCTAATTGATTTAAATAAAAAACAAATGTAAGAATGTAACCCTCACCAAAGGGATCCAAAGCCTTAAAGGAGCCAGGGCAGGTCCTCCCTGCAGGCCCGCATGCCTGACAGTAAGGGGGTCCCTCCAGGAAATGCTCCCTCCAGCCCAAGACTTAGACCCTGGCTGTTAGGGTACCCCTTGAGAAGTGGGTTGTCCTGAATTGTGTGCCAGGATTTAATTAATTCTGGCACAACCACACCTCCAAAGCCAGACTCCGGAGCTGTACTGGAATCATCCACCCCAGACCTGGCATTTTCCCCCAAACAACCCCCAGGGGCAACTAGGTAGGGGCCTACCTCCCAGCCAGGCAAAGCCAGCTGGCTCCTGGCCTTTGGAAGTTTTAGTACTTGGGGTCCAATGAGCTTTCTGACTCTTCCTCAGACGTTTCAAAAAACCCTGGCCCAAGTGAATTTGCTACTTGAGGTCTTAACGCATTTAAATGAAAATCAAGTCGTTGATCCCAGAGTCTAATGTCACCAGCTTGTCTTACAAAAAGATATGCAAAGTCCTTGGATCCTTCAGTTCTTTTCCTTGAGAGACAGGAAGTCAAGTTTCTCTTATGAGACAAGCCCCGAGCCTCTAAATGTCTAGCTACAAAGAAGAACAGGTCAGGCTGCTCAAGTCTTCAAGTACGGGGGCAAGCCTCCACTCCTAGTTACCATGGGCAGTTGTGCACTCTGTATACTGCACAAATACACCCAGCTGAGGTGTCAGGGGAGTGAGCATGGGGCCTGAGAACCAGCCCCCACTGCACTTACCAATGGCATGTACTTCTCCCAGGGTGGCCTCCTCCCAAAGAGGATGCACCGAAGGCATAGTGCAGGCTCCAACTCTGCTTCTCAAACTAGATGGTCATCGTGGACAATATGTGGTCCCTCGGCACATGACCGGAATGCTGCTCAGGTCAAATGTGACACATCTCACAAGTTGACAATTGTATTGTATACTGTCTATTTCCCATTTGAAGAGCCAAGTGCATGGATCAAAGCTTGGCTGTCGTGGCAATGTCAAATTTCGATCCCAGTGTCTAGAATTGCTCTTTATTTGTGCTCATCTTGTACCAACCAGTTAGCTGTTTGCCTAGCCCTGCTCCTTCCCATTGTGGGTCCCCCAGGGACACTCTGGGGCCTCTTGACCACACGTTTTGGGAGATGGCCAGAAACCAAGGGCAGAGGTGAGGTGTAAGCATGACTCCAGGTGAGGGAGGCCTGTCCAGAGGGAAGGGCAAGGAGAGTCTCCTTCCACAGGCCCTGGCTTTTCACCATATCCGCACATGATCTTGGTGGTGGCTTCTTAGCTGGTGTGGAGGGTTCATCTCAGAGAAGGATCTTCTGACGCGGCCTTGGAAGTCACTCGGTCACATCCAATACATTCTATTGGTGCATACAGGGCCAGCCCGTATTCAGGGGAGAGGGCGGTAGGAGGGCATGAACACCAGGAAGGGGGCTCACTGAGGGGGCCGTCTTTGAACACTATCTACCACAGGGGGGTTTCCTACAGCAGGGGCAGCATGGGAGAACCAGGCCAAAGGCAGAACAGCCCGACAGTTCCCTCTGGCTCAGGGCTGAGCTGGACTTTTTCAGAAATGTTATCCCCGACTGATTTCACAACTATGCTCTGTTGCCTGCCCCAGTTATGACAGAGCACCAGCCCTGCCCTCGGGGTGCCTAGAGTCACCAACTATCAGGAATATAAGCGTCTTTTTCCTATAGGAAATCGTCCTTCCAGGTGGAGAAATGGTGTGAGATCTTCCTGGCTTCACTACTCAGTCCGATCATTGATTAAATATCTATAATGTATTAACTACAGCCCACTCCATGGTCCAATTAGTTTAGAAATGCCCTGGAATTCTTTTTTCCTCAAGCACAGTCTCAAAATTATTTAACTCCCTCGTGGATTTTCAGCCAAACCCAGGAAGTACACAGCTCTATATTCATCTACTGCGTGATGCTGATCAAGCTTTTCCCCCTCCAAGTGTTGGTTTTCCTCTGGAAGAAGAAGGGTAATAGGAGGGAGATGAGGTTGACCAGATGACTGGACTCCAAGAGCCACCATTGTGACCAATGGGCTCCAGCTGTCTCTGTGGCCTTGGGCAAATTCCTACCCCTGCCAGGCTCTTCATCTCCCACCTGTAACATGGGAAGTCGGACAAGATGACTCTATGGGTCTTTCTAGCACCATCTGCCCCACTTCAGCACATGCAGGAACGCATCCATTGCCTTAGGACTGGGATTCAAGCCCGGCTGTTTGGTGCAGATTGCTATTCCCAGATCCAAGGCCCCTAGCATTTCAAACCATTGCAGACAGGCACGCGCAGCCGCAGAAAGTGATCTGCAATCCATTCGTTGGCCCCCAGCTGCAGCTAAGTGATGAGGCTGGGCAGCAGCCTGGTATAAGGAGAAAAGATTGAAATAAGAAGTCAGCCAGGCTGGGTGAAAATCCAGGCTCCTACTGGATGATGGCATTGACCTTGAGAAATTCCTTAACCTTGATGAGCCTCAGTTTCCCCACCTGGAAAATGAGGGTGCAAGTGCACACCTCCCAGGAGAGGCCCAAGGATTCAAAAGCGTATCTGAGTAAAGCTCGGACGTAGGGTCTGTTATAATTCAAACCACACACTGGAAAGCAACGTCTGTTTCGAAGGCAGTGGTGCTGATTCTTGTCACCGGAGCAGAGCCTTCCCTGAGATAATTTAGGAGGTCTGGGCTCGGGAGGGCTCCCCGGGCAGAGGTGCCACCTCCCCAGTCGGTCGCAGGATGGATGGGCCCCGCAGCCTGGCTGGAAGGGCCATCCGTGCCGCCGCCCCTGAAGATGTCCTGGGCTGTCATGCTTTCTGGCACGCCGTGCTAAAAAAAATGACTCCAAAGAAAAGTAAGCAGACACTCCAGGCCATAAATATTTCAGAGCCGAATGAATGTCCTTTCCCCAGCACTGACTTGCCATATATATTATTTATAAAACCATAACTTGAGTTGAAAGGTAGTCATCGAAAGAAGAGAGAGAGTCTCACTCAGATTCACTGGGTGATTGGAAAAACAATCTAGAAAGGGAGAAAATAGTGTTGGCTAGATGAGGTCACAGGAGGTCATCTGGTCCCACCCCCGGCTCCAGCCCGGCCCAGAGGGAGTGTGGCCGGAGTTAGCGGAGGGCACAGCCCAGGGAGGCCCCGGACACCGGCAGACTGCTGGGTGCATACAGCCCGGGGCCTCGCTGGCTTTTCAGGAAGTTTCTATCACATGACAAACAAAAGTCGAAGTGTTTTTTAAAAACCTTTCATTCCCCCTTTATAATGGGGAGCAGGGCTTGTCATGAGAAAACGGGCCGAGGAGGAGGGTGGCCACGGGCCATTGAGGAAGCAGAAAGAGCCCCCGGGCCTGGAATCGGGAGACAGCCAGCAGGTCACGGGGCCTTCCTGGACTCAGTTTCCCCATCCATGAAATGGAGGACCCAGCATTTCTGTCCTATAACAGATGCTTGGTGGCACCTCCCTCTCTCTCCAGAAATGACGTGAACTGACAATATGACCTATTCGCAGATATAACTTTAAAAATCAATATAATAATGCCTTCACTTGTGATATCAAGGAGAAATAAAAGGAACGTGCTATATAATCAAACCACATTTTGAATTAAATGCTTCGGCACGTGTACCCAGAGGTCGAAGTGAAGGAGTGGAATTGGGGCACCTGCTCGTCTACTCACCACGAATGTGACATTTCCAAACACAGGCTGGTACCGTGAGGCAACACCAGACACTCAAGTACCACGAGCAGCCTTGCGTCTGGGGAAGACGTGTCTGGGACAGTGGACACTCTCAGTAAGATCCTGAGACAGAACAAAAGACAATCTCTCCTCAATGTTCGCTGTGGCAGTGCGTCTTGGAGATTCCGTTTTTGTTAAGACTGTGCAAAAAGAAAAAAGGAAGAAGAAGAAGAAATGCTGTGTGTTATGTAAAACAGAGTCCAGTTCTAGGCTCGGACCATTTTAAGCAAGTTTTTCACCCATAGGAACGTCTGGCGGGACACCAGCGGTGTGTGTGGGATGCGGGAACCATCTTTCACAGAGTGGGGCCACGGGGCCCATGGGACATTAGAGAGCCCCGGGCATCCCTGCCCACCAGGTGCCAGTCCTCCCTCCCAGCACTGTGACCACCAAGTGTCCCCCCCACACACATCTGAGACACCCCCAGGGAGCCCCCTGGACAAGCTGCTCCCAAGGTCGTCCTGCATTGCTCTGACCGTCGGATGCCACCCACGAATGGCTTGGTGACAAACAATCACCTAGAGGTCAGGCTGGCCCCACGGTGGGCACTTCAGTTCCTGCCCCACTGTCGCACCCTGGTGACGGCAGCAGCGGGACTTTGCAGACACACCCAACACTGCTTGAACGGAGCCTGCAGCCAGTGTGTGCGGAAGGGATCCTCGCTCCTTCCCCTCCCCCAGTCCGCCCACTCAGGAAGTCAGGCACCTGCCGGGCACAGAGGGAGCCCAGCACCCCCCCGGCCGGGAGCCCAAGCCGCCCAAACTGCAGTGCCGTGAGCACCCAAGGGACAGGGAGGGCCGTGAGGCCATCTCCCGGGGCGGTGAACACCCACACCAGCTACCCCTCACCACACCCCAGCTGTTGGCCTCCAGCACCCCGGCAGAGAAGATCCAGGTCTCTACGGGCCACTGTGCAGACGCCCCATGGCCTCTGTCAGGGGACAAAAAGCTCCCAAAGTTCTGAGGGTCATGCCCAGCCCCCGGGCTCACAGCTGCATTAGGGAGGTGAACTCACCCAGGAAGCCACAAAGCCACAGGTGGCCTGCACAGTCTCAGGGTGGCCTTCCTGCCCCGTAAGCCTCAGTTTGTTCAGCTTTACAATGGGCGTAAAAGCCGTAACCACATTGTAAGCTCACTGGGAAGACCCACTGAAATGCTGCATACAAACCGCTCAAGGAACACTCAGCCTTGGAATTCTTTTTTTTTTTTTTTTTTTAAGATTTTATTTATTTATTTGAGAGAGAGAGACAGCGAGAGAGGGAACACAAGCAGGGGGAGCGGGAGAGGGAGAAGCAGGCTTCCCGCTGAGCAAGGAGCCCGGTGCTGGACTCGATCCCAGGACCCTGGGATCACGACCTGAGCCGAAGGCAGACGCTTAACGACTGAGCCACCCAGGCACCCCTCACCCTTGGAATTCTTATGTCTAGTGTTTCCCGGGCCTCCCCAGCCAGTTCCCTGCAGTAAGTCAATCTCCCTGACTCTCAGCCCTGCTGATGTAGGACCTCCCTCCTCTAAACCTCACCCAGAACCTAGAAGCGCCCTGGCGTGTCCCCTGTGAGTCCCCCGTTTTCTCTGCTATCAATGGCACAGCCATGCTGCTTTCTCCGTCCTGGCCAAGACCACCTGCCTGCACGAGAGCCCCTTCCTCATGGCCAAAAAGTAGGCCCTGCCTCCCAGGGCACCGCCATGCTCATGCTGAGCCATGCCTCCCTGTAACCCAGGCTCCAGTCAGAGGGACTGGTACCTCGGGATCCCACAGCTCCTCAGGCCCGATGCCAGCCCCAGGTCTTGCCTGCGGCCACCTCCCCATCAACCAGACCCCAGGCCAGGGACCCGGCTGGGCGCAGGCTTCACCTTTGCCCTCTGCTCAGACTGCCCACCCTACCCAACATCCCATGCACGCTGGGACGTTTTTCCATGCCCACAGTGGACATGAACCTGGCACCTGGGAGAGCATATCATGGTACTGAGCAACAGGAGGGGGGAGGAGAGTGGGGGCGCGTACACGGGCTGGGAACAGTTTGGACTTCTCAGAGACAGCAGAACCTAAGCCGGTAAGGCCTGGGCCATGACGGAGTCTGATGTCAACAGAGGAGTGGACCTCATAGGAGAGCCAGGACGTGCACCCCGGACCACAACCAGAGACAGTGGTCGCCCCACGGGCCCCGGGGGCTGAATCAGGGCACGCTCAGGCTCTTGAAGATCAAATACCTTTTGTATCCCTCAACATTTGAGGGGGAAGGAACATATGGCCTGGCTGAGAGGGGAAGGGAGCAGGGTCTGGTGTCACTGTGTCACTTCTCAGAGGGTCAAGACCCCTCCTCTGTGTCAGGGGTCTGCAATACCTCAGAGGTAGATGTATGAGCATGAAAGCCCTGGGACCGCAGGCCGGGCCGCACTGTGCCTGTGGCTGCAGTGTGGTCACTCTCACATAGGAAGGCCTGGCGGAAGCTTCCAGACTGGTGTCTTCTGGCACTGGGACAATCTGCCCCAGGAGGTCTGCTCAGGCCCTAGGAATCCTCCCCCACTTGCTCCCAGTGGGGCTGTTACGCCCTTCCAGTTGGTGGGCACAGAAAAAGTGTCCGGGAAACATGCTCAGGGGGTAGTGAAGTTCTTCCTCAAATATGCGTTTCCACCTCCCCGGGTCCCGGCAGGACCCGAGGCCACGTCAGCCTGCAGGAGCAGCGGCCCCCGCTCCCCCTGCTTCAGCCAGGACCCCACTTCCCTCCAAGTCTGTGCTCAGCAGCTCCCGGGGCCTTGTCGGAGCAGCTGCTCGGCTCCGGCCCCGGCCTCCACCACCCTCTGTTCCCAACCCCCTCACCCCTCCCCACATTAAAAAAATAGAAATAAAAAACTGGACGAGTTAATTTGCTAAAATGGAACAGAGGGCAATAACTGATTACATTTTTCCCCAAAGGAAACTTGAGTTAATTTGGCCGGTGACTCATATGCCAGGCTGCCAGTTACAACACACCACCCCAGACACAGCTCCTCGCTGGGCCTGGCTGGCAGCCGCCTTCCCCGCTCACTGCTGCGGGCCCCTGGGTCCCCCCTCGGAGAGGTGGGGGCCCCGCCTGCACAGAGCCCGCTGGGTCCCGAGCTGTTCGTGGCGCTTCTGAACGTGCGGGGCACACACCCGCGTGCGCACAGAGACACGTGCATCTGCGCTCACACCAGGCACTGACGAGCGCGCGCGCACGCACACACACACACACACACACACACACACACACATACACACACACACACTTGGGACATCGCCAACACCACTCTGGCCTGGGCCAGTAAATCATTCAGTAGTAAGCTCTGCACACCAATCCTGGGGAAAATCCAATTAGAGTCCCTCATTACTAAGGCGTTCCTCTTTTTCCCAGCATCTTAAAGCTTCTGGGGAGTGGACAGAGGGGAAGGTGGGGTGCTCATGTGAGCCCTGTGAGCTCTGGATGGAAGTTCCCAGCCCAGCATCCCATGGGTGGAGGCCCCAGATGGGCTTCTTCATCTCCTTGGGGGTGAAGGGCACCTTGGGACCCCACTCTACATCCCATACTCCTCACATGACCACCTAGCTAATGAGAAGTGACACCCAGCTCTGGCAGAAGCCCCCAAGGTAGGCCTTACAGTCAAAAGTCACTCATATGCTGTGTGACTTTGAGCAAGACACCCTCTCTGAGCCCCAATTTTTTCCAGAAAATACCTTCATCATCTGGTTGCATAATAATATGAATGTACCTAATAGCACTGAACTGTACACTTCAAATGTTAAGATGGTAAATTTTTTTTTTTTTAAGATTTTATTTATTTGACACAGAGAGAGAGAGAGCAAGAGAGGGAACACAAGCAGGGGGAGTGGGAGAGGGAGAAGCAGGCTCCCCGCCAAGCAGGGAGCCCAACGTGGGCCTCGATCCCAAGACCCTGGGATCATGACCTGAGCCGAAGGCGGACGCTTAACGACTGAGCCACCCAGGCGCCCCAAGATGGTCAATTTTATGTTATGTGTATTTTAACGCAATTTTTTAAATTGGAAAAAAAAAGAAGAAAAAAGAAAGGCTTAAGCTTTCCCCCTTCTTCTTTCCTCCTTGCCACTGGCTGGGGTGTAGAAACGATGGCAGGAGCTGTGGCAGCCTTTTTGGACTCAAAGATGGAAGTCACCTTTGAGCATGGCAGTCCAGAGGGATGAAAGGACGCTGTTCCTATGACACTGTAGAGCTGCCAGATAAGCCCTGGACTGCTTGTGTGCGAGAAGTAAACTTCTATGTTGTTTTTAAAAACAGATATGCTCACACTTGAGACAACTAAAACCGTTTGGAGGGGTTGATTGGGACAAGGATGAGAGATATTTCCTAGGACCCCTTTCCTAGTTGTCCCCAGCAAGGGAACACGGCCCAGGGTTCAGGGTTCTGGGTTCTGGGTTCTGGCCCAACTCACCTGCCAACTGACGTGTGACCTTAGGTAGATCAATTTCTTCCCTAAGCCTCAGTTTCCCTCCCTGTCTTTTGATACTACCAGTCTCAGTTTTTCAAATCTGGTTAAGGAGAGGCCCCAGCAGGGAAATCGCCTGGCAAAGGACTGGCAGCAGCAAGAATGAGATGCAAGGAGATCTGATGGAGAGCCAGAGCAGAGAGGGTAGAAGGAACCTCCAGCACCCAGCACTTGGTCCTCTCGCTAAACCCATCTTTCAGGAGAGGAAGCTGAGAAGGAACATGGAGGTCAGAGAGGCTGGCCAGAACCCGGGGGCAGCCAGGAAGAGCAAGAGGCCCAGGGCAGGAGCCGCAATCCCACAGGCCAAGCCCCCACCACAAAGGTACTGGTGGTCAGAGTTTTCTGGAGTCAACACCCTCCTCCCAGATAAGAAAGTAGAAGCAAAGTCCTCCCCTCCCTGGTCTCCTCCCCTGGTTCAGGACTCTGTGTGGCCCTGTTAGGCCCACACTGTGGGTCTCCCTGGGGCCCTGGGGGAGGAGCTAGCCAATCTCTTAGGGGAAGACAGCGAGGACCCTAGGAGCCAGTCCCAGCACTTGGGGTGCAGAAGGAGGAGGAAGTTAGAGAGGGAATCGCTGGGAAGCGGGACGGGTGGAAAAAAAAACGTTTGCTCGTTTCCAGGAGGGCCTCTTGCCTCCCTGGAGGAAACTGGGAGTTGTTATCAGAGCGAAGGACAGAGATGCCTGTCCCTGGATAAGCTCTAAGAAAGTCTCTCCCTGTGGGCTGACACATCATGGCGGGTGGGAGAACAGCGCTCAGAGGGGCAAGACCCCACTCCCAGACTCCTGCCAAAACCGAGAGCCGAAGGCCCAAGCACAGATCCGTTGTCCACGCGTGACACCCCAGTTGGGAGCAGTGGCCGGGTGCCTGGGCAACAGGCACCAGCTGGGGCCACTCTGAGGCACACCCAGGCCCCACCATGCCCCACCATGCCCTCCATATTGGTTGGCCCTCCTGCTATCAGGCATCCACACAGCCCTGGCGTCAGTCAAGCCAGCTCGAATCCTCCCTCTGTCACTTAGAAGCAGGGGGACCTTGGGCAAGGAGCTTATATAACCTCGCTGAGGTTCAGTCCCTGCCTCTGTAAGGAGATACCCACACTGGGGGCTGAGCTAATGGTCCTCAGCCAGTGGGAGCCCCCTCCCCCTCTGTCGTGGACATCTGTGGCCTGATCACTCCTGGGAAGGGCATCACATACGAAAGGACAAACAATACTTGTCACATTTGTGGTCACCACCCTCCAATTTCCTCCGCCATTACTGTTTCACGGGCTGACATGTCCCTTCCTCTCCAGCAGACAGACTCCCAGAGTGGGGTGCTCACGGAGCATGGGTCTCCAGGCCTCCTCCTTCGGGGTCTGGAGCATCAGGTTCTGGACTTTTCCAGGCCCCGGACACAGCAGAAGAAACACCCTCGTCCTCATGCACCGGACTTTTTAAAACACACAGCACATGGCTGCTGAATGTCCTCAGATTTTCCACCTGAAGAGACTGAGGCTGTGAAGCTGGGGGGCCTCCATGTCCAGCTGTAAGGAGTAATTTCCCTCAGCGGCCACAGCCCGAGCCGTGCTGACGGTGGGACTGTGGGCTGGGGCTGGAGTGGGGACAGAAGGGGCCCCACCTGGGAGCAGCTTGCTGGGGACATAGGAGGGCTCGAGCTGCCCCAGGAGGGGGTGCACGGCATGGAGGGCAGGCTCACTGCCCTACACACTCACACAGATGCAGACACCACCACCATGCTAATGCCCCCAACATCATGAAGCAGGTGTGCACGGCCTTGCCTCCCACTGAGGTTCCAGGAGTACTGGGTTCCCGCTCAATCCTAGGCCCTTGGACCACCGAAACCTCCGGCGTTTCTTCCTGCCTGCCCTTCCGGACTTCTCCCTCCTCCGGCTTCCTCCACACGCTGAGCTAGGGGCCAACAGGAGGGACCAGCGTCAAGGTCAAAGCCTGCTTTCCTCCAGCTCTGCCTCCACTCCTTCCGCCCCTTAAGTGTCAGGTGTCACCGCCTGCTCCTCTGGACGAGGTGGGGGGGGCACTCCTCCTTTCTCTCCCCTGGGGGCGCAGAGGAACTCGAGGAACTTGGGACCCAGCCCGCCGGCCGGGATGAGGTCGCGCCGCCGCTTCCCCAGAGAGCCGCTAGGTGGCGCCGCGCTAACGAGGATCGGAGGGACGGGCCGTCGCCGGGGGAGGGTAAGGGCCGGAGAGCCCAGGTGCCCAGCCGACCTCTCCCAGGCGGCTGCTCACACCCGGGGCCCCATGTCCCCAGACCCCGGCCCACGCTCCCGTCCAGCCCCAGGCTCGGGCTGGGCCTCAGGGCACAGCCCCTGGGCCCCCTCCACCACCCCTACTCTGGCCCCTCTTCCCCCCTGGGTGGCTCCTTTGGCCCTCCCGTGGCGCAGACCCCACAAGACGACCGGGCTCCTGGGGCACAGCGCAGAGGTGGTTAAATAGGAAGCTTGGCGAGGGAGAAGAGCCTGAGAGTCTGGGTTGGGGCTTCCTCTCTCTGAGCCTCCGTTTCTCTATCTATAAAATGGGATTGGTCCCCGTCCACAGAGTAGATGAGGTCAGAGTAACTCCTGGCACAGACCCTGTGCTCGGCAAGCAACGGTGCCTCAGTTTCCCCTTCATATCTCCCTGGGATCACCTCACCACTGCCTCTGGCCCCTCAGTTGCCGCGGGTTTGTGTCCCTCAGCATCCTCACCACAGCACGGGCTACAGCTCAGAGCCTAAAATGAGCGGCTGCTGGACCCCCCCACACCTGCACCCCCAGAACAGGAAGATCATGTTCCCTTCCTTGGCAAAATTGCCCAATCCCCACCCCTTGTTAATTCGATTCCTGTGAGGAAGAGACAGGGCATGAACAACACATATGGACCCCACCCTGTGCCAGGCACTGTGCAAAAAAGGCTTCTTTCCTATATTCTCCCAACAATTCTGCGTGGTTTACAGACCACAAGGCAGCCGGGGCTCAGAGAGCCTGAGGTCACACAGGGGGTTGATGACGTCTAGGGTTGCCATGCTCCAGGGGGGCCTCGGACCCTCGCTGTCTGTGACGAGCCCCTCTTTCCCTGCCTGAGACTAACCCCCGAGGCGTGGGTGATAGGCCACTCCCAGACTTCCTGACTCTGGGCCCCACCTCTGTCCCTCTGAGGCCAGCCTTTGCAGGGGCTGATCATCCTGCCAGGAAAGATGTCTTTCCAGGCCTCGTCCCTGAAGGCCCACCTGCACCACCTCTTGCAGGAAGCCTTCCATGACTCCTCCTTAAGTGGAGGCTTCAGTGGACCCTCCATGGCAGGATGCCCTGAGCTTAGCACCTCACTTGGTCCGTGGCTCAGACACGTGTGGACTCAGCCAGCTGTCAGGGACCACACCAGCAACAGGATGCTGTTCCATGGGGGATCCTGCACCTCATACCAAACCCAGTTTACAGAGAAGCCTTTAGATGGACAGTTAGGGGATGTCAGGGCCTGAATGTGTCCCTCTAGCATCCCCAGTGCCGGGGATGGTGGGGCCTGAGAAGTGATTAGGTACAGTTGGGGTGGGGCCTGAGATGTGATTAGGTACAGCTGAGGGCATGAGGGTGGGGGAGTTCCCCCCCGCCAACCCTGCAATGGGATCAGTGTCCTTAGAAGAAGAGGAAGAGAGACGGAGCACGTTTGGCTACATGAAGACACAGCCAGGAGGTGGCCGCCTATAAAGCCCAAAGCGCCTCTCACAAAGAACCCTATCTGCCTCCAGAACCATGAGGAGGAGATTGCCTGTTGTTTAAGCCGCTGGTCTGTGGTGTCTGTTCCAGCCGGCTGAGCTGAGACAGGGGAGATGATAAGACCGGACCGCAGAGGGGCCAGGCGACCCACACGGTTACACAGCAAACCAGAGCAGCGACGGGACTCAAACCAAGATCTGTGGACACACACAGTGAGAGAAAAAAGGGAGGACTTGAGGGGACCATGAATTTAAATCACACGCATGCTCACTCAGGGGGCTGGGCACGGTGATGCCCAATGCAGCTGGGAGGGAGTGACTCACAGCCAGAGATGTCCCGGGCTGGGCCCTGAGCTTTGTCACCCACCACATGGCATCTGTCATCACCTGGCTTGTGTAGCCAAGAAAGCTCGGCCTCCAGTCCCCGGGAGTAATGCCCCTGATCACCTAGGGGTGCTGATTTCAGTGCTCGTGCCCCCCCCCCCCGTGCCCCTGGGCCCACCGGGCCACGCAAAGGAAGGCCACGACCTCTGCTCTTCCACGTGCTAGATTTCTTCTCTCCCTTTACACGAGCACCAAAATCCATGCTGACTCCCCCCACCCCCTGCCCGTTCTCCCTGACAGGTGCCTCAAGCCTATCTGGTCCCAGAGCATCCCTGCAGGAGACAGTATTTTAACAGTCACCTCTGGGCCCCATGGGGACCATCAATAATGGGAGGGGCTGGTTTCTGAGGTTCCACGTAGGGAGATGCAGCCGCGAACTCAAGCCACAGAGAGTCTGTTCACACCGTCCCCGGCGATGGCAGAACCGATCCATCCGTCAGGTTGGAAGGCAGGGCCCCTCATGAATTCAGGCAGCCCCAGAATGGAGCTGGCCTAATTTGGACATGGGCTCAGCTAAAGCAGGCCTTCAAACACTCTAGAAAACATAAAAAAGGCCTTGCTAAACTCTACTCGCGATCGCAATGGAGATGCTTAACCTACTTAAGGAAGGTGATCCCCTTCAAACACATTTACTGCGTGCATTCAGACACACCAAAACCGATCCCCTGATCAGGGCCTGCCCTCTGTTGCTAGAGGCTGAGCCCCTCCTTAGCCCTACCCAGAAGTCCGAATTGGTGCCCTTGCTGGACATTAATAAAACTCCCTTTTAAAGAATAGCCAGCCAGCCAGCCGGCCGGCTTTCCTCTTTTGTTTAGCAATATCTACTAAATGGGGATTAGAGCCAAAGCCTGCTGAGTCCACACACTCGGACACTCTCCGTGTCCCACCGGCCCCGCCCTCCCCTTTGTGGGGTCTGACTGCAGAGGCCCTGGGATGGGGCCAAAGGTGCCCCCGGGGTGGGCGCAGCGCTGTGGCTGACTTCCCGCCGGAGCCTCGTGGCGGCCCAGTCACCATGCACTTGGCGAATGCGGACTGGTCCTGTGCACCCCAAGCAAGCGTCTGGCAGGGCGGCCTCAGGGGGCAAGCCAGTAACTGCCTGCCCTGAACCAGATCAGTGGCTTTGCATCAGGCTCCAGCAACCAAACCGGCTTCGCCAGTGCAGTCACACACAGAACCCCAGGACGCAAAGAGGATGCGCACAGGGCGGTTCTGGCTGACGCGCGTCCGGCCGGCTGTCCCTCTTCCTGGGCCCTCTCTGGATCTCCCAGCTCTGCTGGCTTTGGTTTCCACTGAAACCTGCTTCTCCCTGCATCTGGGAACCCGGGTTTAGAGGTCACTCCAACCTGGGGAGTGTAAAAAAAAGTACAAGGAACAAAAACCAGGAGGTTATAGTAACAATCCCAAAACACTGCTTCCTGGGCTCCAACCTCATCTGCTTCGCCCTATTCCCTCCGTGGATACTCTGGCTTCCCAGAGCCCCAGGATGGAAGAATCTTCTCGTTTCCCACCTGATGGGAGCCCTCTTCCCTCTACTGCTCCCGGTCACTGTGGGGATGATGTTTCTGGTCATAGCCTCTACCGAATCAGTGCCTGGAGTGCTGAGGCCTGCAGAAGACCCCACTGTCCCTGCCTGCACCTGGCACAGTCCAGGCCAAGGAGCCACACCCTGTGACCACACAACTGACAATACATCACTCAGTCATTCAACAACACCTACATGCCAGGCCCTGTCCTGGGCACCAGGGACACGGTGTGGCCTAGAGATAAAGCTGCTACCCTCAAGGAATGTGACATGGGTACTGAAAAGGATACTGGGAGGTCTAGCCTGGAGCCCTATGTGTACTTAGGAGAGCAGGAGGGGAGCTATGGGGCACATGGAAGGAGCCTGACTCAATCTGGGGATCAGCGAAGGCTTCCTAGAGGAAGTAACCTCTGAGCTGATACCTGGAGAGTTAGCCAGAAGGAGAGGATGCAGGTGAAATGCATTTTGCCAACGAGAACAGCATGTGCAAAGTCCCAGGGGCAGGTGAGAGTTGGAGAAACCATGGGAGGAGCGTGGGAGCTGGAGTTTGGTGTGTCTTGGAGTGAGAGGGCCAATCGAGGTCCAGGCCAGGGAAGGCTAGAGAGGGGCCTGCAGAAGTGCGGACAGAGGCCCTGGGGAGGGTGGCAGTCGGCTTTCATGGGGAGCTAACCTTTTCAGTGAAGGTTGCACCGTGTGGGGCTCAGACAGGGTGGCTGTGGGGAAGCCAATGGCCTTACCAGGCCAGCTGTGCCTCGAGGAAGGACAAAGAAAGACTCACCCTTTGTGTTCCGGTGCCCCAGAGCCCTCGGGAAGCAATTCTGAGTCTGTACCTCCCTTCCCCGTGGCCCTCGCCTGAGCCTTGGGCACTCCTGGGCACAGCCAAGCAACAGCCCCAGCCCACTTGTCCACAAACAAGGTCACTGCCTTGATTTCCCTCACTGCCCCGGATTTCAAATGATGCCAGCCTGAGGGACTGTGGATCAGATCCAGGGGCCTGGGCCCTCTCAGCATGCATTTTCTTCGACTGCCCCTGGCAGGGGACTGCCAATATGCCCCTGGGTTGGGAAAGTGTGCAGAACGCTGCCCTCCACCTGTCCTGGTGCCGGCCTATGGGGATGCACAGAAGGCCTTGCTCCCAGGCCTCAGTCCCTGCAAAGAATGTCTGTCTTCCTGCAGCTGCTTGGGGTCCCTAGGGCCCCGTGGATATGAAGGCTGATCCAGTTTCCCTATTTGCTTGGCCTACTAGGACTTTAGGAGTCCGACCGTCAGGCCCAGCAAGTGGCTCTCAGGCCGTGCGATAATCAGAGCAACATTATTATTTATTGACTGATCATTGGTCATGTTTTGAGTGCTCCTTATCGATCACTATGTTGCCTGCTTTCCAGGTTTCTTATTTGATCCTTGCGACAATCCAAGGTTCTGTGTTACCCCCATTTTATTTTAGTTTTTGAAAGATTTTATTTATTTATTTGACAGAGAGAGACACAGCGAGAGAGGGAATACAAGCAGGGGGAGTGGGAGAGGGAGAAGCGGGCTTCCCGCCGAGCAGGGAGCCCGATGCGGGGCTCGATCCCAGGACCCTGGGATCATGACCTGAGCCGAAGGCAGACGCCCAACGACTGAGCCACCCAGGCGCCCCTATTATCCCCATTTTAGAGATGAGGGAATGAAGGTCAGAGGTTATGGTCCCGAAATTCCAACCAGACCTGCAAACTGCTTCCTTCCCCACCCCCCGCCCCCCCCACCCCGTCACTTCCCCCTTGGGTTCATTTTCCTTTTGTTTTTCATCCTATTGTCTGCATCACTGTATACCTCGTGAAATTCCTTTCCAGAGGAGGTCGATAACAACTAACCAAACAACCAAATGTAAAATGAAAATGACCTCCCCACCCCCACCCTGCAGCACTGAGCCGCCGTCCTCCGCCCAAAGGTGTGCGTCCAAAGGCCCAGGTGACTTTATTCCGAGGGAAGCTCCGGGCTCCTCCTGCAAACAGACCCTGGGCAGGCCTGCCCTCCAGGTCTCCACGTGCCCCACAGAGGGCAAGGCTTGGACCAAGCCGGGGTCTGGCTGCCCACAGCCATCCATTCAATTGTTCACTCATTCGTTTGTGCGGCACACACGCACACAATTGGTCCACGTCTCCCCTGGGGTCCCCAGTCTGGCTCACCCATGGGGGGATGCGGGTCTTAGAGGTTGGTGGATGGGGCCAGTGGGGTGGGGGCGATGCTGTGGGTCCTGGAGGTGGAGTTGCCCTGCGCCTCCAGGGCTGGGATCTGTCCCAGGGTCACACCCAGCAGCAGATGCATGCCCCCAGGTCAGGCCCCAGCATCCTGAGCCCTGCCCAGTGCAGGAACTCCCTCACCTGCTCAGGCAGCCCCAGGCCTTCCTGTAGACAGAATGTCAGCCTCCCGAGCCCCACACCAAGGCTCCATAAGGACGAGCTGCCACCCCGCAAGCACCAAGCCCCTTCCTCTCAAAGCTTCCCAGGCCCACCCGGACCTGGGCTCAAGGCACCTGGATCTGGGAGAGGATTTGGGACCCTACCTGCCTACCTCTGACTCCTCCCTCAAATTGGCTGCTCCTGTCCAGGATGAGAGGCAGCAGGAGAAGGGGAAGCCTCCATTCCTCCTTTGTGCCGACAGACAGACAGACAGACTGGCTTGTCGGCACTGCGGGACTCCCAGGCCTGGCAGAGACTTTGACACAACAGGGTGGCAGGTTTCCACCGTGGTGGTGAGGACGGGGGAGTGGCCTCCAAGGGGCAGCACAAAGGTGGGGCGAGGGGGTCTCCTGTTCCCCACCCCCGGGCCACGCAGCCATCCCCCCACGGGGCTCCTCTGGCTGCTGAACTCTCCGCGGCTCCTGGAGAGCCCCTGCCCTCATGTTCCGGGAGGGCGCCTCGCGGGCTGGGAGGTGGGGAAAGAGTGGCGCATTATTGTGCACTTTTTCTTAAGTCTGTGATAAGCTCCTTCTATTAGACTATAGATCTCGTCACATAAAATAGATTTGTGGACTCACAGCCGGGGAGAGCCACGTTCCTGAGCCGTGGAAATGGCTCATTTCCCCCCCTCTTCCTTGAGTAACTGATGGTCATGAATTTTTCACCCAAATGTCGCCACTAAAGATGTCACCAGCCTCCCTCCCCTGGAGGTTTTATGATCTGGCTCTAATAGGGTGGGGGTGGGGGGCGTGGGGGGAAGGGGCTGTATCCTGGGGCTGGAAAGGGACCCGGGAGTGTAGGGGAGCGGGGCCGAGGGCTGGAGACTGGTGACAGAGCCCAGCTTACTGAGCAGTTGCTGTGTGGCCGACCCACTATCTCGTCTCGTGTTCCAACAGCATGGCGGGCGGGGTGGGGGAGGGGCGGGGAGGTAGCAGATGGGCTGGGACTCAGAGAGGCTGAGTAACTTGCCGAAGGTCACAAAGCTTGTGAAAGTCCCAGAACCACTGGCAAACCCAGCTCCAGGAGGGCTCCAGAGGCCGGGCTGTTGATGGCTGTGTTTCATTCACTGCCTCTGTCCCAGACTCGGGCCCTGGGGCAGGGGGTTCCCTTCCCCATTCTGGCTAAGGACCGCGGTGAGCGAGTTAGAGCGGTGGGGCTGAGCGGCAAGGCAGACACTTGCATTCCCGCCTAGATGGAGGCGTGAACTCTTCTGCAAGGGTCAGAGTCAAAGTCACATTGTAGAAAGAGCCTTTCCTCCTGCAGGGCTACACTCTGAGAAATTGAGATGCTCCTTGAGATGCAAGGTGTGTTTCCCTTTTGGGTGACATCCATAGCTGTTGTGAGAGAGGGGACAGAATTGGGACTGGAAGCCCCTGCCGACTCCCCGTGCCAATGCCCGAAGACCAGGAGGGATGGGACGACAGCTCTCTACCCTCTGGGGAGGGCTGAGCTGCCAGATTGAAAGAGAGGGGTCTGGGAAGCACAAGGCGGAGAGAGCCGAGTGTGGGGAGCAAGAATGTGCTTGGGTTACAGCCCCCCAGAAGTCAAGGTCGGTGGGGCCAGCCTCCGCTTGGTGCAGGTGGTGCAGGGGGAAGAAAGGGGTCAGTTAAGGACCCACTCCCTGGTCCTCCTTCTCTGAGCCACATGATCAGAGTTAAAGAACAGTGGTACCTCCATCACAGCCCAGTGTCTGTCTGGACTCCAGAGACTGCCTCCCAGCAGGACAGACACGAGTGAGAGGTTTCACCTGGGAGAGAGGATGGGGGCCCCGCAGAGAAAGAGTTGGTTATCCTGCCCCGGGTAACTAAGTGGAGTCCTTGCCATCACTGGCCACGCTGAGCCAGGAGGACCCTCAGTCAGGTGTCGGGGGTCAGGTGAGTACAAGGTTCCCGGTCCCCAGCTCTGCTGTCTCCCCCCAGCTCTGCACTGGCAGGAACGGAGGGGGCCCTGTGTGCCTGGAGGTGGGGTGCCGCTGAAGCCTGGGGTAAAGGAAAGAAGTCTTTTTCTCTTCTATTTTTTTTTAAGAGCTCAAGTTTGTTCTTTCGTGTGTGTGTTGATTTCTTCTCTTTTTCATGATTTATTTTATTTTTATCATTTTGTAAAATTTATTATGTTTTTATTGAAGTATACTTGACATACAACATTGTGTGAGAAAGGAGATAAGTCTTCAAAGCCACCGCCAGAGACTTTCCAGGCTGGAAAGGACAGAATGGCATCAAAGGCTTGCATTTTTCTAGAGCCTCCCGGCAGGGGATCTCTCTAGCTCTTGCTTTCACCCTACCAGTGATGGGGAACTCACCCCCTCCGAAGCTCAGTCCGTCTGCTTACAGCTCTAACTGGAGAGGGAAATGAAATCAGCCACCCCCTCCAGCCTCCTCACTGAGCCATTCTTCTGGGGACTCTTGGGGACCCTGCGGGGACCTGCAGACAGCGGTCACCCAATGATGCAGCCCTGCCACGTACCAGAGCCAGCTTCCTGGCTCCCGGAGCACCTTCCTGCCCACTGTCTACTCAACACACCAGCCTTTGAGGCAGGCAGAAGCCCAGGCCCGGGTCACTGTCCCGTCTTTCAGATGAGGGTGTCGGGCCACACGGGGAGGCGGTGAAGGACGGGTCTGGAAGAGCAGGACTCTTGTCTCCTGCACTGGGATTCTGTGCGCCATCCTTGCCCCCTTCTTCTGGCCCCAGCCTCATGGCCCCTGCTCAGAACCAGCTCCGGCTAGTCTCTGGTCCTGCTGTGGGACCAGCCCTGACCCTGCTCTGAGCCCTCGGTCACACTCTGCCAGGACCCAGGACACTGGCTGGCGAAGCAGAGTTACCTGAGGAGGCCCCGCAGGGGGGCCCCTGCCAAAACCTCTCCATAAGTTTGCCTCCAGCCTGCAAAGCAGGAGGCCCCAGTTCTAGTCCCCTGTCCCTCCCCACCGCACCTCAGCTTCCTCCTCTGGAAGATGAAGGAAGGGGCTTCTTCTCCAACAAGATGAGACCCCCACACCTGCATCCTGGTGGCTCAGCACTTGTACATGAAAATGCTGGGGGCCTGAAGGTGGGGGTGGGGACATGCCAGCCGGGCACATGGGGACCTAGGCAGGCCTGGGGAGCTGTAGCGAGGTGTCCAGGAAGGAATGATGGTGGCCCTTCAGCTCTCCTGGACAAGGGGCCAGGACAGGTGGAGGTCTGGGCCCTCAGCCACTCTGCAGAGCCCTCTCCCAAGGGTGAGGAGGCCCGGCTGGGGGTCTGCATGGAGCCCGTGGGAGGCGGCAGCAAGGCTGAGGGGTGGGGCCAATGGGAGGAGCAGAGAAATCCAGCACCGAGCCCCTAGAAGGAACTAGAAAATGCCCACGGATTGATTGACACTTTGCAAGAATCAGACACTTTGCACGTGGCTCCCGGGCTGCAGCCAGATTATTGCCCTATAAATGAGTAAGGAACATGTTGACTGATTCATGACCAGGAGGACTCGAGCCTGAGACGAGTAAACAGGTGATTATAGCGCTAATGGGCGCTGCAAGAGGAGGGTGCTCAGGTGCATGCTGAGCAAGTTGCTAACTCTGCCTGGGGGGTGAGGAGATGGCCAGGAAGACTTCCCAGAAGAGGCGACAACTCAGCTTATAGCTATTAGCGGCACTTAGACTGCAGTTCTCCTAGTGGCAGAGAGTGGCTGACACCCTGAGCGGGGTCAGTTGTGGGCAGCAGAAACCAGGTGCGTTGCAGAGGGAAGAGGCTTGGGGGCAAGCTCAGAATCACTTTGAAGCTTTCAAGTTCACATATCTTGAAAATATATGCAAATATATATATATGCAAATTTTGCATTCTGCTCCACAGTATACAGCCTTAGTTTTAATAGAAAAACGTGTTTTCAAATTACTCACCACATTCGTGAGTAGTTAGGTCAAGGGGACAGAAAGCAAGCCTAGAAATACACCCCCTGCACACTGGAAGTTAGTAGGATGAAGGTGATTTCGGGGAGGTAGAGATGGGAGTTTTAGTAAATGGTGTTGGTACAACCGGGAGACCGATTGAGCTGCATCTATGCCTCACCAGAACACCATCAGGACAACCTCCAAAGGGATCCATGATTTAGAAGTAGAAATTAAAACCCTAAGGGGGCGGGGGTGCCTGGCTGGCTCAGTCGGTTAAGCTTCTGCCTTCAGCTTGGGTCACAATCTCGGGGTCCTGGGATCGAGTCCTGCATCGGGCTCCCTGCTCAGTGAGGAGTCTGCTTCTCCTTCTCCCTCTGCCTGCCGCTCTGCCTACTTGTGCTCTCTCTCTCTCTCAAGTAAATAAATACAATCTTTAAAAAAAAAACAAAAAACCCTAAGGGGCGCCTGGGTGGCTCAGTGGGTTAAGCGTCTGACTTTAGCTCGGGTCATGATCCCGGGGTCCTGAGATCAAGTCCCGCGTCAGGCTCCCTGCTCAGTAAGAAGTCTGCTTCTCCCTCTGCCCCTCCCCCTACTCGTGCACTTTCTCTCTTGTTCTCCCTCAAATAAATAAAATCTTAAAAAAAAAAAAAGAAATTGAAACCCTAAGACAATCAGAGTGACTCCCTTTATTAACCCGCGGCATGGGGACACTCTTCCAACAATGACTTGAAATGGAAAAGCCAGAAAACATGATAAATTATGTCAATAATAATAGGAAAAGAAATACAAGCAGCCCTTCAACCTATGAAAAGATTGTCCACCTCATTCCTGTGAAGAGAAATGCAAACACTCTAACAAGGATACCATTTCTTCCCAATCAGATAGGCAAAACTCCGAAAGTCTGACAATGCAACCTCTTGGTAAGGCTGTCGCGCTGGGAAACAGACACTCTCCTATGTCGCTGATGGGAGTGCAAAATGATACAACCCCGATGAAAGATGATTTAGGCGTTCTCATCACAGTTACAGATGCACGGACCCCGGTGACCCGACAATCCCGCTGCTGGGAATTTACAGACACACGTGGAACACGTGAGGAAGGCTGTCCATGCGTGCGCTTTCACCACAGCTGTGGTGAACAGGAGGAGAACAGGACATGGGTATGCAAATACATACCACTTTATGCATTTATGTAAAGAAATACTGGAAGGACTCACAAGAAACTAAATGTTTCTCTAAGGGGCAGGGGGTTGGGAGGCGGGGACACGGATGGAAATGCGACTTGCTTTTCTAGGAATAAATAACTTGCCAGGTAAGTAAACACTAATGTTTATCAGGTATTTGTCTGGTGATCTGTTTATCCCTAGATACCAAGTCCCAGATCCACAGGACTCTGCCCCCCTCTATTTGGGGAGAAAGGGCTGCAGGCAGCGGGGAGCCACCGACGTTCTAGGCAAGGAGGCATTTGTGGGCAAGAAAGCCCACAACCCTGTGACCGGGGCTGGGGGTCAATGGACACACCTGCAGGGCAAGGGCACCCGTGGCCAGAGCCCTGGGGGCAGCTCTAGATCAAGAAGGGACCTCTTCGGTGCCCCAGCCCACACAACCCGCATGCCCCATGTCCCAGCTCCCTGGAATCAGCTTAGCACTGGCTCCTGCCTTCTGTGCAGGCTGCTTCCTGCTAAGGAGGAGGATTCCCTGATTTGGGGAGAGAAGCCATCTCAGTGAGCTCAAGTAAGCCAGCGGGAGCCAGTTTCTGAGCCCAGGGCCCAGTCAGCTGACACCCTGGTTGGTGGCCAAGCCTCTGGTGCTCAGTGGGGACCTGGAGGGTGTCCCTCTCCTCCCTTTCAAAATGGCTTCCTTCCAGCCACAGACAAGGCTTAGATGGGGAAGAAGGAATTCCTAGATGGCTCTCCACACCCCACCTCTTTCAGGAAGCCCTCCGGGATTCATCAAGATGGTGGGACACCCCTTCAGACACCCTCGGTTGGGCCACAACCTATCCAGGGCTGGGACCCTTGATCCTGATGGCATGCCATCTCAGGACCCTGGGAGGGAATCAGCCCTGGCACGTGGGGGCCCTGACCCTGAGCGCGCAGCCCCTCACCGTCGTGCCCCAGCATGGGTGCGGCTCTGTCCACCAGCAAGAGCGCTCTGCAAACTTTAAAGGGCTCTGCATCAACAGTGTCTCCCTGGGGGAGGGAGGCAGGCGGAGTGGGGGGGGGGGGGGTGGGCGTCTCCCTGTGCTTTACTGCCCCCCCCCACAGGCCTGGGCTTTACTGCCCCACTAAATGCCGTGTTTGCTCGCACCCCACCCGGCAGCTTGTACACACCTGTACATGGAAGGCTGTAATTTCTCTTCATGAATCACAGGTAGGATCACACCCAAGTTACTGGCACTCCGCTCCTTAGGGCGGGCTGGCCAGGCAGTCGCCTTTGTCTTCCAATTATGCTGTGTTTTATTGCTCTTTTAACTGTAACAGAAACACCCGAAGACGCAGGGTCTGGAGGGCAATTAATGACATAGGGAACAGCCACGCAAAACCACTGGATTTGGGACCGAAAGGAAGCTCTGGGTCTGACACAGGGGGTAGAAGGAAGCTGTGTCGGGTAGTGGCTCATGCCCGTATGTTGGCGTCCCACGGGCCGGCATTCAAATCTTGGCTCTGGTACTAACCAGCTGTGTGACCCCGGACAAGTAACTTCACCTCTCTGAGCCTGCATTTCCTTTCCTACAGAACGGTGCTGCTGGGAGTGGGGCAGATAAGCGAGCCGACGGTAGACATTCCATCAATGCTGAGTCCTCCGAGGGCCCTCCTCCAGCTCAGGTTTACAGGCGGACTTCCTCTCCCTCCAATTTCCTGTCAATTTCTACAGTCCCTGGCACACTGCCATGTTCGCCGTAGGTACACAGGGCTGCAGAAAGGAAAATGGCTTCAGAGTCCATTTTTCATCCATTCTGTAAATATTAACCAAACACCTTGATGTGCCGGATGCTAGTGATCCCCAGACCCAATCCCTGCCCTCGAGGGGCTCACAGTCCAGCCAGAGAGGCCCGGGAAGATAAAGCAGGCGACAATTGCCACTATCAAGGGAAGCCCAAGGAGCACCCTTGCTCCCGAGCAGGCCCCAAACAGGTGTGGGGGCTCAGAAGGCATCCCTAGGGTGATGCATGCCTGACTCTGCGCCCTGGAGGAAGAGTCAGAATGAGCCAGGAAAGGAGCGGAGTGTCTCAGTCAGGAGAACATGTGCAAAGATCCTGGGGCAAAACACTGCTGGAGCCTAAAAAGAAGGATGGGGAGAGACAGGGCCCAAGGGAGCGCCTGAGGTGACATCCAAAAGGGCCTTTTAACCCACGCTAAAGAGTTTGAGGTTTGAGCTCAATCTAGAGGACTCGAGGAGCCCCGTGAAGGATTTCAAATACTCTGGTGCTCTGCAGTCAAGGGCGGGGACAAATGGGAATTACAAGCCCAAGGGTGGAGACAGGCAGTTCAGAGGCCAAGGCAGTGATCAGGGCTAAAAGATAGACGGGGCTTGAATCTGGGGTGACTTTGACGCCCTCCTCAGCCACTTACTGGCCATGAGAGCTCGGGTGAGTGATCCACAGACTCCTGACCACGGTTCCTCATTCCTAAATCTCAGTGGTGACGCCTAGTCCCCAAGGTGACAAAATTTCACCCAGAGGAAAAGCGGGACTCATCCACACTGAGAAAAATAAGGGCACGGGGACAAAGGACAGCCCTCGTATGCACAGAATGCCAATCGATACTGCAGAAGGAAGGAAGGAAACAGAAAATCGGCCCTTGAGCAAACAACCGGGTGATTACTGTTGCAAGGGAGATCCGCCAGTGGATGCTGAAATTCATGGACAACAGTTTAAAGAGAAACAGGAGTTGCCTCTTCTCAAAGTATCACTCCCCAGATATTTATCCACTAATGAGGGGAGAAAGACAGTAACTCTACAAGGAGACACACGGCCCGCACACGGCAGCCAAGCGATCGAAGCTAACATAACAAGGCATCAAGCCACGATGCACCGAGGACACACCACTGTTCCCGTGGCATTGTCCCTAAAACGCATAACCTTGCCCCAATCACGAGAAAACTCAGGAGCAACCCAGACTGAGGGGGATTCAACAAAACACCCGATCGGGGACTCTTGCGAAGTGTCAAGGTTATAAAGGTGAAGACAGACCAAGGAACTGCTAGTGAGCAGAGGAGAAATGACAGCTGAAGTTCAACGTGGGGTCCCGGCTAGGGTCCTGGGCCCGCAGGGGGACAGTAGGGGACAATCCAGTGACATTGGAGCAAGATCTGCAGTTTACTTCCTTAGGATTGTGCCAATGTTAATTTCCTGCTTTGGGGCATCGCACTGCGGTTATAGAAGATGCTAACTTTATAGGGGAAGCTGGGTGAGAGATACATAGGAATTCTGCAACTGTTTTTGCAAGTTTTCCCTATGTCTGAAATTAGCTTAAAATAAACAGTTTTGTTGTTTTTTTGTGTGTTTTGTTTTGTTTGTTTTTCACAGGACTACATCAGTGGTTCTTAAACTTGGAAACACATCTGATTTGCTTAGAGGATGCTCAGCCCCCTCTTCAGACCAGCTGGATCAGCATCTCCAGGGGAGGAGCCCAGGCAGGAATAGTCTTTACAAGTCTCCAGGATGCCGTTTAGGGCCCCGGGGGAAGGGTGGGCTCTCTGTAATCACTTGGCCCATAGCAGGCCTTCAATAAATCATCATCTGCTCTCATAAATGCATTAGTTCATCAATTGACACCTTTGCACAGTCAACAACTATTAGTGAGTGCCTACTATGTGCAAGACACAGCAAGGATGCTGTGATGGGCAGGAGAGACAAGATCCTTATATTCTCATGGAAGAGACAAACAATAGATGAGGGAGATTATTACACGTGATAAGGACTCTAAAGGAAATAAGTGGACACGACGGAAAGGAACTGGAGGGGTGGGAGCTCCGTTAGATGGAGTAGTTCAGGAGGGCCTCCCGGAGGAGGTGACATTTAATCTGGGACGATAGGAAGGATGGAGCCAGCAGAAGGGATGGTGGGATGGAGGAGCACTTGGCTACAAAGAGCCCAGCAAGTGCCAAGGCCCTGAGGCAGCCCAAGGGAAGGAGGGAGCATTGGAGAGAGGTCGTGATGAGCAGCCCCTTGGCCGCCCCTATGCTGGGCAGCAGAGCCACATCACCCTTCCACGTTCAGCCTCCTGTCTGAGCCCCACTGTCCCCCCAGCCAGAGCCGTCACGGCCACGAGGTCCCCTCCTGCAGAGGCACCCACACGCCTTCACATTACCACAAGCCCACACCGACCCTGGAAGTCACGCACGTTCTCAGCATCCTTAATACTGATGGGGAAACTGGAGCTCAGAGAGGGAAACGCAATTGCTCAACATCACACAGCAAGTGACATCCAGGACCCAGGCCGGGTCCCTGACTGGGGGCCCACCTCCTTCCTCTGAGCCGGGAGGAAGTGTCAGCAGAAGGCTGCCCCGGTGCTCTTGAGGAACAGGGGCAGGACTGACAGCCCAAGCTGGGCTGGGGCCACAGAGCCTGAAGATGGCAGCACTTTTTCCCCCAGGGTGTGAGGCCAGGCTCCCAGGAAAGCCGTCCTCACTAAGGTGTGAATGACTGATAGTGTGTGGGGACCCACAATGGGTTCCAGGAGCAGGAGAAACAGGAAGGCACTGAAGATCAAAACTTGGTCACCCCTCCCATTTGTACCCTCTTGGCAGCCGCAGCCCCTTTGGGGCTCGGTTATTAGCTGCAAACTCCTCCACTTAATTCCGCAAATCAACAACAGATGTAGGAGCTCAGCCTCTGGTCCACCCCCCACTAATGCTGCAGTCCCCTCCGCAGTTGGTGGCTGTCCCTCCCCAGGCTGGAACGCCTCCAGTGACAGGGCCTTATGCTTACTGAGGGATCTTAGGTCGTTTGACAAAAAGGAGCAGAAAGTGCCTTCCTCTGGGTGTGCAACACGCAGGTGTGTATAAAGCAAACACAGGTGGACCCGTCGGACTAAGACCCCGAGGCCCAGGGAGGTGGCAGGAATAGAGCCGGGATGCAAACCCAGGCGGGGCGCCTGAGTCTGGAAACCTCTCTAGCAGGTGATCGGCGGGGGCCGGGCCTGGCCCGCTGGCCCCACCATTTGCTCCCCCTCTGGCTAAAGGGTGGTCTCCCGAAGGCCACGGCAGGGCTGGGAGCGGGAGAGGGCACGATGCGGGGCACAAGCCGGAATCAAGACGAGGCTTCCTCTTCTCCTGGCGGGGAGCGGGGGTGTCTCGGGACGTCACTTCACCTCTCTGAGCTGCACTCGCAGCCAAGTAGAGCCCATATGGCCGGCTCCCCGTGGGCCCCGACAGAGACTCTCCCTCCCCAAGCCGCCCCAGCAGGCAGAGCACACGCAGGGTCCTCCCGTGGTGACTGTGGGACTCGGGGACAGTGGAGGGCAGCCCCTCCTCCTCCTCCTCCAGCAGGAGGCCTCCCCCACCTGCCCCGATGCCCCGATGCCACATTCCTCCAAGGCTGAACCAGCCCCTGCCCTGCTCTCACCAGGGACTCCAGGCCCCCAGCCCCCTCCATCCTGGCCCCCTCCCTCCCTGCAAAAGGCTGCAAACGCTTCTGAGGGCTGGAACATCTGGCTAATGACGGAGAAAGTGCTGAGACGACAGGTTATTTCAACACTGTCATCATCCGTTGGGTATTTCAACACTTAGTGCTTGTGCAAGAGACATAATGGGACCTGTCATAAACTCACGCTGTCTCAAAGCTCAGGCACGTCGCGGCGGGGCTGACGGGGAGTTGTTGGGGTTTAGCAATAGGCGCTGTCTTGGGGCCTGCAGCCTCCTTAGGGTTATTTTGGCTGCACCGTGGAAGGCCCTGGAGAGAAATCTCAAGGTGTCAGAGAAAACCCAGAGCAATTACCTCTCGGGGTAATTAGATGGTGGCAGAGATAGATAGGCCGCCTTCCTGCCTTCCCCTCCTGCCTGCCAGGGAGAGGGAGAGGGGAGGACCAGGCTGCCCCATCCCGCTGGGCCGGCCCCCCGCCGAGGCCGGCCCCGCGCGGGAAGGAGGCCGCAGATGACCTCATGGAGGCAGCAGCGTGAATCATGGCCCCGACCACGTTCCCGCTTCCCTGGGGGTGGGCAAGTGTGTGGGTCCTCAGCACCCCTGGCTGGCCACCCTCCCGTCATGGCGGCTCCTCCAAAGAGCCGTGGGGGAGGCTTCAGGAACCTGTTGGCCTCCCATCAGCAGACCGGAGTCAGGACTTGGACCGGGACTCCTTGCTTCAGCTCAGCCCCCATCCAAGATTTTGCCGGAACCCCAGCCACCCCGTTAGGAGGCTAAGTGGAGAGCAGGGAGGTGGAGTGCGGAGGGGGGGCGGCTGCCCCCCGCACGGGGACAGCTGCGGCTGGGAGCCATGCTGAGCTCCCTGGGGCCAGCTCTCATGCGGCAAGCCCGGGTCACCGCCCCGAGCTGGCCAAGCCGGAAGGATGCGTGATCAGGGGCCCCCAAAGCCAACGAGAGCCAGGCCGAGCACGTCCAGGCTGAGAACCAGCCCCACCCTCCCCCTGACCCTCCCCTCCCTTCCATGCCCACCACCCCCAGCACACACATCTGCAAAGTGTTCTGGGAAAGAGGGCTCTGGCCCGGGATCTGGTGAGAGCTCAGGGAGGAATGTGGGGCCGAAGAGTAGGAGTCTGTGCTGGGACAACATGACACAGGCCACGTGGGGAACGCACAGATCTGGTCAAGGCCGGGGCCTGAGGCGGGGGGGCCCCAGGAATGTGGGTTCCCTTGGGTGGGCACCGGGGAGCCACAGAAGGTCTTTGACTCTGGGAGTCTAACCGCACCACAGGGCTTTGAGCCCTTTTTCTAGGCTCCATCTGGCAGCAAGAAGCAAGGAGAGAGCTCCAGGGGAGGGTACAGGAAGGCGGGAGGCACCGAGCATGACCGGGAAGCTGGACAGTAGCCAGAGGGGGACGATGGCCAGAAGGAGCGAGTGGAGGAAAGGCAGAGGAGGTGTGGGCCCGGAGGACATTTGCGAGCAGAGCCCGAAAGATTGGGTTCCGTGCTGGGAGAACAGGAACGGGCAGCAGGCCCCTCTCCGAAATGAGCCGCAGGGGTGGGGAGGGATTCACAGGAGACTCTGGGGTCTTTGTGGGAGTCGGCCCCTACGGGGACCCCAGCTGGTCCCATGTCCCTCCACCAGCAGGGACACTAGTCCTCTGCTCTGATCAGACCTTCTGGAGCCAGTCGGAGACGCTCCCAAGGGGACACACGAGTCAAGAAAATGGTTTTAGGGGGTTGTTGGCCTCCACTCCAGGACTCAGACTCCTTCCTGCCCAGAGAGGCTTCTCCCCGCTGATCCCACCTCCTGGCCCACCTGGAGGGTCACCAGGGTGGCCCTTCCCGGCCCACCAGCCCCCTCAGCCGGGGCCTGAGGCAGGGGAGCCCTCAACACAGCCCACGCCTGTCCCTCCACGGTTTTGCCCATGCTCGCCCCCACTCTGAGCCCCACCTCCCTCCCGGGCTCCCACGGCAGCCTCCCCCGCCCCCCCCTCCCCCCGCCGCACCTACCCACCTGCTGGGGCTGCAGGCAAGTCCTGTCCACTCCCTGCAGGCCCCAAGCCTCTGTCCCCATCCAGCTTCCCCACAGGAAGTGCATCCGCCTGGCCCCAACCCGGCCTCCGGTGCCTGTCCTGGGGCAGGGACCCATCGGCAGGACGGTCGCATCCCCTCCGCCGGAGGCTGTTTTCCCAGTGCCGCGTATCACCACGCTCAGACACACAGAGGCTGCGCAGGAGGACGTGGACAGTTTCCTCTGACTGGCGCCTGGGTCTCAGTTGGGGCTCACGAAGGCAGGGACCATCATCATCCCATTCTACAGATGAGGGAACACGCTGCTCCCATGGGGCAGGGCCGGCGGCAGCCATCCTCCGCTCCCTGGGCAGGTGGGAGCCCCCCCAGCCGCCGCCCTCCCCAACACCTCAGCCCGCCTTCCTCCCAGGCACCTGCTTGCCCTCCCACGTCCCAGACCTCCCTGGCCCCAAACAAAGCAACAGCCGTGAAGCAGGCAGGACCCTGGCCTGGGGCTTGGCGGGCAGGCACGGGGGCAGGCCCAGCTCTGCCCTTCATTTTGCCCCGTCATCTTGAGGAGGTTATTTACCATCCCTGGGCTCCTGTTTCCACCCCTGCAAAAGGAAGCAGTGACCTCAGTTTCTCTGGATAAGAGACGGCCTCATGGTAGAGTGGAGAACCGCCACGGAGGCAGGCCGGCCACCGGGATGGGCTTCTAGCTCGGGTCCCCCCACGGCTCCGGGCCGTGTCTTCCCATCTGTAAATGGGACATAATTAACATCTCTCTCACACACAGTCCCAGACAGGTGCAACGGGGGTCCTGTATGGTGTTTTCAGTGTGATGGTCGAGGTTCCATCTGGCTCTAGAACTCTCTATCGTTCTTTGACAGACTGGCCTCCCAGGGGACAGCTCAGCACTCTGAGGCTGGACCACCAACCCCTGGCCAAAAACAGGTCTGTGGTCTCAGTAAAGCCACAGCTGCCAACCCAGAAACGGGCCCATTCCGCAGAGGCCTTCGGGAGTTGTTGGCGCCCGGGCGAGGAGTCTCTGTGGGGGCTCCACACGCCCGAGGCCCAAGCCCGTGCACCTTGAGTGGAGGCAGACTGGCTGGGACACACTCTCATTCTCTCTCTCTCTCTCTCTCTCTCTCTCTCTCTCTCTCTCTCTCTCTCGCTGCCCCATGGACACCTCGCCAGGGAGCCCTCCTGCACTTGACACATCCCTCCCGGTGTAAGACACACTCACGGGATCTGAGGCTGATTCATGGCACAGGATAACCAACTATGAGGCTAGCCGAGCGCGCTGGGAACCCAGGGTGGGGAGCCGAGACGGGGAACAGGAGTCCGCACTGGGGCAGGGACGGCCCACCACACTCCCTCTCAGAGGTCCCTGCTCCCCTGACCCTAGGAGCTACGTCCGGCCTGAGGAGAGCTCCCAGCCCCGCCCGAAGGGGCCCAGAGGGCCACCAGGTGCGGCGGGAGCCTGAGGAGGGTGGCCAGTGGGCCCTGCCGCATGGGCACTGAGCGGCCTCCTGCCTGGTGAGGGGCCCCCCACGAGACCAGGCCGGCCTCCCACTGTCACCTCCCCCACTGCTCTGCCGGATGGCACCAGCTCCTCATGCATCTGCCTGTTTACATTTCCCCCAACGAAAAGCAGCTTTGTTTATGGAAAAGAGCTATTTTGGTTCCACGGTTTCTCTCAACTCCTCTGACTTGCAGGAATGGTTGCTGCTCTCTTGAGGAGCTAAAAGAAGCCTGTCTCCACCTCCCTGGGGAAGGCGCTTCAGGGCTCCCACAGGTGGAGCGGGGCGCGGGGGGCCATCTCCTCCGGGGACGGCTCTAGGGAAAGGGAGATGTGGGGACCAACACTCTTCACGGGCCAGGCAAATCTCACCCAGGTGTGAGCTGGTGACTCAGGACATGGCCCAGGCCCTTCCCCTCCCCCCGTCAGGTGAGTGATAGCATTCCCATTATACAGATGAGAAACTGAGGCCCCAGAGGGGACGTGGTATCTCCAAAGTCACAAAGCTGGTGATACCCAGGGGTTTCACCTCAGATCCCATGCCTGTGGGCCACCAGGCCACCTGAGGATGGAGGAGGCTATGCATGTCTAATGGAGGGGGAATTGGGGGGACATCCACGGTTATAGCTCTTTCTATAAAGGGCCGTGGCACACACTTCATTGCAGGCTCAGGAGACAACGAACAAAGCGCGAGCAGGAATAATGAAGTTCTACGACGTGGGTGCTTGCTTCTCCAGAGAGAAGCCGCCATTTTCCAGATGGGCACCCCAAAGCTTGGAAGGGGTAGGAGGAAACGAGTCATGGCATCCGTCTCAGAAAAAGCCGGGGGCAGGTTCCCCAGGCGCTATGCCCATGCCTCCTCACCACGCAGGAAAAGGAAGGGGCACAGGGCGGGCAGCAGAGGGTTCTCCCAAATGCTCATCACGGCTCTGGGCCGGGTGCCCACCCTTCCCCCGTGACCCTGCGCACTTCCTCCGTGGGATTTGTGATTTCTGGTGCACACACATCGCCTTGGACCGCCGAGGCAGGTCAACAGCTGTCACCATGACAACAACGAAAAAGAAAAAGGAAGGCTGATGAAGGTGGACATGTGTTTGCCGGCAGCCCCTGGGGTCCGGAAGCTCCCACGTGGCCAGGGCCGTCATGTGAGCTTGGGGTCACCTGCTCTGGAGCAAAGCCTTGGGGAGACCCGGCTTCCCTCGGGGCCTTTTGCCCTCCGGTCCTCCTGCCCTGCCTTGCCCGCCACACCACGTGCAAAGCCACGGAGGAAATTTTCGGACCCTTGGCGGGAGGACACACGGCGCCAGGTGGCCTTGTTTCTTGGGCAGCTGACGCAGGCCACTCTGCCTGGCATCCCAAGGGCAGGCCTCCTACCTCGGTCTCTCCCACCAGACAGTGAGCTCCCGGGGTGGGGGTGGGGGTGGGGGACATGCAACGCAGGAAGTGACTCAGCCCAGGGGCCCTAATACCCAGCACAGGGCCCCCCAGAACGTGAGAACTGTCATCGACCCAATGAATGAGCGAAAGGACAAATGAAAGAAGAGGAAGTCAAGGCGCCTGTGGCCGGCCTCGGGGTACCCTTAACAGCAGGGCTCAGTTGGCGCTGCGCCCCCGTCACCAAGCACAGCCCTCCCCCTCGGCTTCGGAGAGTGCTCGCACACCGTTCCTTCGCCTGCCCAGCGCCTCTGGACCCTCCTCTTCCATCCGGGGAAATCCCCCCCTTTTGACCTTGCACCTTCCCTCTTCTCCCACGGAAGCCGGCCGGCCCCCAGCAGCCTCCCTCGCAGCAAGGGTTTCATCATGTGACCTGGGCTCCACCAGCCACACATCTGTGGGACTCGGGGTGGGCAGGGGTGGCCCAGGAGGCAGGTGCCGCCATGTAGAATCCATCCTGGCTAGCGGGAGGCAGCGCCGTGACGGGGGTGGGAGCCCCGGGGGGACCAGCCCCAGGGAGCCCACCGCAGCGGTTCTGCCGTGGGATTCGGGTCCCCGCTCCTGGCTCTGGTGCATTCTGGCTGCCTCAGGGAGTCTGAGCAGAGGCTGCTTTGGATCCTGAGGTCTGCTCCACTGGTATGGGGGCATGGCTCGCCCCTCTGTGCCTTTGCCTATCCACAGCCCCCAACCACTTCTGCTAACTCCTTAACATCCTTTCAGACTCAGCTTCTCACGATCTTTTTCTGGAAGCTTCCAGCCCCACCCTTTCTGGGCTAGGTGCCTTCTCAGTGCCCCCAGAGCCCCCAGGGGCCACATCTGACAATGCCCTTCCACGCTATACGGTAACTGTCCAAGGACACATCTGTCCGTGTCCCTACTGGGTGGTGACCCCCGGAGGGCAGGGGTCATATCTGGTCCGCTCTGGGCATTCAGTGCTCTGGGCACACAGGAGATGCTCAGGGAACGTTTGCTGAGTGACTGAGGGAGTGGGTGGGAAAAGCCAGACGTCTCTGGGCTCTGAAAGCCAGGGGAGGGAAAAGCAGCATGGCCTTGGGGCTTGGTGGGCACGCTCCATCTACCGTGGGTTTCTTAGCAAATTCAGTGGAAAAATACCTCCCGGGAAATAAATCTGGAGTTACCGTCTGGCTTCGAGGCCCCCTTCCATCCCACAGTGATTTGTATCTTGGAGATTTAAGCCTCTCCATTTGTTTGTAGGGACGCTTGTTGTGCGGATGTCAAGGCCCGCGGCAGCAAGAGCGGTTTCCTGAGCAGCATTGAGAAGTCGAGTGCATCCCTTTGGACACAGGACATGGAAGCCCTTTTCTTTAGTTTCCATCCCCAAACCCACTCATACCAGGCATCCGTGTGGGTAGAAGGCTTATTGACAGCTGGAGAGGCAGAAAGATCTGCTTTGCAATTATAGCAGCCTCATTAAAGTCTTACTCCCTAGATGTCTCTCTGCCGTCTCTGCCCTGGCCTCCCCGCTTCTCCTTCCTCCCCCTGCCCCTCAAATCCTGCCTACTGTCAAGGCAGAACAGTCCAGCCCCCGTCGTCCCATTTCCTCCCCGAGAGAGGCTGATCACCCTCCTAAACAAGGAGGAATCGCTTCTAAGGGGCATTAAGATGATGAATGTTCAGCCCTTTGGACAGACCCGCCCTCACACCCAACCCAGGTCCTGGCACCTCTTGCCTTCCAGGGACCCAGAAGTGAATGGAGCTCAGATGCATACCTCACGGAGTCCAGGGTCAGGGGGCAAGCCCTAAGGGGTTCACCACGGAGGAGCAGGTGGGGAGACACTGAGGGGAGGGCAGCAGGACACATATGGGTGAGGACGGATGAAGGGCAGCTCCCTCTACGTGGAGGAGCCAGGTAGGGCTTCACCAAAGACGTGATGTGTTGGGGACGCCTGGGTGGCTCAGCCGGTTAAGCGCCTGCCTTCGGCTCAGGTCATGATCCCAGGGTCCTGGGATCGAGCCCCGCATCGGGCTCTCTGCTCAGTGGGCAGTCTGCTTCTCCCTCTCCCACTCCCCCCTGCTTGTGCTCTCTCTCTGTCAAATAAATAAAATAAAAAAAAAAAAAAAAAAAAAAAAGACGTGATGGGCAGGATGGCCTTGAAGGGGTTCCATGGGGGTGAGAGGCTGCTGGACCAGACCCTTATCAGTACGTCTCTAAGATGCCCTGCTCAGGCTGCCCTGTAATCATTGGTTGTTGGGTCTGCCTTCCCCACCAGACTGGGAGCTCTGGAAAGGGATCTCCCTTCCAGGGCCAGGTTGAATCAACCTCAGCCCTGGGAGGAAGGAAGGGAGGGAGGTGAGCAGGGGTGGGAGCTGTGGCGGCATCTAGAGTCCGGGGGATGCTGGAAGCCACAGGCCCCCCGATGCCGCGCCAGGGACAAGATGCGGAGCCGGCCGGACCCGCCTCCTACACGCGACAGCGTACGTGATCACGTCACACTGAAAGTGAGCAGGATGCGGGACTGCGGGTCCTCGGGTCACTCCTAGGAAGGGCCTCTTCCATCCAGCGCTATGACCCACCAACCACGCCCTGTGCGCTGACAAGGGCCATGAGCTCACATGTGCCCAGCGCTCTACAGTTAGGAAGATGACTGACCACCCACGAGCTCCGTGCAATCAAGGTGTGGACCCTTCGTGCTACCCAGGACGCCCAGAGGGAGAAGATGGACCCAAAACACGTGGTAAGCCTGAGGCACTGTGCACCGTGTGGGATTAGAGTAGGCTCCCCCGTCCCCTCGGTGTCCCTGTTCTTGGAGCTTCCAGAGAACGGAGAGTGGGCAGCACGCAGCGTAGCAGTTAATTACAGGCTGCCTTGCATTGTTCTCTGATTGCTGTTTCAGGCTTGGGAGGCTCCTCACCTGCACTGGAGCCTCAAGCACAGAGGATGTACCCTCTGCATCTTCTCTGCACCCACCACCTCCTGGAACCAGGCCCTCAGCACCCCTTCCAAAGCAGCAGGGGCAGCTGATTCCTCTACACACATTAGAATCACCTGGAAGGTTTGACACACCACTGATGTCCGGACCCCACCTCCAAGGAGACAGATTTAACTGGTCTGCTTTTTCTAGTATGCCGTGAGGGCTGCGACCCTCTGCTGTAGCATCTCATGCAGCCGAAAACAGCGCTCATGGGAAACAGGCACCTGGGAGGAAGAGGGGCTCTCGGTACCAAATTTGTCCCTTTTCAGAGCTCACCTGTCCCGATGGCTTCAGTTCCCCTACTGTGTGAGACGACTCCCGAATCTCAGTGTCCAGCCCAGAGAGGCTTTCGGCTCCAGAGTACAAGCCCACGGGGACAGATGCGTCCGGTATGGAGCTCCGTCTGTACTGGGACCCCACCGTCCTGCTGAACAGTTACATTAGTCATATGCTTTTGACTATCAGTGATGGGAAACCAAGTTGAACTAGCCTAGTCCATGGGAGGATTTGGGGTATCATCTGTAGCTGCGGGGCGCAGGGTACCAGCAGGCCCAAGGCGCATTCGGCTCTAACACTCACTAACAGCACCAGGGACTGCATCTCTCCACACTGAAACATCCCAGGGAAGGACTCTAATTGGTCCGGTCAAGGGCCCACCCTCCACTACTCAGCACAGACTGGAGCAGAGAGACGGAGGAACTCCATGGAAGCTCCCTCTTCCCCCGGGGACTAGCCATTCATAGTGCTGGGGACATGACAGGAGCAGTGAGAAACTCCGGAAAGGGATTGTTAACTGGGTATATTTGCTAGGGACCGGGTAAGAAACAGATCTCGCACTCAAAGCGGGGATTGAAGAAATTGAGTAAGGGGACCCCGACAAGGGTGAGAGCTAAGAGGACCGATGAGGGATGGCGAGGCGCCGAGGATCAGCTGCTCGTCTACTGAGGGGCACCGGGAGGCAGCAACACAACCCGGCCGCCATGGCTGGGCGATGAACGTGGCTATTGCCACGCTTGGAAGAGTGGGCACTGGGGGGATACCCTATTCTCTCTCTCTGCCTGTCCTGTGATCTCTTGCTGCTCTCTCATCGGCTGAACATACCTGGAAGCCAGAGAGAGGCCGAGGGATGCAATCCACTGTGGTCAGCCTTCTAGGCTCAGAGCAGGTGGGGAAGCACGGAGAACACATTTGCAGGAACGAATATGAAACACCTGTGCACGCTGGACGGCCATCCAGATGGAATCTGTCCTTGGCCTCACCCTTGCTTCCCCCACTGGTTCTCCCCCCGCCCCCTGCCAGAATATTCCCATCACCAAGTCCCACCGATGTCACCTCCCAAATGTTTTTGGAGTCTGGCCTCTCTGCCTTCATTCTCTCTCCCTTGGACTTTTGCAAACTCTCTCCTCCCCTGGCCTCTCCGTGTCCAGTCGAATCCACCCACCAAGATGCCATTGACTCGACCCACGGCCCTTCCCAGCCGAAACCCTTCCAGGACGCCCCCCTACCCCCGGCTGCCTTCGGGGTAACAGGCAGGCCCACCCTGTGTGAGTTGGGGTGAGACCAGCAAGGTGGGAGACAATCTGGCTAGGAAATTGGGCCTCTTCCCTTAGGCGACAGGAACCTAAAGGAGTTTTGAAAGCAAGAGTTTGTTGTCCTTGTTGTTAATTTCTCGTTCTGAAATAATTTCAGACTTTCCAAGAAGTTGCAAAGATGGTACAAAGAATCCCCATCTACTCTACCCAGATTCTCTAAATGTCAACATAGGCCACAGGAATATGATAAAAATCGAAAACTACTACTACCTAATCAATAGACCTTATTTGCATTTCCCAGATAGTTGCCCTAATGTCTTTTTTTCTAGTCTGGGATTCAACCGAGGGTCACCTTGCTTTCAGTTGTCACGAGTGTCTGGTCTCCTTTCATCCAGAACAGTTCCTCACCTTTGGCTTTCACGACCTTGACACCTGATGTCTGTGCTGGCCACTTTTTTCTAGAACACCCCCCTATTTGGCTTTTTTGGATGTCTCCTCGCCATGCAATCCAGGGTATGCATTTTGGGAAAAAAAAAATCCACAGAAGACAGGTCGTATCTTTCTCTGCGTCATACCAGGTGGCACACGACATCAGCTCGTCCCAATATGGTTGATATTAATCTTGGCCATTTGATTGAGATGCTGCCTGCCAAGTTCCTCCAGTGTAAAGTCGCTATTGTCCCTTCCCAGTAAGTATCCCGCGGGGAGGGTACTTTAAAACTGCAAATGTCCCACTTCTCATATATACTCTGCCCACCAATTTTAACACCTATTTAGGATTCTCACCGGAAATTATTTCTACCCCGGCATTTGCCAAATGGTGGTTCTCAAGCCCGTCACTCCTTCCACATTTACTCATTGGAATTCCGTTGTCAGGAAGACAAAAGCAGGACCCCACCCCACAGAGGATGGTTGCCAGGAATCACAACAGCTTGCCTGAGATATTGCAAATCATATACCTGATAAAGAACTTTACCTGGAATATATTAAAAAAAAAAAAACCCTTACAACTCAATAACAAAAAGACAAATGAGCCAGTGAAATACACGGGCAAGGGATCAGAATCTATGTTTCTCTAAAAAAAAAATACAAATGACCGATAAGCACGTGAAAAGATGTTCCACATAATGACTAGGGGAATGTAAATCAGAGCCACCATGAGAAGTCACTTCATACCCAGTAGGATGGCTGTAATAAAGAAACAGACTCTAATGAGTATTGGTGAGGCTGTGGACACCAGACCCCTCCCTTGCCGCTGGTAGGAATGAAAAAGGGTGCAGCTGCCTTGGAAAACAGTCCAGGTTTCCCCCAAAGGGTTAAATAAAGAGTTACCATGTGACCTAGCTCTTCCCCAACCAGGTGGATACCCAAAGAGGAATGACAGCCTCTGATCACATGAAAACTTGCACACAAATGTTCATAGCAGCATCATTCTTGCCCCTTTGCCCATCCGGTGATATGTGCATAAGATGTGGCCTATCCACGCGACACGCTATTATTGGTCAGTACAGAAGAATGATGTGCGAGTACACACTACATCACGGGTGAACCTTGTCAACATGACGCTAAGTAGAAGTCAGACTCAAAGATCAACAAGATGCTAAGTAGAAGATCAACACGATGCTAGATCGACATGATGCTAAGTAGAAGAAGCCAGACTTGATGATCCCATTTACAAAATGTCCAGAATAAGCAAATTTACAGAGACAGAAGGCAGATTAGTGGTTGCTACAGGCTGGGGCAGGAAGGGGGAAGGGACTGCTAACGGGCTTGGGGTTTCTTTTGGGGGTGCTAAACATGTTCTAAAATTGTGGTGATGGGGGCGGCCTGAGTGGCTCAGTCAGTTAAGCGTCTGCCTTCATTCAGCTCAGGTCGTGATCCCAGGGCCCTGGGATCGAGCCCCGCGTCGGGCTCCCGCTCAGCGGAGAGCCTGCTTCTCCCTCTGCCTGCCCTCTGTCCATTTGTGCTCTCTCTCTATCTCTCTGTCAAATAAATAAATAAAATCTTTAAAAATAAATAAATAAATAAATAAAATTGTGGGGATGGTCACATGACCCCATGGATATAGTAAAAACCATTAAATTGTACATCTCAAATGGGTGGGTTGCATGGTATGTGAATTCTATCTCAATAAAGCTGTTACTACACACACACACACCAGCAACAACCTCCTCAGAGCTTCGTGGGAGTGGGAAGCCTCCACGTCCCCGCCCAGCCCAGCTGCCTGAGTTCCTGCCCGCAGGTGCTTTTTGCATGCAAAGGTGCTCACACCCAAGGGGCCAAGCAGAAAAACCAGGCAAGGCCAGGCAAACCCGGCGCCAACTCGACAGGGTTTCCCGTGATTGAGAGCGTGCAGATGATGCATGGCGGCATTTTGACCAGCTATCTCTCTACTCCCCAGGGACCTATCCCAAGCCAGACTGTGGTTTTGGGACTTGAGGCCCAAAGCCATGAATCAACACAATCTACTTATCAAGACCAAAGGCGGCGGTCACTGTGCCCGTAGAAGAAACAAGTGGTATTTCTTGGCGCCTTCGTGCCAGAGGGCCGCACCCTGGGGCCCACTGGGGAGCCGTGTCCGTGGATCCCGCTGGACTCACCCCACACTCCGGGCGGGCCCCCTGGCTGTGGCTTTCTTTCTCTCCTGGAGACGAGGGGGTTACAAGGAGAAGCTCCCAGCCATAAAATAAAGAAGTCCCAGGGATGCCTTGTACAGCTACGGTTAACAATATCATATTGTGTATTTGAAAGACGCTAAGAGAGTAGATCTTAAAAGTTTTCATTACGAGAAAAAAAAAATTTCTGTAACCACACTCCCAACCACATTGGCTCTATTGCAGCTTCTCCAAGTCTGCTCGTCCCCCTCGGCCTCCGGGCCCCTGGACAACCTTCCTGCCCTGCTTTTCGCACACCTACTTGATTAGCTCACCACGTCCTGCGATCTCTGGTAAAACCCCTCCTTCGAGAACGTCTTCCCCTGATGCTCCAGGACGCTCGCCCCTCCTTCCAGCACTGGTCAGCGTCGTCAATGTTGGTACGATGGTCGAATTAATGTCTGTCTCCCCTCACCGGGCCCGTGCGCCCCCCGAAGGCAGAGTCCTCTCTGTTTCGCTCATGCTAACCTCCACCCCACCAACCCCCTGCCTCGAGCCTGGCACACAGCAGACATCCAAAAAGCCTTGTAGATGGAAAAACAAAGAATGCTGTCCTGAAGTCTCACCGGAGCCCGTTCCTGGGCTTTCAGCTTCCTGAATTATCCCATTCTCCCCAAACATAAATCAGATCATGGCCCTCCTCTGCCTAGAACCCTCCTGGAGCTTCCCACTGTGATTGTAACAAAATCCAAAGTCCTTGCCTCAAGCCCCCCCGCCTCCCTCTTATATCACTAGGGGCAACGCCTGGAGGGTTCTAAGCAGAGAAGGGCTTTGCCTTCTAAACTGCCACTTTGACCTCTCTGTGACCCTTGACCCAGGCAAGTGCATTTCTACCTCCACATTGTGCGGGGGCTAAACCAATCAGAAAGGAGAGCCAGCCCTGGGCACCACGCATGAGCGAAGAAGAACCAGCTGCCAGCCTCCCCGGGGCCTGTGCCCCTAGGGCGCAGCAAGAGGGGGGAAGGGGCACTGCCCCTCCCCCGTGCAGAGGAGTGTTCTATCACTGACCTCATGTAGCCTCACCAGCACACAGTGATAATAAGGAGCACAGCAAACTCTAGATCGATTGTACTATTGTTATGAAATTCTCTACAGATGATGCATCCCCTTCCCGCCTGCGAGCAGGAAGGACCACGGGCCCCTCACCCCCCTGCCCCCCTTGCCACGTCACTGCTCTGGGGGAGGATGCCCACCGTCGCTCCCCCTCTCGGTCAGGTGTGGGGAAAGGGAGGGTGCAACCTCACATTCACACCTTAGGGCTTCCCTGATTCAGGCATGGATTTTCTGTCCCTCCCTCCACATGGCTGGGCAGGTCAGGCATTTCCTGCCGGGGAGGGACGGAGGGGCTCAGTCACAGGGTGGGTCACGCTGCAGGAATTCAAGCAGCTCTGACAGGACCGGCTTTCTGCACTGGGGCTCAAGAAGGGCTATGGCTGCCACTCGGGGTCTGTTGGCTTCCTCTGGGATAAGCATGGGCATTCTAGATCCTTCCTTTGAGCCTCCGTAGTGGTGGGGCTGCTGAGGGGGTCCGTGGCAGTTGCTGCTGATGGTGGGGGGCAAGAGCAAAACAGAAAAGTCTCTGAATGTTCTTCCTGGTTGTTCCCCTCGCCCCGATCCACACATATCTTACTTTCGTATCAGGGAGGCTGACTTCTCTGCATTTTTTGGATGAGTAAACTGGGACAAAGTTATAGCCCACGGGGAGCCAGCTGGTCAGACTCCAGTGGGGAGCTCCCTCCTGTGCCTCTGTCCCCCCCAGCAGGGATCAAACAAGGTCCTGCTTCATGACGAGTCAGGCAGTGGAAAGCGTTGTGAATTGTAAAATTTCACCAGAAACACCAGGGAAGGAAACCCTGGCCAAGTGAGCAGAGAAACCCTGGCCAGGAAAACCGCCTTCTGTTCCAGGTTCTGCAGGGGGATTCAGACAGATTCGGCCACTCAGATGCAGCCCTTGTTAGGGGCCTGCCGCCCGTCCCAGATATCAGCATGCACACCATGATGCATTCTGTCCTTGCCACCATCCTCGGGCGAGCACTAATGTGGTCCGTTTTACAAGATGATGGAACTGAGTCTCCAAGAAAGGCAGTAACTTGTGTTAAGAAAGCCAGGAGCTTGGCCTTCCAGCCCAGGGCTGTTTTCAGGGAAAAGTGAACCCTGACCTCCCCAGCCCACTCCCATCTCCCAATCCCCCTCTGCCGTTCCCCACCTCCCACCCCACACAGACGACCCCCGCCCCCCGGGTCTTCCCCATCTGCCTGCTGGTGGCTGGCTCCTGCCAGAGGAATCCCAGAACATTCCCCCATCTCCCCCCATCCCTGAATATTCTGTAAGAAGAAAGCGGTCCAGAACTTCGGGCCCAACATGAAGGACATTAGTAGGTGTTGGAAAAAAATAATCAAGTGTGTAATGAATTCCTGCAATCACCAGGCTGGGGATCTTCATTTCACCCTCTGCCAATCCCATAGCTAACAAATCAGAGAGGGTGGCCAGGGCTGGATGCGCCACAACAGAGCTGGGGCCAGATCCACGTGGAGCTACCAAGGGCCCGGAAGGACTGCCACGGCCCCAAGCCTCTCCTCCTGATCTCCAGCTTCCTGAGCCTTCTGAGTTGGAGACCTTGCTCTTCCAGGCAGGCCCAGAATCTGGAACAGCCCCAGGAGGGGACAGTCAGGGCTTCTGGCCAATCAGCCTCAGGGTCTCCACCAGTAGATACCTCTGCCCCTTGAAGAGTCCTCCTGAGACTTCCACTCTTCTGAACTGTATTCCCAGCTGACCGAGCCTCGCCCTGCTCCTTTTCACTGTAAGCCCAAGTCCACGAGGCAGGGATTTGGGCCCACAGAGCAGAAGAGACTTGTCTAGAAGCTCACCTTAAATTCTCTCCGTCTCCAAGCCCCAACCTGTTGGGTCCGTGCCTCAAGGGTACGTTTACGATCTGACATCTCGTGTGGGCATATGAATTCCATCCCACTGGCCCACCCAGAATCCGAGCTCTGGGAAGGCAAGGCCCTTGGGCTGGGCCTAATTTTTGCATGCCAGAATGCTAGCTCAGGGCCAGGCTGCAGAAGGAAAGAAGAAAGTGGGGAGGGGAGGGGAGGTAGGAGATGAAACAAGGCAGGTGCCATCATTCAGGACCTGCCATCTTACCCTGATGGGGCCGCCAGAGCGATGGAAACCATCCATGAAGCACATGTTTATCTGAGCACCTCTCATAAGCTCCGCATCGTTGTAGACACTGAAGTGACAGCAGAGAACAATGCCAAGTCCCCGTTCTCATGGCACTTACCTTCCAGAACTTTCCAAGGGCACAGCAGGTGGGATTTCTGGCTGCAAGTGACAGAACCCAAATGCGACAAGCTTAACCAAAAATGGAAAACCTATCCACTCCAGTGACCTAACCTCTTCCCAGGGAGGAGAACGGACTGCCCGGATTGGTGGAGTCTGGAGAAGAAAGTGACCGTGCCCAGCTTAGTCCCTTCTGGGCACGCTCCTTTCTAATCGGCCACCCACAGAGAGGGTCCAACTCCTGCAACTGTGTCAGCTGGGTTCTGAGCTTGGGAGGGGAAGAGGTTGTATTTAAGGGCCTCCCCAGACCCCCAACAACATGTACATTATCATTACCCAACAACACAGTTGGGTGAGTATTGTTACTGTTCCCGGGTTAAGGAGAGGGACCCTGAGGCGAAGACCACCCCGCTGGTCAGGGACAGGGCCGGGACTCAGAAGCCTGTGTCTCGGGCCTCCCTAGAATTCGGGCTTGGTGACTCCTGGTCCAGGTCTCTCCATGACACTGGGTCATCTCTCACAGAACAGGCCTCAGAGAAGGCCCTCAGACTGTCACCACCGCCTTCTGGAAGCTTGCAATGAAAAACAGACACGTCAACGAAGCTCTCATCAGAACGGACTGCAGGAGATGCGGTGTTCAGGCTTGCGTGAAAACAGGCTTCCAGCTACCCGCCTAGAAACGACCCAGTGTACCTCCCAGGGTTAGTATGTGAGCCTTCCATATAAAAGTTTACTTAGGATGCTGAGAACCAGGCATGGCATGCAGAAAACGCTCGATACCTCTGGTTCCTGCAGTTGCTATCTGTGTGACCTTAGACAAGTCACCTGCCCTGTCTGAACCTTTGGCTCCTTCATCTGCGTCACGGCCGTGGTGATGGCAGCCAGCGAGTGAGGTGGTCACGCGAGGGTCCTATGAAAAGGGCATGGAGAAGCTTCTGCAATGTGTCCAGCTCGGGGCAATGGCAGAGGGCTGGGATTCTCTCCGACACCCTCCCGGAGCCCCGGTGAGCGCTTCCCGATCCCTGACCCTAAGCCCGTACTGGCCTGACTCACAGAGGACCAGACGGCCGCAACCTGGTAAGAAAGGGCGATTCTTGGAGGACGGAGCCCCGTGTCCTGGGCTTGGTACTCTGTGTCACCCATTCCCCAGCCTGGGCACACCAGCAGGCCAAGGAAGGGCCTCTGATTCTCCCCCCTTACCCTGTTTCCCCAAACCAGCGCAGGACACGGCACAGGGGAGGGCCTGGATGAACAGCTGTAGAGGGAGAACACGAGCGAGTGTGTCAGTCAATGAGTTAGATCCACAGATATTTACTGCGTGCCCGTTATGTGCCAGGCAGTATGAACTGCCAAGTGAGTAGAAATGGCCCCGTCCTACCATCACGGAGCCTCCGGTCTAGGGAGACATAAGACTGATCATGGAGGAGGCTTTGTGGGCTCTGGCACAGAATTCGAATTTTATCTTAAATCTCATTGAAAGCCGTTAGGAAGTTCTCAGCAGGGAGAGACGTGGGCCGTGGCAGCTGAGATGGGGGTGGTGGCCGTGCTGATGGGGGGTGCACCTTGGAGCTGGAACCCACATCATGTGATGTCCAATGGGGAGCCAAAGGCAAGAGGGAGGGAGGTGTTTCTGGCCTGAGCAGCGGGGTGGATGGTGGCGGTGTTTCTGGAGAGGAGAAACAGGCAGAGTTGAGCTGGGGACATGGGGAGTTGGGGCTGTCCTGGGGACATCCGGGCAGGGGTATTAGGGGCAGCGGGGCTCCCGGGCTGGCGCTCAGAGATGAGTACCGGAGGATGAAACAACAGAATGGGGGAACAGATGGGTGAGTGGGCACTGTCGTGACAGCCAAGGGGCTTGGAAGCAGCTCTTCGGGGTTCCTAGGAGGTGGGACCCTGCACTGGGAGACCTGGCTGGCCCCGCCCCCCCCACAGGCCGCCCCCCACTTCTTCTGCCACAGGGGTGCACATTCCCGCAGTTTGGGGGACAGAAGAGGCATGGGCGGGAAGAGGGCATGGAGGCCGTGTGGGGCGACTCCAGGGAGCATGGGAGGAGGGCAGAGAGCGGGGGGAGGGGGGGGGGGAGAGAGAGGCCTAGACGCCTCTTCCCAGGCCGAGAGGAGTCACTGGCCTGCACTTCATTCCTTCACCTCCAGGGGAGGCCAACTTGCTTGTCAGGGTCCTGTATGGAACCCGGTGACAGGTCCGGGCCCCAGGGACCCTCCCTTCTGTCACCTTCCTGCCCCCAGGCTCGGCCCTCCTCTGTTCTCCCTGACCCCAGCACAGCCTGTAGTTTCCAGTTCCCCCACCAGACGGTGAGCCGTTGAGGACACGCAGTGTCTCCGCAACTCTGCCATCTTTCAAGCTCCCAGCCCATGCACACTATGTGCTTAATCAACGTTGGGTGCTTTGAATTAAAAGTGCTTGATTCAGGGGCGCCCGGATGGCTCAGTCAGTTAAGCATCTGCCTTCAGCTCAGGTCATGATCCCAGGGTCCTGGGATCGAGCCCCACTTCGGGCTCCCTGCTCAGTGGGGGGCCTGCTTCTCCCTCTCCCTCTGCCCCCCACATCCCGCTCGTGCTCTCTCAAATAAATACTCAAATAAATAAATAAAATCTTCTTTTTAAAAAAAGTGCTTGATTCATATATTTCTCAAGCTAGGATTAAGATCTCTCTGTCTCTGTCTCTACCTCTCTGTCTCCCTCTTTCTCTCTCTGTCTCTGTGATAAGATGGTGCTCAGGGTGAGGGTAGGTGGCTTCCCCTGCTCTGGATGGTTGAGGGTGTTTTCTCTCCCCAGGCTCCAGACCTGCAACAGGCACCAACCAGCCCGTCTCCAGCAGGCAGCAGTAGTCAGCCGTGGCTGGAAAGAAGAGTGGGGACCCTTCACGGGGCGCTCACGGTGTGGCCGGCACTGGTGGGCACTGGCACTTCACCTGCATTAATCATGTCAGTCACTTCCCCTCGATATCTCCAGGACCCCAGGGCATGGTTTAGGAGGTACATTCAGAAGGGTCTCAAGAAGGGCACTCAAGAGGGCCAAGTGACTTCCCAAGGACGCTCAGCAACATCAGGGTGGGCCTGTCTGGCCTCAGGGTCCCTGCTCCTGGTCACTTTGCCTCCCAACTGCCTACCCCTCAGGAGGCCTCTCAGAAGTGACCCTGCAGAGAGACCTTGGCAGGACCCAGAGGCTCACAAGAGGAAGCGGCTTGACTTGATGACTCCATTCCCTGGTCCACCCCCCCCCGCCCCGGCCCCCTACCCAGGTGCACAGAGATCTCTCCTCTGTGACTCCCCACAGCCCCAGTCTGGGAGCCAAAGGCGCAGTGTCTCTCACCCGGGACAGAGAGACACAACCCGCACATCAATGCCAGTAACGGTTTACCCACTTGGCTTCCTGTTAGGTTTTTTTCTTCCTTCCCTGTAGGGGTGTCTCTTATCTTAAGCTTCTTGGGGGGGTTTGTGCTGAGCTGTTTACCATTTCGTGACAGTTGGTGCCAGAACCAGCCTCTTGGGAAAAATGAGGAGGGGAAAAGCAAGCCCAGGTGGGCCCTGGGTCCAGACTGGACGGGACAAGCGAGCCCCGCACCATCAATGTCAAAGGCATGTCCGGCTGTCCTGCCAGAGTCAGGGTGCATCTTCCAGACAGGGCCAGCTGAGGCAGGTGGAAGTGATTCAGCTTGCCCTGAGCTCCTTCCAACTGTGGGGAAAAGGTAGGGGTTTGCAAATAATCCACCAGGTGGATAACTAAGACGTGGCTGGGTCTGCTGGGCTGAGGGGCTTGCTTTGGCCCCTGAACTGGGAGCTCTGGGTTATTCATAATGAATGCAAAGTAAGAGAATCTGCGACAGAAATTGGCCCTTCCCCATCCGTCCACTTCCCAGCAGTCTTCTAGCAACGAGCTCTTGATGCCCCGTGGTGTGAGCTCTGTCTGACTGGGTAGTCCGGTCCTAAAAAGTGTCTTACATCCTCCCGGGGTTCTCGAAGTTATAGCCTCGCCCCGGGCCCTGGGCCCCACATCACCCTGGGCCCCACCTTGCCCTTATCAGTCTGCTCAGAACGCTTGGCCGTCTGGGACCCTGTCCACACCTGCTCATGCCCACCCTGCCCAGACCCCAGAGCCCCAACCTCTGCTTCACTCATGGCTGCCAGGCTGCTGGTCCCTCCTCCTATCTGCTCCTGCCCCTACATGTCCATCCATCCACTCCCGCTCGAGGGACTACCTCCCGACTAAACATTTCTCTCACCCTGGGAGGGCGAGGGTCTGGACTTGTGATCACCAATCTCCTGTAAGCCAGCCAGCTCCCAAGCCCCCTGATCATCCCTCTGGGTCTGTCCGGGGTCCAAGTTCAAGGCTGACCCAGGTCTGGCTAACCCTGAACTTCTCTGTCCAATCTTCTCAACCTGTGCCATGTCTGGGCCAGGTAAGGAGCAGATGCAGTGAGTGCAGAGAGGGAGAGATGCCTTGAGTTCAACCAGGAAAAATGCTCCTACCGCAGCCCGGCACAGAGGCATGGGCTGGGGCTGGATTGACCAAACTCTGACCAGTGATGGCAAAAGAGACTCTCTTACCTGTTATCCAGAAATCGACTCCTACAGCCAGGTGAGGCTCAGAGAACCAGACTTTTGGATCCCAGACTTTAGTCGAGATGCCACAAAACCCAGGGGAATGGTCTAAATGGAATCCCACCAACCCTACTCACCCGCCAGACTGAGATCTAGGAGGGAAGTCGGCGTTGAAGAGGGTCGAGCAATCTCTCAGACGCTGCCTCTGGTCATGGTCACGTTAAAGGTGAGGTGTACAGGAAAAAGCAACACCTGAGGAGGAAGGATAAAATGTGAGGGCCCCAAGTGGCCGTCCCCCGTGGCTGGCTGCCTGGCTGCCTCCCCTCCCCACAACCAGGCTGGGCAGCGCTGCCCGGAAGGTGCTCGAGGGAGAGCCGAGAAACCAGGGAAGGAAGGAGACAGCCGCAAGTGCGGGGAGCCTGGTGTTCACACACCACCACCGTGAAGAGACACACGGGGACGGCGTGTGTCCGGGGCTGTGGGTAACATGGGGACACCGAGGCGCCAGGGAGTGGAGGGGAAACTGGCATATGTGCAAGTCTCTGAAATTACTCATTCATTCCCCATTCATTCCTTCAACAAATATTTATCGCCCTTCTTCTAGGTATGCAGTCTAGGACAGAGAAAAAAGCACAGACTCTGGGGCCAAATGACCTGAGTTCAAGTCCCTGCTCTGCTTCTTTTTTTAATTGTTTTCTAATTGTGGTAAAATACACATAACACTTACCATCTTTAACATGTTTAAGTGCACACTTGACCGTGATCTGTGCAAAGGGGCTATCTGCTTTTGGCTCCACCTAACAATATTTTCCCAGTGCTTTCTGTCTCCTCGTGGGCCCAGGCTGCAAGGGACATAATATTATGGGCAGAAATCCTGGGCCTTGAGATTGCTCCCGGCTGTGCCTCTCCTGGGCAAAGTGGGGTAGTGTGTGTGTGTGTGTGTGTGTGTGTGTGTGTGTGTGTGTGTGTGTGTGTAAGGGATCCCCAGGGAAGAGAGTCCCTGCATTTCACTCTTGCATCTTTCCCCCCAGCCTGCCTCCCCTTTAACTTTGAGAAGCTCAGAAGCTCCCTGGAAGCCTGAGTCAGCCTGCAATGTGCTTTTACCCTGGAGTCAGGCGGGACCCCCCGGGGATGTAAGGGTGGGGAAGCTTGGGGCACCCTGAAAGCGCCAGGGGAGGGGGGATGCAGAGCGCTGTACCTTTGGAGAAGGAAATCCCCAGGGGGAAGGTGGACAGATGGCGGGTATCAGGACAAAGGGGCTCTAGGGGAGACAGGGTTGTTTGGGGCCTGAGGGAGGGAGGGGTGTGTTGAAGGCCCCAGAGGTGAGAATGGCTGGGAAGGAGAAGGTTGGAGGGGGCGGCTCACCCCTAACCCTGAGAACCGAAGGCCCCTTGCATTCCCCTGCACCAAATGAGCAGTGACTGACTGGGAAGGTGGATCTGGCCCAGCTCAGGAGACAAACGCTCACCAGAAGACGTCATTGGCTCTGGAATGTAGAGACAGGGCTGGGAATGCAATGACAGCAGCCCAGCAACCCGCAGGACATGAGGAGGGCTCCTCCCGTTCCCCACCCAAGAGCCGGTCCCTCTCCCTCCATCAGGGACGCATAGAGAACCATCAGTGACAAGAAGAGACTCTTGGAAGATCCCCCAGTGGAAAAGCCCTGAAAAACCAGCCCCCTCGTTGTCCACACGGGGAAACTGAGGCTCGGAGGAGGTGTCCCCGCCCCCACCCCCGCGCGCGTCCCCGCTCCGCCCGCGCCAGGCAGGGGGCGCCCTTCCCTGCCGTCCGGGCCCCGCGGCCGCCGCGCCCGACAGGTCCCCGAAGGAGAGCCCTCTTAAAGAGTTTTTCCTTTCGCGTGAACTCACCGCCTCCATCCAGCCGCGCGGTCTCAAAGGTGAACATCACATAAATGCGTTGCAGATGTGCTTCCTTCCATTTTTGGCTACCGCGGGGCGCGTGCGAGCGGCGGCGGCCGCCCCGGCGCGATCCAGGCCGCATTTTCCGTCCCGCCCGCCAACTTTTTCAAGCTGTAGTTATTTGATAATGATTTTTTTTTCCCCAAACCTCTCCCAATAATTGTTATCCTCCCCGCCCGGTACTGCTCAGGTGATGGGCACAGACTGCAGACGCCTCCTTCTCCTCCGGGTACACTGGCGTCCGTCCCGGGGTGAGAAGCCACAGTCCAGGCACCTTCTGCAAAGCCAAGGCCGAGGGTCAAGGGTCCGTGTCTGGGCTAGCCCGGCGTGGCCGGAAGACCTCTAAGCACCCCCATGACCCCACGAGGCTTCTGACGACCCCTACCCCATCACCAGGCCACCTCCCCAGAGCCCACTCTCCAGGGGCCATGGCTGGCTGACGATGACTGAACAGCGTGCTGGGCACTGAGCTCCACACTACAAACATTTATTGGGCACCTGCTGTAGGCCCAGGCCCTGAGCAAAGGGCTGGCCTCAAGGACAAGCAGTAACAGCGCCTGCCCCCCAGGGTTCCCAGTCCAGAGGAGAGTGGGACCACACGTCCCTTACGTGGAAAGAGGAGAGGGCTTCCAGGGTGGGATTCTAGGCAGAAGCTGCTCAGAGCGGCAGAGCTGGACAAGGCAGGCTTGGCCCCCCACAAGGCCCCTGGGTAGAGCTTCCACACTCTCCTCCCTTAACCTTCATCCCTTCCCCTGGCCCCTGCAAAGGGTCACCACCCGTGTGGATGGAGGCCTCTTCTAAGAAGCTACAGGGCTCAGAACTTCGGGTCACATGGGTCCAGGTAGATAGGCAGGGGCCCAGGCTCTTGGGGTCTCTGAAGCCACCCAAGCAGAAGGCTGAGGAGCAAGGCCCGGTGTCCCTTTGGGAGTTCAACCCCTAAGGGAGGAGCCAGGTGAGCTCCTGCTTCCCCATTTGAGGGCCACTCGTGTTTCTGATGTTCAAGTACAGTGGTTCGATGGAGCCCTTTGCTGGGGGGAAGTGACACCCAACATTCTTTAGTTAAACCTGATTGAATTTTGAGTTTTTACATAGATACATCTGAGGTGGAATCCAGGCAGCCAGCGGCAGGGGGTGAAGGAGAAGGAAGTGAAAGGAAGTGGAGGGGCAGCATTGGGATGCTGAGAAGAAAGGGGGTGCTGGCTTTGAGGCCAGAAATCAGAAGGTTCTGCCCCTCCACTCCCCTCACTGCTGGCTCTTCCACACACCCTCCAACCTCTGGAAACATGGCGCCCACCACTTCCCCCACCCGGTGGACTGGCTCAGAGGCACAATGTGCTCAAGAGTGACCAGTCAATCCCAATAAATCCCAGGGTAGCTGAGGGGCAGCCTGGGGGTGTTGCACTTGGCTCTTTTGCAGACCTGCCAACTCCCTACCCCCCACCCAGTGGTGGGACCCCTCTTTGAGCCCTGGAGAAATCCCTCTCTTCCTGTCTCCCTGGGTCCCACGGAGGCCCTCACAGCCCTCCAGGAGGGGGCTCCCAGAGACACCTCCCCTCCCAGTCCAGCCTGGAGGAGGGGCGTCAGCTGCGGGGCTGGAGGCCCCTTGTCTGCAAAGAAGCAGGATTTATCTCAGTTTGGGGAGGTCCGGGGCCCCGGAGTCCTAGATCATCATTAGTTCCATCAAAGAGGCGGCTGTGATCTGAAGGGGCAAGATGCATGGCGTCCAAATTGGAAACAGCCTGGTGGGCTACGGGGCAGGAGCCGGGCTGAGAGAGGGCTCAGGCCTCCCCTGGGGAGCCCGGGACACTGGAGGAGTCCCACAGACAGTGCACAGGAAAAGGAGGAGGGGGGAAGAGAAAACATTCCACTCCAGGGCTCCAGGGAGGAGAGCCGAGTGAGATGGAGCAGAGCCAAGTCTGCGAGTCAAGGCGACCTCCCCAAGGGGGCGGTGAGAGAAGGCGGCCAATCCCACTCGCGACCCGAGGGCCTACTGTGTGTCTTGCCCCGGGCTACACACCCTGTCAGACTGCCCACAGGAAGAGAAGGCACTGCCTTTGCTTTACAGATGAGGAAACTGAGGCTAACAGGGGAGAACTGATGTGGCCCAGAGTCACCCAGCCCAGGCGCCTTGCTCTCCAGGACCTCACACCTCCCCGAAAAGGCAGAGCAGAAGGAAGAATGGCCCCCAAGGCTCCCCATCCTCCCCTGCCTGTGCCCAGCCTCGAGCAGCGGCCCGAGTTTAAACTCCAGGTATAACACAGAGCTAGAGAAAAAGGAGGGAAATGTCTTCTAAATATCAGAAAGTGGTGATACTCTAGACAGAAATGGAATTTTTTTTTTTTTTTTTAAAGCAGGCTCCAGGCCCAACATGGGGCTCGAACTCATGACCCTGAGATTAAGCGTCACATGTTCTGGCAACTGAGCCAGCCAGGTGCCCCCCAGAAATGGAATTTAAATGACACATTCAACTATAAAAACAAATTGAAAAGACCTCTCCCCGCTTCTAGGGTTCTTTGTTGATGAATACCCTCTTTCTAGGCGTCCGCCCAGCCCCGATTCCAGAAGATGTCCTCTAAGCTCAGACTCCCACGGGCCTCCAGACACCTGACCCCTATTCCCCCAACAAGCCCCTCTCCAGTAGATAGAGAGCACCTGGAGCCATACTCACAGGGCGCTGACTCGCTGTGGGCACCTGGGTGAAGCCCTGTCCGCCCTGGGTTCCAGGGCCCAGCCTGGGAGTAAGGCCTCCAGCTCCAAAGGGGCCCCAAGACGTAGCCCAGAAAGGACATCAAAATGCCTTTAAGGGGAGATGAAGCCAGAGAAATGCTCAGGCTAGGAAGCCATCCCAAGGGAAGGGGGACAATGGATGAGCAACGAGGCTTCTGCCTGAGGGTGTTCCAGAAATTGTACGTATAATGCTAAAAAAATGGGACATAGCCTAAAGTTCCAAGAACAGTGAGATAATTCTGTGCGACAGAATACCCTGTCGCCGTTGCAAATGACACTCGTGGACCGGGTTCATTGACACGGGAGATGCTTCACTACGACATTGAGGATTAAATGAAATAAGGCTGGGTAAGTGCCTGGCCCACGATAAATACAAACTCCTGACCGTGGTTGGTGTGTGATAAAAGCAGGAAGGAAGGAATGTAGCTGGAATGATCTCGATTCTGTAAAACAACAAAGGCACAGGAAAAGGCAGGAGGGAAATACAACAAAATATCGCTGAGTTGTGAGATTAGAGATTTTCTGTGACGAGTGGGATTTTTTAAATTCGTTTTAATTTAATTTTTTGCAGCATTTTTCTTTTAAAGATTTCATTTCTTTATTTGACAGAGACACAGCGAGAGGGAACACAAGCAGGGGGAGCGGGAGAGGGAGAAGCAGTCTTCCCGCGGAGCAGGGAGCCCGATGCGGGGCTCGATCCCAGGACCCCGGGACCATGACCTGAGCCGAAGGCAGACGCTTGACGACTGAGCCACCCGGGCGCCCCTGCAGCCTTTTTTTTTTTTTTTGAAAAATTTCAAACATACAGCAAAGTCGATACCTCTTCCTAGGTTCTACCGCTTTTTCTTTTTTTTTTTTTAAAGATTTTATTTATTTATTCATGAGAGACAGAGGTAGAGAGAGAGAGAGAAGCAGAGGGAGAAGCAGGCTCCCAAGGAGCAGGGAGCCCGATGCGGGACTCGATCCCAGGACTCTGGGATCATGACCTGAGCCTAAGGCAGACACTTAACCATCTGAGCCACCCAGGTGCCCCTTTCTTTTTTTTTTAGAGAGAGATTTTATTTATTTGAGAGAGAGAGCACATGAAAGAGGGGCAGAGAGAGAGGGACAAACATACTCGCCGCTGATCAGGGAGCCTGATGTGCAGGACTCGATCCCAGGACCCTGAGATCAGACCTGAGCCAAAGGTCTCAGTTGGTCATGTTAACCGACTGAGCCACCCAGGCGCCCCCCCACCACTAACTTTTTATCTTGCTTTGTCATGTACCCAACTATGTATCCCTTCCTCTATCCATCCATAAATCCAGCGTATTTTTAAAAGCATTTTAAAGTAAATTTCGGGCAAGAGTAACTTCACCCTAAATACTTTAACATGCATGTCAGGAAGAATGGTGTGTCATAGTTAGAGGATGGAGGCTGTCCTTAGCTCTGAGAAGAGCAGCCCCCGATCCCGCCCCTCTTGCAGCAGGCTGGTCAAGAGGAACCTAGCCTGGCTCGGGGTGAGGCCAGGCCCTCCTGTCTTACTCCCTAGAGCCCTGTGGTTTCTCCCCACCTGAGTCAGGGATAATGAGATGTAAATAACCTTCTCTTCTGGTCATCTAAGGGCATGGGGAAGGTTACTTAAAATGAGGCCTGCACTCACCTTGGGCTTCCTGCAGAGATAGAGACGTCAGATTTTGCAAATAAAAATACAGTGCACCCGGTTAAATTTGAATTTCAGAGAAACAAATTTTTTTTCAAGATTTTATTTTTAAGTCCTCTCTACACCCCATGTGGGGCTTGAACTTACAACCCCCAACATCAAGTGTTGTATGCCCTACTGACTGAGCCAGCCAGGCCTCCACACATTTCTTTTTTCTTTTAGTATAAGTGTGTCCCAGGCAATGGGACATCTTGGGACGGGCCTATATTAAGAAGTATCCAGTCTATATTTTTATCTGGCAGCCCTATGCAAGATGGGGAAATAAAAGCCCCGGGAAGAAAGCATGCCAGAGGATGGGAACCAGGTTGGGATTCGTGATATGGTGAAGTCTCATTCGTGCTATACTTTGCAGCCGAAGAAGTGTTTTTCCGTCAGTTTCACCTGAGACCCACTCACCCCCCTCAAGGAGAGTATTAGTTTGTTGCTGTTCGAAGTTGAAGAAATTAAGGCTCGTGGGGGTCCAGGGTCCCCACCCAGCTGACAATTGACCCAGTTACAGCTCAGCCTCACTGGTCTGCAGGAGAGCTCTCCTCCACCCTAGTTCCTCTCTTGGAGGCCTCAGCAGATCATATACATGGGCCCTGAAACCCACCAGTGAGGCTCTGGGATGGGACCTGCAAGCCCACAGCTCTAGTGCTACCACCCTTGTGGGGGTGAATTTTGTGTGTCAGTTTAACCAGGAGATGGGGTGCCCAGATGTTTGGCTAAACTTCATTTCTGGGTGTGTCTGTGAGGGTGTTTCTAGATGAGATTAGCATTTGAATCAGTAGGCTGAGTCAAGCGCGTGGGCCTCACCCAATCAGTTGATGGCCCAAACAGCCTCTCTGCCGGACTGCGCGGAGCTGGGACCTCGGCCTTCTCGAAGGCTGGAACGTACAGCACTGGTTCCGCTGGTTCGCCTGCCTTCGAGCTTGCCCTAGAACTTCCGCCATCCGTTCTTCTCATTCTCAGGCTGAAACTCACCAGCTTTCCTGGACCGCCAGCTTGCAGAGGGCAGATCCTGGGACTTTGTTTGCAGACCCCCATAATCACAGGAGCTGATTTCTTTTCATATGTATCCTATTGGTTCTGTTTCTCTAGAGAACTCGATTGCAGTCTCCCTCAGAGCAGTCACATAGGTCGCCCTGGGGTGCTAGAAGGGACTATGTGAGTTAACACCCTCCAACAGAGGCCTTGGCAGGTCACATGTCACATGCTGGGGCTGAGGCTCCCAGAGGTCATGGGGCAAGGTCCGTACAGCAAGACAGAGGGAGCATCCAGGCTTCCCCTCAACCATGCCCTTTCCGAGGCACCCTCGGGCTGGCTGTGTGGCTTCTAGGGGAGCACACGGGAGATGGTGGCAGTGTGGGGTGACAGCAGCTTCAGGCCAAGGCATGAGTGGGCACCGCAGACAGAAAGGAGGTATCCCTGAAATGGGAAACCCCGCCGAGTCCTCCTTCTGACTCCCCACACCTGCTCTGTCCCGTGGCAGCCGCTAGCTGGAGCCCAGGGCCCCGTTCTGGAAGGAGGCAGACCCAAAATGTTGAAGTTTGCGGAAGGGAGGCTCGCCAGTCCTGCCCCACTACCGTGCCTCTCCTTGCAGGCATTCAGTCCGTCTTTCGTTTGAATGGGATCCAAGTGTTTGACCATTGATTTACTTGCACACAGCCATAACTACCCTCTCCCCCGGTGGAACTAAGACAAATCTCCGGTTAACTATTTTCCAAAAGGCTTATTTTTTAATCACCTGTGAGTGTTTTCACAAAGTAACATGAGGATTGCTATTTTTGTCATTCCCGCAAGCACACCTCATTCCACTGAGATGGGGACGGCAAGTTTGGGGACCCATGAGTTAAGGTTTCAAGGGGAAAATGTGGAACCCGGGCTCACGCACCTCGCAGGGCTAGAAGGTTCTCCACCACACCACGGAGCTCCTTCACTCCCTTCATCTTGGTACCAGCACCTGCCCAGCTGTTGTCAGTATGGGCCACCAGGACCAGCCCAGGGTCCAACACAAGCCTCTTCCCTTGCCACAGGGCTTGGCCAAGCCAGGGCCAAACGCAAAGCCCAGATATCCACCCCACCGGTGATGGTGTCGCAGCTTCGATCCACACCAGCCCTCAAGGGAAGACTGAGCCCCCATGCAGCTCTGGTGAGACTCAAGTTCTAGGGTCTTTCTTACATCGGGTCTGCAAATGTATCCCATATGTCCAACCATTGCTTTGCTCATCAGTTCATTGCATTTAAACAGTTATTTAAAAATATAATTTGTTTTGCTGTGATCATGCACAGAAAAGCGTGCATTTAAATTTAGTAATACAGTAACCAACACTTTGTGGGTCACGTATTGTTGGATGCTGTTCTGACAAAGTAGGGAAAAATTCACTATCTGAATTTCCATGCTCTCCCCCTACCCCGCACCCCCCAACAGCCCCCCCCCCCCCCACACACACACCCCTGCCCCATGCCAGAATTTTTCTTCTCTGGAGGAAAGGGTGGTGTTTTTTTTTTCTTTAATTTTGTTTTGTTTTTACTTTGAACCCCCGAGATTAGTTTTTGGCAAGTTTCCTTTGCTCTCTACCAAACGGTTTTGAAATCGTCATCAGTTCTCTGAGATGATAAACAGTGAAAGATTGCTTTTACTTCTGAAGGCAACGAGGAAACATGTCTATGGTTTCACTTTGAAGCTCATCAGGAAAAGAAAAAAACTAACATTTAGCACGTGTAAAGGAATTCTCAATTCATGGGCCACCTGTGTGTCTGATAATCATTTAATGCTGCCTCCGAAGTTTCAATAATCTCCTCGAGCGGCTCAATCACAGCAGATAAAGCCTGGCGATGTGTGGCCCCATGTGACTCGCGAGAGCTACCCCGTGTCCCCCATGTTGCTTCGCTGCTCCAGTTACATGTGTTTTGGGTAATCCCCAGTTTTTTCACAGATGAATGGATGACATGGAACAAAGAACTGAACGCAGTGAAAGCATGTCACAGTTTGGTTTGCTTTTTTTTTTTTTTTCATTTTTCTGCAAAGGCCTCAGCATCACAAGGTCCAACCGATGGGCATGACAGAACAGCTCTGGTCCTTACTCCTCACGTGGTGCGTTAGTCCGGCGTCCCCCACGTTGGTCATCGTGGATTTGATCACCCATGTTGGGAATCCTGCTTTGATTGGCTGCAGATGAGGCTTTATGACCCTATGTACGTTGACATGGGTCAGCTTTTTCAATACCAGCCAAATCCATGCATCTCCGTAATTGACATTGTGATTGAGACCTTTTCCTACCTGAGCCTCGCGGGGGCTCTTTCTCCAACCGACCGGTGGTCCTGTCCTGTGTTATTGGATCAGGACACATTGATTTCATCTGCTGTGCCCTGTCACGTTTCAGGTTGTTGAATTTTTTTTCTTTTTCCTGGAGATTTCCCTTTGAATTTGCTGACTTCTTTAGGCCTCGATGAATTCCTAAGTTAGAATCGCGGGCTTTCTCCCACCAAATTGCCTTTATTCATAGATGAAATACACTTGTCATGACTTCTTAACGATAAACACTGTTTTCCAAGGAATAAAACATGTTTAACTCTGAATTTCAGGTATATACTAGTTTCCTCAAGCTGTCCTGAGTGAGCAGATAATAATTTATTAGTGACAGTTTCACCGGGAAATCGATATTTTCTCCCCCGCCCCAACTGCAGTGATTTTTAGGTGCATTTTCCGTCTTCTGTGTTTTCAGATTTTTTGCGGAGATTTTTTTTTTTTTCTCCAAAACATAAACTCCTTGTGCTACGGGAATGATTCTCCTCTGCAGGTTTATTTTGTTGGCGAACCATGGGCACAAGTAACGAGGGGAGCATGTTTATTATCTTGTTTCCCACCCCTTGCAAATCTGAGCATTAGGAGTCCTCAAATTTTCCAGATTTGCCTTAAACTCATTATTAAAAATAAGTTTTAGGCGGCGCCTGGCTAGCTCAGTCAGTAGAGCATGTGAAGCTTGATCTCAGGGTTGGGAATTCAAGCCCCACGTTGGGCGTGGAGCTTACTAAATAAGTAGGTAGGTAAATAAATAAATATTTGAGCATATTCACCACACTCTCTTTCCCTCTCCCTCTGCCCTCCTCCCCTACTCTCTCGTGCATGCGCACTCTCTCTTCCCCCCCCCAAAAAAAAGAATAAGCAACGAATAATGTCTTGTTGGTATTCCTAAAGATCGGGCCAATACCCTCAAGGTCAGACTGTCCTGCATTCAAAATACTCATTGGAGCCACATTTCGACTATCCATATGATTTTTAGATTGGCTGAGCTGAACTCTTAGAAATATGAACACAGACTTTGATTTTCACATCTCTTCCCAATAATCACACTTCCCAAGAAAGGAACCATAGCTGACCATGAGCAGTATCCAACAATTGAAGGAGGGTAAGACGTTTGTCTTCCCAGTGACACAAAGCTATGCGCTTGTCACTGTGAATATGGGGCTTCCCCGGGTAAGCGGGCAGAGTGTCTGTCAAGAAAGAGGGCGTAATGGACGGGTCCTGCTCTGTGCATGTGCTGGTGTTATCTCTCACTTGCTATCTTGATGAGAAGACTATTATTGCTTATACTACGACAGCATAAATGCAAGTGTGAACTGTGTTTCACGTGTATGTAGCTCATTCCATAGCTTTTGGACTCTTCTCTGTCATGTTTCTAGCATGTCTTTCTCCCTCTCTCTTTGGGAAGCTGGGGTGCATCCATTCACTCTCTGACTCCCTGGCCTTTCGCGAAGCCCTTCCATGCCAGGCCCACAGCCGGGCCCTGGGCACACAGAGAAACCACCCATCTCCTGTCCTAGCTGGGAAGCTCCTAGCTCTGAGGGCAGGACAGATGTAGACACTTCTAAACTGTTTTTGCCTACAATCCTTCTGATACCAATGGTGTGGGTTTCCCCCATACACCCACACCCACCAATTCTCCGACTTTCTGGACACCAACTGGGTGTCCTACAATTCAATTCAATTCTTTTTTTTAAAAAGATTTTATTTATTTATTTGACAGAGAGAGACACAGCGAGAGAGGGAACACAAGCAGGGGGAGTGGGAGAGGGAGAAGCAGGCTTCCTGCTGAGGAGGGTGACTGATGCGGGGCTCGATCCTAGGATCTTGAGATCATGACCTGAGCCGAAGGCAGACGCTTAACAACTGAGCTACCCAGGTGCCCCCAATTCCATTCAATTCTGACACTAACTCCCTGGAGTTAGGGCAGACCCCACTAACCCAGCTTAAGGGGCCAGTCCCACAAGACTGCACCCTCCATTGCAGATGTCAGGCGCAAGAATATTGGGTGCCAAGGCGCCCACACTGACTTGGCTACAAATTCACGGGTTACTATGACCTCCTCCTTAGACCTGGTGTTATGTTAGATGTGTTAGAATGCTCGCAGAACTCAGGGGAACATTTTATTGACTGTTACCAGTTTACTCTGAAGAATATTATAAAGGGGGGAATGCCTGGGTGGCTCAGATGGTTGGGCGTCTGCCTTCAGCTCAGGTCATGATTTCCAGGTCCTGGGATCGAGTCCTGCATCTGGCTCCCAGCTCAGTGGGGAGGCTGCTTCTCCCTCTTGCCTCTGCCTCTCCCCCTGCTTGTGCTCTGTTTCTCTCTCTCAAATGAATAAATAAAATCTTTAAAAAAATATTATAAAGGGTACAAATGAACAGCCAAAGGAAGAGTTGCATCGAGTGAGGAGACATGGGTTTAGGGGGATGCACAGAGCCTCCCCATCCTCTGTAGGTGCACCACCTCCCAGCACCTGGTTATGGCCACCAACCTGGAAGATCTTGGAACACTCTGTGTAGAGGATTTTATGGAGATTCTTATTATAGAGGAATGATTCGTTAAGTCATTGGCCACTGGTGATTAACTCAATCTCCAGCCCCCTCCCTTCCCAGGTCAGGGGGTGGGGATGAGAGTTTCAACCCCCTAATCACATAGTTGGTTCGTCTGGCAAGCAGCCATTTTTGAAGCATCAAGAGGAGCACCAAAGGTCATTAGCAGAAACTCAGGTTATGGATGAAAGGGGCTTGTGATGAATAACAGAAGATGTTATTATCTCCCCTACCTCTCAGGAAATTCTGAAGCTTTGAGGAGCCCTGTGTCAGGAACTGGGGACAGAAGCCAAATATATATAGGTGACCTTTGAACAATGCAGGGATTAGGGACACCCAGTCCCTGCAGTCAATTTTCTGCATATAACTTTTGACTCCCCCCAAAACTCAACTAATAGCCTCCTGTTGAGCAAAAGTCTTACCGATAACATAAACAGCCGATAAGCATGTATTTTGTATTTATATGTATTATATCCTATATTCTTACAATAAAGTAAGCGAGAGAAAAGAAAATTTTATCAAGAAAATCATACGGAAGAGGGGCGCCTGGGTGGCTTGGTTGGTTGAGCAGTTGACTCTTGGTTTTGGCTCAGGTCGTGATCTCAGGGTCGTGGGATCAAGCCCTATGTCGGGCTCCCTGTTCAGTTCGGTGTCTGCTTGGGATTCTCTCTGCCTCTCCCTCTGCCCCTCCCGCTCATGCTCTCTCTCTCTCAAATAAATAAATCTTAGAAGGAAGGAAGGAAGGAAGGAGAGAAAGAAAATCATATGGAAGAGAAAACACGGGTACATTACTGTCCTGTATTTATCCAAAAAAATCTGCACATAAGCGGACCCGTGCGGTTCAAACCCGTGTTGTTCAACGGTCACCTGCACTTCTTGCGGTCTCACGAGATACAGTGCGGTACCTGCAGAAGACAGGCGGCTCGTTTCTTTTGGCAGCAGCGAGGAAAGAAGAATGAGCCACAGCTTCCCAGAAGTGACTGTGGCCACCCAATAATCCCCGCTGACACCCCCAGAACCACAGAACCCAAGTAAAAGCAATGTGCAAATTCAGTTTCAAGGTAAGTCCTAGTACCTCCACCCAACCTGATCTTGGCGCTCAAAGCTCCGCCAAATAGAAATGGGTGTGTGCAGCAGGGAGGGGGAGGGGGGCTTTCTCAGGACCTTCTGGCCACCTTTGGGGGGAGAGGCAGGCTCTCTGCCGGCACTGGGAGGGTCCTTCACATGCAGAGCAGCCCCCCTGCCCCCCAGCCCCCAAGTCTCATTCCACCCGTGATGGGTAACATGTAAGAAACACGGCTGGGGCCCCAGCTCAGATGCATGGCAGCAGGATCTCTGGGCAAGGGACCCAGGAGTCTGCACCTACGTGAACTGCCTGATCACAGGTCCTACCCGCCCGAGTGTGAGAAAAGGAGGGTGGCATTCCCTGGGAAGCCACGTCCCCTGGACTGCCATTTAGGGTCGGTGAGGCTGACCTCGGCGATGCAAAGCAGCTGCCTGCTGGGTTGTGACCTTGGGCCCTGCCCAGTGGCCTCGCCAGGGAGAGTGTGCCTTGTCAGGCTGGCCTGACCCCCACTCCAGTCGAGCCACAGGGAGCGAGGAAACCGAACATAGTGTCTGGATCCTGCTGGTACCTCATCCATTTCCTTATCCTTCTGCTGTGCTCCTCGCCGGCTCCTCCTCCCCGTCCCCCTCGACACAGCTGGGGAGTAGCCTCCATCCCTTCCTAGGCTCCTCTGCCTCAAGCTTCTGCCCCTCCCATCCATACGCCAAGCTGCTGCCTGGGCAGTGGTCCATGATGCAAATCGCTCTCATTCCTCTCCCGTCCAAATCCTTAAATGACCCCCCCCCCCCATTGTCTACAGGGAGATGTCCAAACTCAGCAGCCCAGCATTTGGGACCTTTCAAAATTCTGAAAAACTTCCCTCGTCTCTGAATAACCCCATTTCTCCCCCTACCCTCCTACCTACCTGCCCCTCATCATGGCATGTTTGGGCTTGACCCATGGAGGGTAGAAAAGTGATTAGGAACTTGGCTCTGGAGTCCAGCCGGCTCAGGTCCAGATGCTGGCGAGGCCAGGTACAAGTCTTTGGGTGTGTGAATTTGAGCAAGTTGCCTAAATTTGCTCTGCCTCAGATGCCACATCTGAAAAATGAGGATAATAAAGATCTTACCTCATGGGGTTGCAGTGAGGACTAAAGGATTGAACACATACATATAAAGCCCTTGGAAGTGTGCCTAGCACAAAGTGTGCATCTAACAAATATCCATTATTACTACTGTGGTTTAGCTCACACATGCTTCCTTCCATGCTCATGCCCTTTCACGCTTCTGATTGAACTTCTATTCATCCTTCAAAACGATATGCAGCCTCAGAGTCCAGCTGTGACCCCTCTAGGGTATCTACTCCCTCTTCTGTGTTTCCTCTACCTCTTTGGCTCCCCTCCATCCCATCAAATGTCACAGTGAGCCCCGAGTCACTGCTTATCTGCCTCTGCAACTAGACTGTGTCTTATTTACCCTTCCCCGAAGCCCATAGGGCCAGTTTGATGAATGAATGAATAAAATTTCTGAAAGGATGATGGGAAGAGATTTCCACCCAGTATTATCTTTGAGAACAAACACAAAAGACCACAGTATAAAGGAAAAACCAGCATTCTATCTATGTAATCGTCCTGAAAGCCATAAAAGACTGGTAATGTCCCCCCGCAAAAAAGAAAAATGTGTACAACTAGATAGATAGTAGGGAAGTACATATATCAGAGAGATAATAAAGTAAAAAAAAAAACATTTTTTGTTTAATTAGTCATTACGATCAAGTATCTATGGAAACAGATGGATTTTCACACTCGAGATAGACAATCATCTATTCATTTAGCAATGTATAAACAAACGTGAAAGTTGGAGCCCGAAGCATCAGCATCGGTTCCTTCAACAAGTGTTTCTTTTTTTTTTTATAATTGTTGATATTTTTTAAAATTTTTTATTGTTATGTTAATCACCATATATTACATAATTTGTTTTGGTGTACTGTTCCATGATTCATTGTTTGTTCATAACACCCAGTGCTCCATGCAGAACGTGCCCTCCTCAATACCCATCACCAGGCTAACCCATCCCCCCCACCCTCCTCCCCTCCAGAAACCTCAGTTTGTTTTTCAGAGTCCATCATCTCTCCTGGTTCGTCTCCCCCTCTGACTCAACAAGTGTTTCTTGACCGTGAAGGCGATGATGAGAAGACAAGAGTCAATCCCTGCCTTCAAAGGCGCCATAGGTAACAGGCAACTCCAGCCCACCTTGCTCTGATGGGCAAGTGTGTGGGGTCAAGGGACGGTATGCCAGAGTGTGTTGGCACACCAGTGGGGAAGACCTAGCAGCAAGGGAGATGGGATGGAAGAGACAGGAGGCGAATGTAGGAGCAAAGCCCTTGAGAAGGTTGGCTGGGGATGGGGGCTATCAACAGCCAAAGGAGACTTTGGGGGGGTGTTGTAGAAAGTTCTAGAACCCCGTGGGGGAAAGTTCTTGATAGGGGGGATGGCTACATGAGTGTATACAGTGATCAAAATGCACTTAAAAGGGGTATCTTGTATGGAACTTACACCTTTAAAAAAAGTCTTTGAGAAGAAGGGAATGATGGCGGTGCTTGTCAGTGCCGCCAGGGATAGAGGATTAGGGCAGGAGAGGGTGTGGGAGGGAAGACTCTGAACCCCATCTTCAACATATGGAGTCTCAGGTATCCATGGTTTTCTACTAAAAGTGGGGTCCCTACCCCTGCAGCGTGTCACCCGGTGACAAAGATTCTCTCCTTGACCAAAGTTTACTCGGGCTCCCCTGACCCTTTTTCAGCGAGGCCCTCCCTTTTAGACTTCCATGCTCCTTTCGGCATTGTCCAGTTTTAGCAAGAATCCTGCTAAGTCAGTTTAACCGGAATCCCCCATTCCCATATCTGATCACCCTCAATATCTGACCAAATTCCTCACCCCCCTTCCACCAGCCCCCAGGGGACACCGACACCCTGGCCTGCCTTTGGCAAGAATCCTGTTAGGTCGGTTTAGCCAGAAGCCCCCTCACCCCTGGTGTTTCCTCTGACTTATTTTCTATCACTAACCCCACCCTGCTCTCCTTGGCTCTGAGTCTCCACTCTTCCTCGTCATTTTTATCGGAGCTGAGCCCGATCTCGGTCCCCTACTGCAACACTCTAGACCCTAGCATGACGGTCCTGCCCCGCCTTGAATAAAGCCTTCCCTACCGTCTTTAACCAGTGTCAGTGGATAATGTTTTCTTGAACACTGGGAGCCTGTTAGAGATGCAGGATCTCCGGTACCACCCCAGACCTACTGAACCAGAGCGCTCGCGTTAATGAGATCCCCAAGTGAGTCATGCGCACGTTGAGTTTGAAAAGCCCCGATTTAAGGGGCCTGCAATGGCTCCTTGAGGCGAATGACACACAGCTGTGACAACTTAGGGCCACAGGTAGGCAAAAGAGAGGTACCGGGCAGCAGGGCTCCACGGGGCACCCCAGTCCTCAGGTGGCAGCCTGGTCAAAGGAAGAAGGCAAAATAAGAGGTCCAGGGGCCCCAATTTGGGTCCTGGTCATTTTCCCAGTGAAAACCAACCTGGTCGTAAAGATTGTCACTATTTACCAAGGGTTTCCCACACATAGGGTGATCTTCGAGGCTGGCTTAATCCTACGAGAGCCGGGCTCTCAAAAGAATGAGTCTTTTCTCAGGTTTACGGATGGAGAAGCTCTGGCTCCGAGAGTAGGGGACTTAAAGGCTCCGTCCAGGTGGCCTGGCGCTTGGCTGCAGAAGACCCCCTCGGTGGAGCCGAGAGGCTGGGCTCGGTGGTCTCCGCGGGCAGCTGCTAGAGCTCCCTGGGAGGAGGGGGCCAGCCCCGGCTTGGAGGGCCTCCCTGGAGTAAGTCCTAGCCCGCCCAGGCGCCTGGCTAGAGGCTGCCTTGTTTTCCAGGAATACAGGACTGCTCCCCACAACACCCACTCAGACCAAGAAGTCATTCAGGTATTGGGCTGGCTCCGAGCAGACGACTCCACTGACAGCTGTGCCTGTCACCTGGACATGCGGGGGCGACCACACGGGCCGCCGGGGCCCCCTGCGTGGCTTGTCCCTGCAGCCACTGAAACAGGCAGGGCGAGGGGGTTCGAGTCTAGGGGGCCACGGGGCATCTCTCTGCTGCCGCCAAGCAGCCTCCATGAGGGCGGTTTCTTGCCCTCCCCTCCACCCCGCATCCCCACAGCATGGGCCCATTTTCTGGTCTCCAGATTTCAAGCTCACACATGTCAGAGCCCACCCTTGGAGCTCAGGCCAACCCTTCCTTATGCAGAGAGAGAGAGAGAGAGAGAGAGAGAGAGCCCAGAGAGGGAAATGTGCTGTCTTGTCACACAGCAAACCGGGGGGGCAGAGCCAGCTCAACATGGCAGCTCGCCCTTTACAGGGCTTCGGTCTGCACGTGTGCCCCCAACCTGGGCATGGCCGGAGCCGTACTCACAGGACGCATTTCGTGGGCTGCAGCCGTGATGGCACCGCTGGCGCCAAATGCCTGCCTCAGGGCCCTTGCATCTGCTGCCCTTCTGTCTGGGAGACTCTTCCTCGAAACATCCTGTAAGCAGGAACATCTCTGCTTCAGAGGCCCTCCGTGCACAGCCCCTGGGTAAAACAACACCTCTCACCCTGCTTTGCTGCTCTTCACAGCTCTGAACATCCCCTGATATTATGCTCTGTATTAATGGTTTTCTTTTGTTTACTCCCTGTCTTCCCTGGCCTGAATATAAAAGCCAGAGCGGCAGGGACTTTGGTTTGTTAATTTGCTGTATCCCCAGTGCCCAAACAGTACTTGGCATTTAAGAGGTGCCCACGAGGGGTGCCTGGGTGGCTCAGCTGGTTAAGTGGCTGACTTGCCACTTAAGACCTTCAGCTCAGGTCTTGATCTCAGGGTTGTGAGTTCAAGCCCCGCACTGGGCTCCATACTGGGCATGGAGCCTACTTAAAAAAAAAAAAAAAAGAGAGAGAGAGGTGCCCATGAAATATTTGTCAGATGAATGAATGAATTGAACCTGTGAACACATCCTTATTTCCACCCGCCATCCTCTCCGTGGTTGGCAGATTCAGGCCCTCGCCGTCGTGATTCTCAGAGGTTTGCATGAGGAAGATGGGGCCTCATCTGCATCTTGCCCTTGGACTGCTAGTCTTCCCCCCTTTCCCCCTCCTCGGGCCTCCCAGGTGAAGTGGCAGACAGTCTGTAATTCTGTCTCATTGCTTACTCAATCCTCATCCCCACCTGTGGAGGCAGGGCCATTACCTTCAGAATCCAAGACTCAGAGAGGTTAAGTAATTTCCCTGAGGCCACACAGCACGTAAAGGAGCGGAGCCGAGACTCCCACCTGGCTGCCCTGAATCTGAGCTCTGTCGTCTGTCGTCGTCAGGGCCGGCTCGGCTCCAGGGTCTGGCATGGAGGGAGGAATGCCGACACCGAACCACCACTGGGGTAATAAACTGCCTAGCAAGTATTTAGCGCTCGGTGAGGACCTGAGAACCTAGACAGGGCTCTGCTCCTGAAGTCTGTTCTCTTGGAATGTTGTCTGACGGGTCAGGCAAGCCTTCTCGGGTCCTTCCTCTTAGAACACCCACCAGGAGCTTGCGGGACCCAGGGAAGCACCAGGCAGGAGACTATGAGCTCACATCGTGAGGATGCCTCTGTAGATGGTTTCAACCGTCAGCAGCAGCAGGGGCCGGGTGGGTAACGGGGCAACCCAGGCCGAGGGGTCCATGCTGCCATCCCGGGCAGCCTCTATGCCCGGGGTCTGATGCCACAAAGAGCAGCTCCCGCCATACCTCTGTGACAAGCCCCTTAGCCTCGGCCTCGGTGGAGGGAACAGTGGCAGACAACTCATTACCCCATCACATTTCCCAACAGCTCCGGTGGGAAAGAATGTTCTTCCCTACATGGAGCTGAAATCCTGCTTCCTGGAAGCTCTGCCCGTGGGCCCTTTGAGACCTCACAGAACAATGTTTCTTCAGGGGAGGGAGGGTCTCTCGCCCCACCAAGTTTCCCCCCAGTAAAAGGATTCTGGCTTCCCTAACTGGTCCACCCATGCCAGAGCTCCCTCATCAGCCTGCTTCTTCTTTAAAAAATGCTCAGTTCTCGAGAACAGAAGAGTCACCTCCCTTTTCATGGGATACTAGGCCTCTAGTAATGCAGCCCAAATTTACATTTGCTCTTTGGGCAGCCATCTCCTAAACCATGAAAGGTGTGAGCTGAGTTTGAAGAATGACAGGATTGTCATCCAGTATCCAGCACAGCGGTGATTGGTAGTTGGCCTCAAAGGTACAGAGAAAATGGTATGGCCAAAGCCGTGAAGTCGAAAACAACCATGGCCTATGTGGAGGAGAAGCAGGTCTGGCTGAGCCAAGGGTTCATGATGGGAGTCCCGGGTTGAACAGGGGAGTTGGGACAGCTCATGCGAAGCTTTGAATGATAGGTTCAGGGGTTTGGATTCCTTGTAGGCCTAGGGAAAGGACTGAAGGTTTGTTAGCAAAGTGACATGCTGGCCCTTGATTCAGAAAGTTTTATAGCCTGGACTCGGGACAGGGAGGAGAGAAAGGGAGCCCACATTAGGAGGCCACCCTGCCCTCCAAGTGCGAGGTGAGAAATTATAGAGTGTCTCCGGGGGAGAATAATAAATCTGCGTCACCCTTCATGCATCGGTGAGAGAAATCAGGGCCCAGAGAGGGAAAGTGACTCGCCCAAGGTCACACAGCCATCAGGGAACAGGGCCTGGACCCGACTCGATTTTGTTGTGTGTGGTTTTTTGTTGTTGTTGTTTTGTTTTTAATACCCAGCAAGATGTCTTTCTATTACATCGGGCCCTCGCAGGGGACGACTCAGATCTTGGTAGCTAGCGGGGGTTCAAAAATAAATACGGGCTGGGTTTGATGTGTCACCTGGTCTGGGTTGGTGGTGACAAGGAGGCATTGCAGAATGCATAGCAATAAGAAGAGGTTGGGACAGGGTTCCACTTGTCCCCTACAAGGGTAAGCTTGTTTCACAGATTCTCTTTCAAGGATCAAGCTCCTGGGAACCCCTGCAGATCCAAATGGCCTCAGAGCCCTCCCTGGTCCCCAAGGCCAGGGTGTGGGCACACAAGGGACATCCGCCTGACCTCTGGAGGGAGGCACTGCACACAAATTCCTGGAGGGCCTGCAGAGGGACGCCCCCAGGACCCCTGCAATCCTCCTGCCACAGTGGGGGACCCAGCTTGGGAGCACGGACAGACGTCCCAGCCTCCTGCCAGCTGACCCAGTGGACTCTCTGGGCGACCTTGAGCTAATCACTTACCTTCTTTGAGTCTTGGCTTTCTCATCTGTGAAATGGGGGTGATGATACTTACCTACCTCATCGCCGAGTTATGGGAATTAATTAATGTTTATAAAGGACTTGGAGATCCACAGATGAAAGGCGCTAGAGAACTACAAAGTATCATTACTGTAATTACATTACACTATTATATCTCAGGCCAAGGGCTTTCTGCAGCTTCGCTTATTACTGAGAATGGGCGATGGGGCGCAGATAAAACCCAATCTCCCCCAACCATCGCTCCAAACTCCAACCAAACTCCATCCAGATCTAAATTCCGGGAGATTCCATCAGGCTTGGAAAACATGACAAGCGTCTCCAGCCCCAGAATTCCCCCAGGGGCAGAGAGACAATGAGAAAGACTGTCTTCTGAGTCTCCTCCTGAAAGCAACAGTTTTGGGGGGGGCTAAGGGGGGGGTCTTAGGAGATCAAGGCCTATTCTGAATCCATGCAGGCACGGTACCCCACTGCACCGACCCCGGGCCATCTAAGCCATGCTCTTTCTTTCTGGGGGCCCTTTTTGTGTTAAACTGGGACCCTTGAGGTGTCCCTTCCCACAATTTCCCTGGCCCCAAGTCAGACCCCCTTCCAGACCAAAAAAAAAAAAAAAGAAGAAGAAGAAGAAGGCAGCTGCCCACATTTATTGAACCTCCAGCAATTCCTGCATTCACCCATCATCACCCATTTCTCAATTCCCCAGCCTGGCCAGGTAGGCGAAAGCTAGATCAGAAAGAAATATAATTACCTTTTTACGAGCTTATGACATGGTTCCACCCTCCTCGGCTGTCAGCTTGTCCAGTCACTCACAAATGATGATATACATACTATAAATTATATCATTATCGACCTATAATTACAGGCAACATATATACGAATCCCCCTGAAGGAACTGGGGCTCCAAGATTATGTACCCTCGCCCCTCGATCCCTTGGGAAAAAAAAACCCGCTGCCAGAAGGGGAGTTAACCTATTTCCAAATCTCAAGGACGCTCGGTTAAAACAACAGAGACACCCCCTGCCATCTTCATGTGCACACCCCCGGGCTTCCCCAGAACATATCAGCTCTCCCCACAGAAGGCACAAAGCCTGAGATGTTGGCGTGAACAAATCTGGACATGTGAGGGCAAACTCTCGGGGGGAGACCGAGAACAGAAGCTCCCTGGCATGGAGCTCCAGGAGGAAGGGCTGGTATCCAGACAGCGGGAGCAGAACCTAGGACACTCCAGCTGGGTGGCCGGGAGCCCTAGGGCTCCCCTCGGGCCTTGGAGGCTACCCTCAAGGACACCTGTGCCTCCGAGGACTAGCTGGGCATTGGTTCCCTCAGAGATGTCCTCACTGCACTGGGGTGATTCCCAGGGCCTGGCAGTGGTCTGGCAACACTACACCCCCCCCTCCCCCGCACAGTCCTGCAGGATGGTGGTGGGCCAAGGGGTAGGGGCTGCACCTGCCTGATGGGAGCTGTGGACCCTCCCTGCCATTTGGCTGATGACAGAGCCCAGCTCAGTTCCTCCCGGGGACCTGTGGGCAGGAGGGAGATGGGCAGGAGGGAGACCTCTCCGGGTCCTGGGGCCAGGCATCCGCTCCTCTCTTCCTCGCTTGCTTCCTTCTGTAGGCCTCCCGGGCCAGGCCCTGGGGAGAGTCGTGAGCAGGGCACAAACGTGTGCTGTGGGAGCTCAGAGGGAGCGGCCCGTGGTCAAAGGAGCCCTACCCTGAGATAAATGCTGTAGCATCGGGCGCCTGGACAGCACTCGGGGCGGGACTGGGGAGGAGGGGCGGGACCGGTCAGGGAAGGCAGAAGCTGGGATTTAAGGCATCGGCAGACTTTCCAGGTGGGCAAATGGGGGAAGGAGTTTTCGAACAAAGAGAACGCCCCCTGTAAAGGCACGGAGGGAGGGATGGTGGGGTATGGTGCGTCAGGGCAGAGAGGGGAACCTTCTAGCAGGATGTCTAGGGCAAACAGGCGAGTGTTGCAGGGAGCGGCGGGGCTGCTGGATCCTCGGGCCAGGCCTGCCCCATGTCTTTCATTCCCGCTGCCAACCGCACCCTGTGGCCCCAGCTCAGGGAACCCCGCTCTGTGACCCACCCTCCAGGGCCCCCCACCCCCCAGCATGCCTGGTCACATGGAGTCTGCGAGGCCTGGAGGGTTCTCTGCCCTGATTCCCAAATAGCCAGGTCCTGGTCAGCTCCGAGAACCAGCCCCCAGTGCCATACACCCCCAGCAAGGAGCCAGGACGATGGCAGGGTCTTGCCCCGAGTCACAAGTGACAGACGCACAGCAACCAAGAGCTTCCTCCATCTGGATGGCAGGCGACCCCAACTGTAGCTCGTCCTTGAATCACATCTTGTAAAAAATCATTTGCACATTTGAATTCAAAGCCCCTCAAAACAGTATAAACACCACCATTCCAAGTACCATAAAAACGGCGTTGAGCATTTATGGAAACTAAAACATGTGTATTAACATATGGCAAAAATTTCACTTACTGCATCTTTTTAGCATTGGACTGATGCAGGAGGCATCTGCTAAAAAGCGTTTGAATGGAAGCTTCAGAAAAGAGCAGAACGCGAACAAGGCTGTCGCCAAGCCTGGGCTGTTGGCAAGGCTGCAGGGAAGCCCGAGGACCCCTCCCCCGTCCCCCCAGGGAGGGGTAGGGGGTCAGCCCGCCAGAGGGCAGGATGGGGGTGCACGAGCGGCCCAGCGCACTCACCCCAAACCCAGCAGCGCAGGCTCCCCGGCTCCTGCCCTCTCCTCTCTCCTTCTCCTCCCATCTCAGGGAGCAGGAGGGTCTCAGGGGAGAGGGTCCTCAGCATTGGAAACAGGAGAGGAAAGCCCTCCCAGGTCTTTTCTCTCGCCTCAGGTTCGGGCAGGAGAGCGTTGAGCCCTCCGGTGCCCCAGAGCCCACAGACCCAGCTCTGATGGGGCTCCCAGAGCAGGGATTCCATCAGCTTCGACCTGGAGCCAGCAGACCCCTGGGGCTCTTGCTGGTGGCCCAGCCTCTGTGGTTACCGCGCCTCAAAGACTGGTCTGGAACATTCCTCTTGTTCTAGGGTTCTAGGCACCTGGGGTCAAGTCCGGATGCCAGCTTCTGTTTCTAGCTGTGACAGATGCAGGTGAGAACTACCCAGGCCCTCACAAAACCCAGGTTGATTTACGGCTTTGATGAGGCCGTTTTTTACATTTCTTCGACTTATTTTGCTACTACGTGTATTTTGCTGCTACTAAGGTGGGCTTTCAAATCCCCTGGAAGTGGGAGACCGTCCTGAAGGGGGCAGCTGTGGAGCCCATCTGTTGAGGGCTTTGCCACAGATTCGTGCTCCTGATTACATGAAGGTCAAGCACAGAGGTACGAGAACCTCGAAACCTCAACACCCTGAAGATTTAGGCTGGGGCTGGCCCTCTGCCGTTTGAGTGGGATCTCTCCTGATTAGAGGGGAAGGGTATATGAGTGACAAGCCACGTTCCCCGTAGCGAGTTGGAGCCCCCATTCATGCTAGCCGCCAAGAAAGGCCCTTCCAATGTGGGTGCCAATGGGCCCTCGGGTTTCTGTCCAGGGCTGAGCAAGTCTATCTTTCAGGCGACAGCATGGGGTAACCTAGCCAGCCTGGAACTGGGACCCTCCATTGATCTTTTTCCCCATGGCAACTTTCTGGGGCCAACGTGACGATCTGCTCCACACTGGTGTCCTGTTTGTCAATTGGTGTGATAGACCGGGGGTTGCTGACAAGATCCCCAAAGTGCCTGGCGCAGAACATGGAGGTCCAGCCTTCCAGGTTAAGGAGGAAATTAATCCACTGGCCTCCTCCCCATGAGAAAGCTCCCAGCTGCACCCAGACACACACTTTGCAAAGTGCTTCAAACACACTGTCACAGTTGAGATATGCAACTGCCCAACAAGGGAGGCATCTGGACAGTCATCTCTTTCTTACATTAGAGGAAGCTAAGAATGGAGGACTGAAGGGACCGGCCCAAGGCCACGCGGCTGATGGATGGAAGGGGCAGCATTCACAACTGTACACACTGTGCCCAACCCTTGGCCCACGGGCCCCTCTGTCCCCAGATGACGCCCAGGCAGGGAAGCTTGACTCTCATTCCCAAAGCCCATCTCCAGAGAGCAGAACCCCACCCCCTTTCTTGCACAGTGGGTGCTAGCTGGGTGCTTGCTAACTCCTCATCAGAAAGTGGCCTCTCGGGCGCCTGGGTGGCTCAGTTGGTTAGGCGGCTGCCTTCGGCTCAGGTCATGATCCTGGAGTCCCGGGATCGAGTCCCACATCGGGCTTCCTGCTCAGCGGGGAGTCTGCTTCTCCCTCTGACCCTCCCCCCTCTCGTGCTCTCTCTCTCTCTCTCTCTCTCAAATAAATAAATAAAATCTTTAAAAAAAAAAAAAAAAGAAAGTGGCCTCTCAGGGTCAAACTAATCACCTGCGGCTCCGTGTCTTTAACTATCAGAACCTGACATGGAGACAAAATCATATCCAACTTTTCCTGCCTTGCCTTGATAAAGATCAAAGCCCAGAAGGTAATGTCAGAGATCACCAACCCTCGTCCAGACCCAGCATCCTGGATTTGGAGTTTATACCAGCCCTACAGGGTCTCTGATCAAGCTCAAGAGACACAAAGCTGCCCACCTGACTTTCCCTTTCTCTCCTATTCAGAGAGAGCAAGAGTGAAAGCACCCAATGCACAAACAAGCTAAAAGGAGATAAGATACCCCCTTGTTACCCTCCCGGTATTTTGACTTTCGACGATGGCAGCCCAGTTGCTTGCATTGGCAAAGAAAGTGGGGTAATTGATCTCCCTTACGACATCTCTCAGAATGTGCCCCTCCCTGCTTTAATTTCAGCCTCAAGGTGTGGAGAAGCAGGCTGCTCTCAGAAAAACAAGAAAAACACATCCTCCCGTTAACCAGTGTGCATGGCTGCTGGCCATTCTCACGCCTACAACCCGAGGGCCCCCCCCCACCCCGAGATGGTCCAGGGGCCTTTTCTACTGGATCTGTCCCAACCCAGCTTCTTCCTGCCGGATGACCTTCCAAACGGTTCTGTCCTTAGTGGCCTTGGGAAGCCATGCTGTG